>NC_132934.1:28824666-29155500 GCF_034638445.1 Ciconia boyciana | reverse complement strand
AGTCAGTTACTGAATGTTTAGAAGCCACTAAAGTGCTGTGAGAATGAAAGTCCAGAAGTGATCGTAGGACGTCTCAATACACAGTTCTGGTCACTGTTGTTTTGCAGAGATCCATCCAAATTGGAAAAAGCAGAAAAGGGTCAATAGAAAGATCAAAAACAAGGAAGATCTCTGTTACAGGTGGAGATTAAAAGAATTTATCTGGCATAATCTGACAAAATAAAATCAAACAAGGATATAAATGCATGTTGGGAGCAGCTTTGGGAAGGAAGAAAAGAATTAAATGTCAGCACAACAATACCTGGGTATAAAGATTTCAGGAATAAACTTGGATTCAAAAGGAGGAAAAGAAAGTCACACCAGAAGAATGGGATCCTAGAATATCTTCCCAGTATCACGTTTGGGAGTAAAAATTCCTATCCTGTTTCAAGAAGTGTTTTGAGAAGTTAGTGAAACACAACTATCCAGCATGCTTGTTGTCAGATAGGAGACACAACTCAGTAACCTAGGTGGCTTTTCTTCAGATCCTGTATCTGTACGCCTACAAGGCTTTGATGGGGTGGCCCCGTCCAAGTGCCCAGAGGAAACTGCAAGACAGCTGGCTTCTTTCTCATTTCCTAAACTGGACTTGTAGGTTTGTTTAGGTCTCAGTAAAATGTATTTCCTTCCCCACATTGCCTCATTTATACCCATGGCTTTTTATCCTCATATTTAGGATGGCAGCTTTTCTGCTGGGCTTTCTTACCACTCAGGCTGATTATTGTTTGCTTTAGAAATTCAAAGAGGCATAATGCACTGCAAGCTTTCACTGCCCAGAGCCCCTGGAGAGCTTGAGGTTTACAGATAAATTGGTGCTACCCATTATTAAATACAACCTCGTCGCATGCTTACCTGCCTGGCAGCTGTGGAGCACATCCTGCTGCTAGCAGGAGTCTTTGAGCTCCAAAGAGCCCTTTGATAACTATGCCAACAAAAAGCCACTACCGCTTCATTCTTGCTTAGCTATTCTGATCACCAAATATGTGGATGTAGGCAGGCAGCCCAGGATCTGGACATTTCCTGTCCACTTGGGAGAAAACAGTCAGGGCTTCATTTACTCCTCTACACCTGAGCCTTAGGTTCAAAAAGTCTATTCAGTTCAAGATAAAAGCTATTCCAAGCTGTAAGAACAAGCATCGTTCTTTTAATAGGTGTATAAGATGGACACCAGTAACAGTGTTTGGTGAAATTTGTGTGGATAGACTGGTTGATTAAGCATTTTAAAATCTGTCTGTTCTTATACAGCACTCTACAATGTTATATTTCACAGTATTTGTTTTCATAAGTCTGCACAGAGGCCAAAGCTGCAATATACTTATGAAGAATATTCAATAAAAGAGAACTTGAGTATCCTTGAGAGCTAGGTTCTGCCTCACAGATGTGACCTGCATTGTGGGACTGTGTTGCATCACACTCCAAGGTTAAATTAAAGTTGGCCTTCCACCTTACTATTGCCAGTTAGGGTGATTCTATCATAGGGATTTTATTGTACGTCTCATGATATTTCACATTTTTCTTAATCCCTGGCTCCTGAAGTCATACAATTTACTGGGGCTTGGTGTTTTCATTAAAAGAAAAAAAGTTTCTAGTCCTTACAGGGTAGAAGGCAGCATGAAGACTACAAGCTTGAGAATACCCTCACAGTTGGATGAATAAAAAGTAGCCTCATTTTGTATTTATTTGTTATTTACATCCCACAAATTTTAAGCCTAACTCATGAGTCTGGATCCCTGATTGATGATTTTTGAACTTCTATCATCTTTTGCTGATTGTGACAGTCTATAATAATAATTCACAGTACGGCAAATTGTCCTATAGTTTATCACGCCTGTTGCAGTAATGATACACAAAAACCTGTATGCAAGTATGGGATTTTGGATATATGGATATATAAAATATAAGACCAGAGAACTTACTTAAGTATCTGTGTGCTTATACAGACTGGACATACACACAAAGAGAGAGAGAAAGAGAGTGTCTGAGAAAAATAAGTACTGTTTTCCAGTAACACTGGTCATGATCAGGGCTTCCTGCCTCATGGTCACAGAGCAGCTATAGAGTATGTAAGTGTCTTCAGAAGTCTGCTGTTGAGTGAGGGAATTAATATGAAAAATCCCCAAAGACTGAAAACTGCTGTCTACACTGGTCTACTTTTGTAGTAGAATATCACCTGAAAAAAAAAAAATCAGTTGAGACATGACTTCCAAAAAGTGCAGAGTGGACCACTTTAGCATGTCTCAGTGACACCTTTACTTTAATTGTCCAAATAAAGACAAAATACAGTAACACCATGAAAAATTCCCTGCTTATGATGCCAGCAGGAACAGTCTACTAATGTGTTTATTATAGAAATACCCATGGTGGTCTCCATGGAAAATTTGACCCACTTCAGGGAAATGCCAGAAAGATCAAGGACTATGGCTACATCATGTTGGCCGCAGCCAGCTGCCAACTCTATCAGCTTTGGCCACTGACAGTACTTTCAGCCAGTGGCATATCAGTTATACACTCCAGTCATACATTACACTCATGACATCTCCTTCCCACCGGGGTTATTTAATCCAATCTACTCCTATTGCACTTCTCCCACTTACTGCTCTCTTCCCCTTCTAGGTCCTGTTACCTATGCATTGCAGCTTTGTGTTGCATCTAACTCTTCCTTCTTTGGTCAGGAACATGTTGCTCAGGCACTCCAGCTAATTTTTCCTCATATTTGCCTGCTGTAACAAAGATATTTCACTCATAAAGTACACACTAGCTGTCACTTGTATCCAGCACTCTATTCCTCTGTGGAGGACATGTCACCCATGATAGCTAAGCCAGCTGTCATTCATGCACAGCACTTACAACCTTATATCTAGGGCATGTCACTCATACACTTCAGCTGTCCCTTACACCAGATGTCCTTTAAATCTAGCACACCATTCCTCTATCTACTACATGTTTGTGTTCATTACAGCTGTCCCTTTTCCCTATCACTTTCCTCTCCTGTTTAGTAAATGTCATTCAATCGTTCACTCCATCTGTCTTCTTCACTAAGCAATCCCTTTTCTGTGTATATACTAGCTCCCTTAAAAACTCTGTTTTACTTGTACGTTATGGCTGCCTGTTGTACCTAGCACTTTAGGGTAGATTTGCAAGAGTGATTTAGAGACTTTAATGAGTCTCTAAGCATATAGTTTAATACTTAGTCATCATTAGCACTTAAAATTGCCTCAATTCAACAGGTGTCTATGACAGACTAAGTTTTCTCCAGTGAAGCCCTTTAGGTATTCAAGTTTCGATAGGTGTGTATGAGCAAAATGTCTCTTGCCTAGGCAGTGCTGAATTTCTTGAAGCTCCATTTCATACTTAGGCTCACAAGAGATTCCCAAATCATGTGCTCCACCACCTTTTTTACTTGACAGATCCATCACAATAACCATTTTCAGAGCATGCCTATCCAACAAAAGGCAGTGAGGTTCTCCTTCCCCTTCAATGAGAGACTGGAAAGTATAGATTTAAATCAGGCATATATTTAAATTCTTCTTCCTCCTTCACCTTCTTCAAGCTGTGATTTAACATGAGAACTTTCCTGCAGTGGAAGAGTACCCTAACCAAGGGATGATAGAGACTTCTAAAGTATTCTCTCTTATTTAATTCCCCACCTTGCTATTTTTAATAGAACAGCAACTGCAAGTGATACAGTGAGATGTGAACTTCTGACTTGCAGATAGCCTTGTGGTTATATCTTTCATGAAGAACATAAGCTCAGATGAAATAAGGTTTTGAGAACAGGTCTCTTGGCTGCATGTCCTCACCATTGAGTTACACTAGACTGGGTCCTTGCATTTTGTTTATGTTCTTTTATCTCTTTGTGAAAAAGAAATTACATCATTTAAATACTTCACTGTAGGAGACAGTTCACAGCTAAGAAAGTTGTGAGCAAACAGACATCTTATAAAAAGGGAAAATCCTTTCAGCTCTACTACTCTTCTCACTGTTTCCTACCATCTAGCTTCTGGTTCAGTTTTCTTCCATCGGCATATAGCGTAATGTGGCTTGGGGAATAAGGAGAGGTAGCTGGCTGGCAATTTCCTTGAAAATTAGATAATGCAGTGTTAAGCCCTTCTTGAGAATTTAGCCCTTCATCTGTGGTGTGAAATGGATAGCATCAGGGAGGCTGGAAATAAAGAATAACGGTTTGATACACCATAATTTTGAGTAACTTCAGCTTCCATGCTGAAGACCCATTGAATCCTTAGCTGTATGTTTCTTTGTCCACAACTCATCATTTGAGCTGTGGCTCTGGTTCAGGTCTTCTGTTCACCAAACTGGAACTTCATTTAGGTACTTACATGATAATTTCCTGATTTTCAAGACCCTTGATCAAAACCTCATTCCTAAAGTCTTGTTTTCTCTAAGTTTTTCAAATGTCTCCTCTCACCCCTTTTCTTCAAGTTTTTCTAACTTCTTTAAATGTTATTTAAAAAAAACATATACTTTCTTTATTGGAATACGGGGCAGAAGTTGCAGTGTTTTGACTAGGGGCTGCAGACTGACCTTTGTGGGAGGAGGCCACAGACTGCCTTGTGCTATCCACAGCTGAGTCCAGCTGCCCTGAAACAAGTGTTAGCACTCCATCATGTGCCAAAACTTCAGCCAGTTACAGGAGGACACAGTCCCCCTGCTAAAACATGTTTAAGAAATAGCATCTGCTGCTGTGGGGAAGAAGAAATGGAGGAGGCACATGGAAGGATACATTGCTGGAAACACAGCTCAAGATGCACTCTTGGAAGCAGAAGCTCTATGCCAGAGGATGTCAACTCTGAGGGACTGAGGCCCACAGGTAACTCATGCCATGGCAGGAAACCCCTGAGGAATTGCAGCTATGGGTGGCCTATGCTGGGGCAGGGGCAACCCTGAGGGACTGCAGCTGTGGGCAACCCAGGCTGGCGCAGAGCAACATCAGTAAGAAGCAAGGATCTGCTGAAAACAGCCACCACACAGTGCCCTCAAGTTTCTCTGCCTCTCAACAACTCACCAAAGGAACTGAGATAGACTAAATTTAACCCACAGAGAAAATAAGGGAAGCTGAGGCTAGAAAGGGAGGAGGAGGGGTGTTTGACTGAAGATGAAGGGGAAAGGATGAAGGATGAAGACTGAAGACTGCTGAAAGGGAAAGGAAGGTGTTTACTTAAGTGTTTCTTTATTTGTTTATGCTTTTTTCTCAATTTCCAATTCAATAATGCAAAGTTTGTGTTTCTTGTCAATAAACTAAATTAATTAAAGTTCCCTGAGTCAAGACTGTTTTTCCTGTGACAAACGTTAATGACATATTTCTGTGGCAAAGACAAGTCCATAGTAAAAAAAGAGCATGAAGGTCAATCTTCCCCCTTTTTAAGGAGAAGTATCCTTGTACATGAAATATGTCATCAATTTGTAAGAAGTTACTAAAGCATTTAGTACAGCCAAGATATGGCTGTACTGGGCCATTTGCAATTGCAGAACATTATATGCTTAAAAGCAATTGTTAAAAAAACCACATGCGTTGTTAGATACTAATAAACCTGTATCAGTGGGAAGGGATCTTGTGAAATGCTTTGATAAATGTAGATGCCTATGTTCTTCCTGAAATGAAACATTCCCATGATTGCTTCATGAACCTGAACATTTCTCAGTGTCGTCTACTGATTTCTATAGAAGCATAACCAATATGAAGGCTATGGGTTTTCGTGTTGCCAAAACTACTTTTGAGGATTTGAGTCTAGATTGCTAGTTCTCAGCTCTGATTTTTCCAAGATGAAGTTTCCTGCCACACAGAAGCCAGTGCCTGTCCTAGTAAGGCATTATTTTGACATCTGAAGCAGTGAAAAATCTTTACACTTGCTTACTGCTTGTAGCTGAATGTGTCTCTTCATGAATAAACCTTCACTTATAACACAGAACAAAAATTTATCCTACAAAAATTGCTTCAAGATTTTCCAGTGAAAGCACTTGCTGTGTAATCAGGTTCCAAAAATTCCTCCGTGAACACCTAAGAACTGGGTGCTGTCGTACCTCTTAACTTCCTCATAAATGGATAACATCAGAATTATTTCACTGAATGTGTTTATAGAGAATAAGGTCGTCTACACCTGGGGCGGGCTTTCAGAGGTGCTGACAACACTAGTGAAGCTGATTGCCTTAAAAGCAAATACACATGGTTTTAGTTTATGTCTGCCTGTAACTTACTAAATATATTTACAGGCTCATTCTTGCAACCTGCTGCGAGAATACAATTGTATCCATGTGTGAACTATGGCAAAGCAGAGAAGACAGATGATCTTCCTTATACGGACTTTTCCCAAATACGCACTAAGCAATTAGAAATGAAAAACCATTGCCCCCGTGTTTGTCTTTTCCTCACGCTGAAGGTCATTGCACTGTCTGCTGTTGATCTGCAGGGGTTATGATCTTTGGCTGGCCGCGCCTCACAGAGAGGAATATACATGTCTCTCAGTGATTTTTGCAGTATTCCTTCACGTATTCCATTTGTCACCACCAGAGATGACTACTTTCCTGGAGCACACTCCTTGTTGACTGAAACCAGAAGTGAGCTCCACTTATGTCAGGAGCTGCTAAGGTAGTTCTTGTCAATAAATCAAAAGGCTTGATCATTGTCCCAGAGTTTCAGCTTTGGTTCAGTAAGGGCTTTTTTTCTAAGGAGATAGCCTTTTCTTGGCTGTAAAACTTCTCTACCTGGCATCTCTGCCAAATTAATGAATTGGCCACATGCCAACTTTTGGGATGAGCTTGAGCCTGTTCAGAAGGGCTGCTTCCTCATCTGTAATGTACCAAGCACAACAAGGCCCCTGTCCTGACTGGGGCTAGATAATTTGAAAGCATAAAATCAGCCATAAACTTTGTTAAGACTAGTAAAAATATGCAGATTCTAATTGTAGGGCCAATACTTGACCCTGCAAGTTGCAGTTCACTAACTTGTCCACCTTTGATGATGGTCTCTCTTAATGTGTCCTGTAATAATTTCTCTGCTTCCTAAATACTACTAGACAAAATGAAGTAAGATGCATCTGGACGTTTAGAAATGGTGCACCTGAATACTTTAAGGAACTATCTGAAGAACTTTTTGAACCTTTGCAGATAATGTTCATCAAGCGAGAGATTCAGAGACTAAAAATAACCCTATACGGCAGGAAGGAAGAACTGGGAAAATTCTAGCCAGTTAATTTTACATAGTTTCTAGGTAAAATATTCAGTCATACAAGGGAATCAATATGTGAATATTTAGGGAGAGTCCAATGAATAATTAAAAGTAAGCTTATTAAAAATATTAAATGCTTAAAAATAATCTAATCACTTTCTATGTTGTAATTACTGACCCAGATCTCACTATCCGTGCAGATGGAGTCTTAGGTCCATATGGAATGGTGCTGGAGTCCAAGGGGCTCTGCATGAACAAAGGGTTCAATCAACATGGAGCAAATCGTAGGAATGAAGCCTGCATAGATAGGATGGAGTACCATGGATAATGGACTGGAATAAGACATTACACAAAGTGCTACCTAATACAGATTTACTGACTTGGAGATAAATACTCATTAAAAGTGATAGATTTCAAATAGGTTGACAAAAGGGAGAAGAAAGTAATTACTAGGGTAAGGCTCCTCGGGGGAGAGCATTATCTAGGAGTGCCAGGCATCATCACTATGGTCACTACTGGAATCCATCTTATTTCTAATGACAACTTTGTTATCTCAGCCATGGAAGGTACAGAAGATTCACTAATTGTGCTTGGGCACCAGAGGCAAATTTTTAAAGGGATTAAAGAGAGTGGTCTTGTCCATTATGCAGATGTAACAGATATTTTCAAAGTTAATGATGACATGCCAACAAATGTTTCTCCTTTGCCACCACTGTTGCAGTACCAAAGTACTTATAAACACATTTCTGCCAAGAGGATTTTCAAAGTATTGATTCTGTGTTTCTGTGTTCAGACAAAATATTTATGCTGGCTAACAAATTGCTTGAACCTCTATTTCAATTTGAAATTCAGGAAACCTATGAGTGGGATTTTTTAAAATATAGGGAAGAGCGTCCTTTTGGACCCAATACTGCAGATACGCTCTGATCCTGCTTGCAACTTGCTATCTGTCAAATTCCCAAGGAGGCAGCTAGGTACTGGAATACAGATATGTTGGGGCAGTACAGCACCTATTCAAAAGCAAGTTACTGGCTCTTGGCAATAAAAGACAAGTGTGACAGAAGTATCAGGTTTCTGAAGCATGTAGGTCCAAAAAAACAGGTAAGCACCTGCAGTGAGATTTATGAAGAATTTACGTCCAAAGTGAGAACTATTAAAAATTGTTACTTCTGAAAATTATTAGACTGCTAGGTGTTAGTCAGAAAATTCATGTTTATACCTCAAGTATTATAATTGTCCATGCGCACAACTGTGGCCAGCTTGGGTGGACTAAATATGTTTGTCCATAATGCTGATCTAAGATTCAAAATTAATGAATAAATAATAAATCAGTCTGCCAAACTCCATGTTGGCCTAATTCAGAGCAGCCCTTGAAAATATTTGTGCATAACAAAATGCACAGTGACTATAGACATTTTCTATGAAAAATATGGACAGTGGAGGGGAGCTGAGATCAGAGGAGCATTAAATGATGTTATAGCCACAAGGAGGTTTACATAAAAGGCTAACGGCTGCACTACCATCTGCAGTCCTGCTCTCACGAGAAATTGCTGTATAAGTTTGATACCCAATGGAAAACTGTGCTTCAGGGCAGGAGGAGAACTTCACGCTGTGACTGCAATCTCACATAAGCTCTAGCATCAATGCCTAAGCTGAGAGGGGGGAGACACTCCATACACAACCATATTTCCTATTAGCTGTCTTAGGTTTGGTCCCTTGCTGTTTCTCGGTCCTTCTCTTCCTCAGTAGTCCTGCGGTTGTGGATATTATTTTTAGTGTCTAACTCTGAATTCAAGAACCAAATTTGGACTCAGGAAGTCACTTCATAAAGGATAGGTATGGGACAGGTGTGCAATGCCATGCCCAATGGAAGGAGCATGTGATAGAACGTGATTGAGTCATTGCAGCTGAAATGACAACAGTCACAACTGACACTAACATAGTTCTCACTAAAGTGGAAACCACTTTGAATTACTTTGTGTTTTGAGCTAGTTAAACTCATAGCTGAATAATTACTATGCCTTACTTAATTAACGGTAACTTGTTATGCCTCAAGAATGCATTTGTGTTTGTTTTTTCGTCCATTTTTCAGTCCCTTTGTGCAGCTGGGGTAGGTACTGCTTAACCTAAAACCTTCGGTGTCAGCTGTGAAAACACAAAATGTAGCTAAATAGAGGGTATGGGCCATACAGGTACTTGGTTTTGTAAGGCTCCATAACTCCATGTCTAAGTGCTATCCAGTTGTATGAAGAGCTTGATCAACAAAGCTCTACATCACTGCATGCGCAGGAAGACACTTCTAAATGTAGGCAAACATGTAGGATGCTGAAAGAACAGATAGAGAGGTCCTGTGGGGATCCTTCAATAATGTTTTCATATCTGGAAACTATCCAAATGCCATTGCAGATGTCACTCTTGGGTATCTTTCTGATTAGCACCCAGAGTTAAATCCTCACAGGATACTGATGTTCCACATTGCAGCTCTTAGTCTTTTAAGTACTCTGGTACATATACTGAAATACTGGGCTCCAAGTTAAGCATCCAAAGCTTTAATGCAGACTGGTGCTGAAATCACTGTAGATGGTATGCTGGGTAGAAAGCTCTTCTAATGTAAAAATGAAATGGAAAATGGATTACCAGGATGTAAGTTCTTCTAAGCATATCCAGCAGCCAGTCCTTGCATCCATGAAGAAATTTACAGGTGATAACCTCAGCAGCTTGAGCCTTAAGTGCTAAACCTTAGCAAGCAATCTAAGAATTCAACTTGGAGTTAGGTACCTACAGTGGCAGTTAGTGCCAATATCCTTTTGTGGATCTAGGTCTGAGTCCCTGAAAGAGTGTTGACTTAAGCCAAAACACATCTCTTGAGTTATTTTCATTGGCCAGTCTAGCTCCAAACATGAAAATTTTCAGCAATCCTATTTGCCATGCAACTCAGAGGGTTTCGCTGTTTAACTCACAACTGCAATTTCCATCATGCAAAAAGCAGTTTCCACATCAAAGCAGGAGGGACTGTATCTACTTGCAATCAGGCTTTAAATCATACATAGCACACCCAAAGGTGGAAACTAAAGGCAAAAGGTGAACAAGAGTCAAGTTTAAAGTAGCATGAGTGTCCAGCTCCTTTACAAAACAAATACTCAATTCTAGTGAGCACTTCTTGTGCTAATTAGTGTGGAGCAATGAGTGGGGCATGAACTGGGGAGCTGGAACAGACATGATACCAAACAGGAGCAAACAGTTGAAGTCTGTTCCAAATGTCAGCACAACACAGAAAATGTAGGGCAAATATTTCTGAAGCAAAGTTTCATTTGATGGTAGGGTGAATATAGTCATCAGTCGAAGGAGACTACAAAAGAAGAGTAGATGACAGCTATCTGAAAAGTAGCAAATCTAAGAAAGAACAGGGGTGACAAATATACATAACAAGCATCACAAGAATTAATAAATAGGTTGGTTGCAAATGGATTTGTGTCTTGTGGTTGATTGATAATTCTTAACTGAATTATACTAAGATTGCAGCATAAACTCATGCCTTATTACACCACAGAGAATCCACAGGGAAGAGCTGCTATTAAGAAAATTAGACATTGGAAAAACTTCATTTATGGGTTTTGCCTTATTGAATACTAGGGAATCTATGTGAGAGAGAAATCACCAATGCAGACTAGATTCTCTGGTGTGTAATGAAACTGTGCTCTCTTACTGTAAAGCTCTCTTCTCCATGAAGGTAGTGTTTGTAACTCTCTCCATCTTTTCTACCCAATCACTCATTTTCATCAATCGTATAGAAATCGCATGCTTCTCATGATTCTACTCCTTTCTCAAATGTGTCTGAAACTGAAATTGCCAGCAGATTGGAGAATTATTGGAGAGGAGCAGACAGACAAAGGAGTGCAGACATGTGGAACCTGATGGGATAACATCCATTCCTCAGAAATCCAGGTAAAAAAAATACTAGAATCAAATTACCATAATCTATGGACAGATTTACCTGTTTGTAACTTTCTGGAAACCACTTAAAAATTGGAAGGAGTATTATATATACTATCTAAGTTTTTCCAGGCTCTGTGGTCTTTCAGATAACTATTAGCCTGAGAGATGGAGCGTGTACTGAAATTTCAAACTATTTAAATTTTTAAAAAAAGGTTGAGAGGTGTATTGGGTCTGTGTGGAAAGGTTTCGGTAGCAGGGGGGCTACATGGGTGGCTTCTGTGAGAAGCTGCTAGAAGCTTCCCCTGTGTTCAATAGAGCCAATGCCAGCCGGCTCCAGGATGGACTCGCTGCTGGCCAAGGCCGAGCCCATCAGTGACAGTGGTAGCGCCTCTGTGATAACATATTTAAGAATGGGAAAAAATTGTTGCACAGCAACAGCAGCAGAGAGAGGAATGAGAATACGTGAGAGGAACAGCTCTGCAGACATCAAGGTCAGTGAAGAAGGAGGGGGAGGAGGTGCTCCAGGTGCTGGAGCAGACATTCCCCTGCAGCCCATGGTGAAGACCATGGCGAGGCAGGCTGTCTCCCTGCAGCCCATGGAGGTTAACGGTGGAGCAGATATCCACCTGCAGCCTGTGGAAGACCCCACACTGGAGCAGGTGGATGCCTGAAGGAGGCTGTGACCCTGTGGGAAGCCTGAGCTGGAGCAGGCTCCTGGCAGGACCTGTGGACCCATGGAGAGAGGAGCCCACGCTGGAGCAGGTTTGCTGGCAGGACTTGTGACCCCATGGGGGACCCACGCTAGAGCAGTCTGTTCCTGAAGGACTGCACCCCGTGGAAGGGACCCACGCTGGAGCAGTTCATGAAGAACTGCAGCCCATGGGAAGGACTCATGTTGGAGAAGTTCTTGGAGGACTGTGTCCTGTGGGAGGGACCCCATGCTGGAGCAGAGGAGGAGTGTGAGGAGTCCTCCCCCTGAGGAGGAAGGAGCAGCAGAAACAATGTGTGATGAACACACAACCCCCATTCCCCTACGCTGTTGGGGGGAGGAGGTAGAGAAAACCAGGAGTGAAGTTGAGCCTGGGAAGAAGGGAGGGATGGGGGGAAGGTGTTTTAAGATTTAGTTTTTATTTCTCATGACCCTATTTGGTGATTTGATTGGTAATTAATTAAATTAATTTTCCTGAGATTACTCTATTTCGCCTGTGACAGTAATTGGTGAGTGATCTCTCCCTGTCCTTATCTCGACCCATGAGCCCTTCATTATATTTTCTCTCCCCTGTCCAGCTGAGGAGGAGCAGTGTCAGAGCAGCTTGGTGGGCACCTGGTGTCCAGCCATGGTCAACCCACCACAAGAGGAAGTTTCACAGAAATTTTTCATGTAAAAGTAAATGAATCTACATGTGAAATGCAAACAAATGTTGCAAACAATGGCAGCAAGAGCATTACACTGGACAAAAAGATGTAAGTGAAGAGATGAGTAGTCTATGTTTATATAGTTGAGAATAGGGAAGATTAATGCAGAACATGATAAAAAGTCTATACATGCCTTCAAAGAAAGATTATAAAAAGGGATGTAGGTATTCAAAACATAAAGGAATAGGTAGGATAAAGAAAAATGACCTGAAAATAAGGCTGAAGATGTTTAGCTGAATATTAGGAAAAAGCTGTGATCTGTAAAAGAAAAGGGGCCATCAAAAACTGAGTTAAACTTGGCTTTTGTTTGAGGTTCTGTAAGTAGAAATATTACCTAATGAACTAGAAAAACAAAACAATTTCATATATGAAATGGCCCTGTGAAATAAGAGCAAGGAGAGAGGCAATATTGAGAAGGCAATGAGAGCTGGTGGTTTCTAGCACTGAAGTTAAAAATCCATGTCAAGCTGTGGAGTCTGTTCAGTAAGGTTAAGTATCGGACAGACATGGTTTTTTTCAGCAGAAATTCATTATGTTTGGAACTGAGAATGTATTCATTGCCATGACATAGCCAGGGTAAATTCCTTCTAGTTTCAGAAGGAGAACCTGCCTAGAAGAACACTATTCATGTAATTAGTTAGCTAAAACATAGAAGTGGGAACTCTGGTTTTTGAAACCTGTTCCCTCAGCTATCATGGGAAAAAAAAAACAAACAAACACCAAACCAAAAAACAAAGCAGAAATAGTTCTGTTAATATGTGAGATACAGTCAGTAGCAGTTCTGTTTGGAAAAGTGAATTTTGTTAGCAGCCTGACCATGTCAGAGAATATTAGGAGAGTCAGATTAGGCTCAAAAAGGCATTCTTGGCAGATCTGAGCATTCAAGTGGGGAAGACTCAAATGAACATACTCCAAGCTGATGAGGCAACAGTAAACTGTAGCTTACAAACCATTAATTTCACTCAACTTCAGATGTATAAATCTAGACACCCTCCTAGAGCACATATTCTGATTTATTTTCATTTGAATGGCATGCAGCTCATGTGCTCCAAAGCCACGCCATGATGCCAACCAAAGTGTGCTGCGTGGGGATAACTGTGAGGTTGTCTTTGAAAATGCACTCCCATTTGGGACTAAAAGACTTGTATAGCCACAGCCTTATATAAGTATCTTAGATATCTAACTTTCAGATACATTAGCATTGGAATATGTCATGCTGAATAAGGCAGACCAACACTTAGGGAGGAGGCAGGAGCATTGCATCTGTGCAGGGCAGAGTGCCTCTGGGCATGTGCACTGGAGAAACATTGATATCTAGGGAACTCCAAAAGCCTAAAGGAAATACCTGGTGAGTTTATATATCTACAAATTACTGAGCAAGGTTTTGTTTTGTTTCAGTTTTTTAAACTGCAAATATGAATGTGTATATTTCTTTCAGTGCCATTGTAGGCATTAGATACAACTTTTGCATTTGAAGTTTAGCTTCACAACTAATTTTGTTCACGTGCCTCAGACTGGTTTATACAAGCATTTGATATCTTGTATTTGGATAGGTTCTTTATTATTTTAAAATCTAAGATCCACTGATACTTAGGTACTCTCATAAAGCCTTTACGGTTTTCCTAAAACTGGTTTGAAAGCATTGTTTTAAATAATGTTTCTTTTCCAGAGCTGGTTTGACCTGAGAACATTTCTGCCCCATCTCTGAAAAAGCACACTACATGACACTCACTCATGCAAATACACATACGCAACAATCATTTTCATGTATATTCTTATTTGTTGATAAGCCTTTGGCAAGTATGTCTCCTGTCAAGTAATTAGTAAGAACACTATAGCAGTGTCACTGTCTCCAGCTTGTTGTTGACAGTAAAAACAATAAAAAAGATCTGATCATGGCAGTTGGTAGCTCATGATTTGGAAAGACTACAGTTTAATTGATTCAGCTACATATGTCAGTGAATTCAGAGCTGAAGTATGGAAGGTTTCCATCTTTGCCTGAATATTTATCAGCTTATATAGTTTTAAGCTCTTGAAGGTGTAAAAGAACTAAACTATTAACAGATAAGAATAAATTCCTGAATTAGGCATGTCCTGCATGAGTAGTTATGGTCTCAAATGTTGCAAATATTTATCTAAGAGCAACCACTCTCACCTGCGATATCCCTACAGTACAATATACCTACCTTAGCAACTCCTAGTCCCCTCTTCAGGGCCCCATCATTATGTTACATTTCCCCCCATCTTCTAAGTCTTTTGCATCTCCACTCAATATTGAAATTTTTTTGGATGGAATAAAACAAAGAATTTTTATTGAGAATAGGCAAGAAATCATTTTATGGCAACCAGAGGCTTCTGAAATTATAGATTAAAAAAGATCTGTATTTTAAAATAAAAGGTATCTGAGGCCTTTTTCTCTGAGAAGCCTGGGGAAATAAAAAATACCATCCTTCTTGGGAAAATTTTGTGATGTCTTTGAACATTTATTTCAGCATAGCAGTCCCACAGAACAAGCAGTGGTCTTGTGGTTAGAGCAGAGAAAGATGCCATCTGGGCTTCATTTGCAACTGTGCTGCTGACTTGCTTTGACACCTTGAACAAGGCATTTAACATCACTACGGCTCAGCTGTAAATGATAATTAATTACAGTTGTGTCCGAAAGCTCCAGTCAGGATGAGGCCCAAACACGGCTGCTACTGTACAAACCAGGTCTGACAGTGTCCCTGCCCTGAAGAATCTAATTTAAAACAAGATGCAGCAAGCAAATCTGACACAAAAAGAAAGAAGGGAATAGACAAGAGGAGGGTAATGAAAATAAGATAATGAGGTTACTTAGGGAGCCATTATAGAACTTGAATGTTCCAAAGCATTAATTAATTGATTAATTAATTAAAATTAGCTCTCCCTAACTGCACCACAACCTCTCCACCACGGATTTTGTGTAGTTGCCATTGCAGAAGAAAATCCTGAAGAAGTACCTAAAGGAGAGTAGAGGTCAAGGCCGTTGGGTTAGGTCTGACAGGTTAATCTATACATCAGAGTAATACAGAAAGAAGTGCGGAGCTGATAAATAGAAATTCAAGCCTGACATCCCTAGGGAGAAGAAGGAATATATAGGTAATCATGTAGAAAGGGATAACAGTTTTCATTAACTTTTAAAATATGTAAATAAAAAGCATGTTACTAAAGTGCATTTGCTTTTTTATCTTATTGCAAATGTCATAACTGAACAGTAATAATACAGATGTCAGACTGAACTTTTTTATTTCACTTGTTGAATTGTGTGATTTTCCCTTCCTCAAGTAGCTGATAGCAAGTGAAGATGTTGAAAAAATAAGCAGCAGGTCACCAACGACTTGTGACTTTTCTTTCACATATCATTACCATCTTTTTCCTTGCAAATGAAATGAAAACCAAGGACTTTGCCATAAGTGAGAACTTCTCTTTCTCTCCCCTATGTCTGTGTTCCACTTGCTATTTGAACAGCCTCTTCTCTTATGGGTCAGCTCATATGCCACAGAAATAAGTATGTTTCCTCCTGTTCTCATTGCCTGTTTCAAATGCCATTTTCTTCCTCTGAATTGCTCTGACTTTACTAATTTTCCTTCCTTCCCCCATTTTTAATATTGCCTTCTTCCCTTATACTCCTTCTACCTCTGTCTTAGTTGGATTTGAGATCAGAATATTATCTACTCTGCCCAGGCATATGAAACAAGCTATAGAAGTTCATTACAATTATGTCTGCAGAGGGGACCAGTATAGCAGGCAGATGGGAAGAGCAGAGGAGGAATCCAGGCATACCGCAGAGCTGATTTGTTATAGGTTACTGGAGCAACAAGGAGTCCTGCACACTGCTGGAGTAGGAAAATCAATAAGGAAAGGGAAGGGCTTTCTCCCATCATCAGTTGCAAAACAGATATAGCAAAGTTTTCGCTTTCACAGGCCTAGCTAGACAGCTAGATCTTAACATACAGCAACGTAGACTCAGATGATAGTCTGTAGAAATGTAGATGGTAGAGCTGGCTTGAAAACAAAAACTCTCTTGTTCCTAAGGATTTATTTTTATTTTCATTTATTTGAGATCTTGAGGCAGGAAAAAAAAAAGAAAGTTTTCAAAAATATTCACAAGCTTAGAGATGGGGGGCTCTTTTTGGGAAAGCCAAAGATGAGTGCTAATCTCCTTGATGCAGGCTGGAGGCTAGCCTCAACTTCTTCTCTTTGGGAACTTCATCTTGTATGCAGTCATTCAGTGATATTTTCAAACCGGAATATATTCAGTGAAACAAAATTGATTTCTAATTAAGGAGATTTTTTTAAAGTGGGAAAAGATCATGTTTCAATGTGTTTTCATAGCTTGTATCCCCTCTCACCTAGAGTTGAAGTCAATGGCAAAATTCCACTGACTCCAATATGACAAGATTTCAACCTAAGAATCTAGCTCATTTTGCTACCAGATGGAAAAACACAGTTTTGAGAGATCTCAAAGAATCCACTGGGTGAAATTCATTGACTGATAATCAGGCCACAAACAGGCAGAATTTTCCTTAATTTGCTAACAGCAATATCAGATTTTCTACTCCCTACCCAAACCTTTTAAACAGCAACTTTAGATCTGCTCTTTTTAACTTCCTGTTCTGCTTGTTATTATTTGTTTGAGGGTGTTTACAATTACATGGGGGAGAGGGGAATGAAAAATGAATAGACCTTGTGATTTTGGGAAATCATTTAGTTATGTAAGAAACACCTTTGCTGTTTATCCTGAAAAATACAAGACTATGAAAAAATATTTTGTGGGAGTTCAGTGTACTGCAGCAATGGGAAATATCTGAAAAAATATCAGTCAAAGTGTTACAAAACATAAGAAACGGCTCCAGTTGCAAAGAAACATTTCTTCATTATGCTTTACACACAGTTTTGCCATATTGCTTAGTTTAATTAGAGCAGAACTCTAGCTTCTGCTCATTGGTTTAGCGGGTACCATAAGATGAAGTTTATTTAATTTTCTAAAATAGGGAAAGCAGGGTAGAATTAATTAAAAGTTAATTACAGTATAATGAATCATTCACACTCACTGTGCCACTGTTGCCCAGATGATTACTGATGTCATCCTTCCTGAGCACTCCTACCCTTTCCATTGTGGGTTTTTCCCTCCAACAGTGTGGGGTGTCTCCCACATGCCTTTTTTAGTTCCACCAGTATTTTCAATGCCTAGTTCAGAATGAAGACTGAAAGAAAAAAAAAAAAAGCCCTTCCTCATTTCTTTCCTTCTTTCTTTCTTTCTTTTTTTTTTTTTTTTATGCTTTCCTCAGGCATAATTTTCATTTAGACTTCTGATTGCCTTTTAAATTTGACAGAATATACCTATAAAATTTGTTAGTAATTGTTTCATTTCCCAGCCTGGCATGTGTAGTTAACCTTGAAAGACTGATTGGACGTTGCCTGCACTGAACCCAACCTTTACTGGCACCACAAAGGTCGCAGAACAACTCTCACTGAACCTCTGCCTTTAAATACAAGGTTCTGTACATACTGGAATTACAATGCTTTTACTGCTCATTAATTCATCATTAAAAAGATGTAACTAATCACTCTCTATAAGACTCCAGTTTAAAAATCTCTCTGGCACAAAGTTCCTTGTACCTGGCACCTAAAAACCTGAAACTTTTTTGGAGTAGCAGAGTACTAGTAAAAAACCATGTTCAGCATGTTTTTTAATGAAAACAATTTATGGAGAAGAAAGGTGACTTTATTTACATTTCCATTTGGTAACACCATCAGTAATATTAGTATTCTGTACCTATATCATGGGAACATCCCAAAACTCCACCTACAACAACAATCTTTATTTTTCTGACTGTTGCACACAGACAGAATTCTTTATTCAAAAGCTCTTCGGTCTACAGTGATTGCGTGATAAAGTACTTACGAGTTATTATTAAAATAATACAGCTCCCATCCTGCGACACAGCACTACACACTTTTAGTGTCACAATAAGTGTTGGACTGAAAAATCCAAACTGAAAAAAAAAGAATGAGAAACAATTAAAGCATTATGAGAGCATGCCATCTGTTGTTAATACTCATATTATTTTGGAAAACTGAACTCATTGCCATGTACTTTGATACATGAAAATAAATGCATGATATATTGCTTATATTGGAGAATTTCTGATGTTTCACAGTTTAGATCTGCTAAGTGCTATGAGACTGACAGAAACACAAACCTTAATCTGAACAACTTAAAAATTAACAAAGCGTTGAACAAATGTATGCAAGAAATAGAGACACAGGTGAGAGACATTCAGGGCAGCAGTGATGGAACTTCCTGGTAACTTCCACAGGTAAAAAAAGTGTCTTGAGTGGGAGCCTCACATCCACACATACGTAATTACTAAAACAAGATTAAAATGTCCTTAAAATCAAACATTTAAAATCATTGAGTTACCAGAACCAAAGCTACCAGGAAAGCTTTGTTCTAGCTCTTTATGTGTACAAACTTAGATATGGTCTAATTGTGAGTATTTCTAATTTGTGAGTATGCCTGCCTTGTCTCCTGAGTATGAAGATAACATCTTCCAACCCATGGCATAGATTTTGGCCACCAGACTCCAAGAAGGAGCAGACATGAGCTACTATCCATCAGGCAGATGGCTCTCTAGAGGAGGAAACAATGTACATTTGTTCTGTGGTTTGCAGCTGTTCAGAAGATAGCAATGAGGTGCTGAAATTTCTGCCCCACAAGGGGAATGTTGATCTAAGTCTGAAACAGTACTTAAAGACAGCTTAGTCAAACACATATAATTGGCAGATGTTTTTGAAAAGCAGTATGAAGTGGTTTACATTTCAGTCTATCATACGAGAAATTTAGGAGCTGTTCCAAATTCTGAGACCTTGTGTGATATCTCAGTTATCTGGTTTGTCAAATCAGAGCGCTGGTCATTGCCTGCTTACATGTGCAGAGTACTCATCTACAGTAAGGTTATTGTTATAAAAATATAGTAGTAGCACTTGGTGGGCTAGACAAGAAGGAATTCTTTCTTTCCTGCTACAGATCAACGCACAAAAAAACCCAGACACTTTGGCAGGTATCGCATTTTCAAAAATTAATGGAATGCACTGTATCCCCTTGCACTCACTGGTGATTAGCAGCAAAATGGAAATAATTATTCACATGTAGTGTTCTGTGTCAGAGAATTTCTGTGATAGTTATTAAATTAAAATTTTGAAAGTGCTCTGAGTATAACAGCACAGAATTTAGGCTTGAGATCAGTATTACCACCACCATTTTCGCAACCTGAAAGGGGGCATGACCTAACAGAAACCAAAACTTCCAGAAACAAGAGTGTTGGCTATGTTGTAGATATCCTCAGTAATGGTAACACCTTTCAGGAGAGTATTAGAAATGGGGTGTGGGACTCATCTGGCCAGATGTTGCTGTCACTAGAACAAGTCAACAAAATCTCTCTCAATGGAGTCAATGGAAAGTAAGGTTCTCTCACAGTACTGTTTTGCTGTCCTAGATTAGGCATATATAACAGGGCAATGGATTATAGCATAAAAGTACCTGTTTCTTTCCTCTGATCATGAATGGATGCTTGGATGGCTAGCTCAGCTGTAGAGGGATCCTGGATAGATGTTGTAGTGCATCTGGAACATCTGCGTGGAGCTAGCAGGTGTGGAACAAGTCTGATAGGAGTCCTACAGCTTTCTGGAGGGGCAGCAGGAGGCTGGGAAAATTGGGGGAATTCTTAAATTGCCATCTAAACAGGTCATAGGTGACCATGCTTTGAGAGTCTAATCACTCAGCTGAAATTAGGAGAGTCTTATCCGTGCTGTCTGCCATCCATGCAAAGACTGGAGGCTATGTCTTCATTCGAGTCATTGGGTCATTTGCAGGAACTAGTTGCAGGTTTATCTGTAGGCCTAAGTTTTGTTTACTTACCTTTTCTATAATACATAATCGAGTCCAGTGAAGACAGGCTGAGGTCTCTGGTAACTGAAAAGCATTTGGGGCTGTTAGACTAGTGGAAAACCTGAACTGCCATCCTTCTCTATGTACTGGCTCTGAGTATGACGAAACCCATTTGGGCTGATGTTGTAAAGCAAATGTTTCATTCAAGCGACTTATGGCCTCAGACAACGAGCACTTGTTTCACAAAAATGAGCAGGGCGGTATGTTTCAGGAAAACAAAAATTATGCAACATCAGGCACAAATGTATTCAACATTGCCAACTAAATGAATCTCTGCAGGGAAATGTAAATACAGAAGCCATTAAAGACTAGTCAATGTACGTTTTAGGTCTCTAAACAATAACACTGAGCAGATCAGTAACAGAGCCCTTCGTAATTTGCAGTCTCTGCAGAAACAAAGAACTTCTGTTGTATTTATTATCAGATAGCAGCATTCCTGTCTTGAAATCCAAATACAACAGAAACTCCACTGCCCTGTGCAGTTATTTTGGTCATGAATAGGGGCTCTGTTTAAGATCAGCGGGGTACAGACACCTAGGAGGACACTATGCTTCTGAAAATTAACTAAGAAACTGTTGACTCAGACTCTGCTGATGAACATCTCATGGCTTCAGGCTCCAAGTCTCTCCATTTGCTTTTTTATTTTTTCTTCAGGAGAGTTCATTTAATTTGTAATATATCCAGAGGGTTACTGTGTCCTCAAGTATGACAGCACACATGTAATAAATAATACAGTATTCTTGCTAACTTTTGCAAAAAATATTTTGCTTGGGAACACAAATGCATGAGTCCATTTCTTTATGTTGGGTATTTTAAATAGGTATTGGTGGTGGTTACGGGTATTCATTGCAGAACAATCCACCATTGCAATAAAATTATAACCTTTTTAAATAAGTTTCTGAATTCTGTTTGAAAATAAATACATGAATAAGCTAAACTGTAAATGAAACAATTAATAAAATGCATTAAAAGTCAGACTTCTAACTCTACATGAAAATATATACATATATAGATTTGTACGTATATGAAAAATACCTGGTAAAATAATTCAATGTAGTAAAGCATCATGGAGATCAGATTGCCATGCCATTAAAACTAAATTAGTTTGGGGTTTGGTTTGGTTTGGTTTGGTTTGGTTTGGTTTTTTACTGTAGAAGGACACTGCAGAACAATCTCTACCTAGTCACTAAAGGTGAGTCTGAAGCACAGGGAGGTGAACAGAAAGATTCCCATGGAATCCAGCTAGCTTTGTCTCTGAGGCACTGAAACTGCAGTGAGCTTCATGCACAGAGGAACCACTAACTTCCTAGGGTGTACAGACCCTCCAACTCTCCTGCCAGAGGGAGGCCAGAGGACTGGGAAAGTATGGGGCAGAGCTCTCTGGTGCTGGCTGGATGCGAGCCAACTCAGGGCTGGATGCAGGATAACTACAGTCACATAAATCCTGACAGCCTGCATCTGGCATGAAGCTGGAAACCAGCACAACATTGCATATCCTCCTATGGACCTTCCATCCAAATCCCTCTTACCTCAGGCATCCCTACATGTGGCTCCATTTCATGATGAAGACATGCTTCCAATGAAGCAGTACTGCACAGAATCGCACTTGAAAGCTTGATCAGCTCTTTTGGTTTTTCACTTTCTGGTCTGACTAATCAGCCAGTCCAAATGAATACTGCTCTGCCAATTTGTCCTGGCTAAGCATATGATTCATTATGTCTATAGCTCATACTCCTGTGGCTTCCCAAAAGCCTAATGCCATTAGGATGACCTACATTTGTGGGTAAGAGCTTGTAAAATTAGGACCTTAATTTACTGCTGATGTTGTTCTTTGATCAAATTATTTGAATTTGTAAAATAATTCCTTCATATGACTGTTACAGTATATTTTTTCTCATATCATATTAAAAATCCAGATTAAGAAAAGTGTCAAACTATAAACACATGACCATTATTTTAAACTATTGAAACAACTGATAAGTTTACCAAATTTGGACAGAATGTTTCCCTCATGTATCTCCTCCAACATATCTTGGCTAAAACTTTCGCACTGTTTCTAAGAAGGGAAAAAAAGGAAAAAAAAAAAGGGAAAAAATAAGCAATTTGTTAATGCTTGAAAAAAAACCTTGATGTGTTGGGTTGTGTTTTTTTCCCCAAAAGCCCTGGCTTTTGAAAAGTCAAGGCCCTCAAGTCTTGCCATCAATGACATACATTAAAACCATAACTACTGAACAACTAAAATTTGGGCCAAGACTATGAAGACACTACATAGGAAAAGTACCAAAAGGCTGCAACTGAGAACGTGGCCCATTCCCAGATTTTACATTAAAGATTTATTGGCTATAATGTTTTTTACACTTCGATCATCTCCTGTGACAAAGTGAGATCCATTTCATTCTTTGACAGAACAACCATAGGTGCCCATCCTTGCAGAGGGATGCTGTGGATTCATTTGCACAGAGGCCTGTTGATCCTCCTGGTGGCCTCTGGTTACTTATACAGGGCGCGTCTACGTTGTATTAGAAGAAATTTACCAAAATGATCCCACATGCCAAAAATACAAATGCATTTAGAATATACAAATGTACAATACATGCACACTACTATCCTGATATACAAATATTATTTTTTTAAAACAAGTAATAGCTTTGGGTTTCTAAATGAATGTGTCATGGATCACTAACTTTGGGCAACATGAAATCTACTGCATGACATACATACAAAAGCCAGAACAAAAAGCATTCATCTCTTTGAGGAAAAGTTTCTCTCTATAAGATAACATTCACCCACACATTTCATAGAATAACTGTTTGCCACCTGAAGTTTTAAAAGGTGAATAAAGAATGACAGATACTGTTCGCTTCTACTCATAGAGAACTATGTAAATGCCTATTTCAAGTTTTATTTTCTCAATTAATACTATCTTGTTCTGCAGATTATTTACTTTCTATATTGCCACATTGTACTCTGACACTCTCAGTAGTAGCACTCAGTAACGGCAGAGTGGGATTTTGAAGTCAATCCTATTTGTGAAGCATGGCAGATGGTGCCCCATCTAAGTGGTAGGGTTGCAAACATTCCCTAATATGCCATCTTTCTCCTGCAAGCCACCTAGATTTCAAAGCCAAAATCTGGGACAATACTTGTCGATCTATCTATTTCAGTTTTTATAGTACACGCATTATCATAATATCTGGGGACACAGAGATATATTCTGGTGTGTGATGATGAAGGAAAAAGAAGAAAATGGTCTTCTTCCATAAGTTTCTCTCTTGCATAATGGAGAAAGAGAATCCACTTTAAAGTAACAAGGAGGGTAGATCAAAACTTTTCTTTTTACTTTCTCTGTTCTTTGTTTATGATTTTATCTTTCCCTGCCTCTTTCTCTTCCCCTTCTTCCTTTCACAAATTGCATACACTCCTACTCACAAGTTGCTATTACTCAATCTACAGTTGCTTGCTCACAGCCATTCTCTTTTCCTCATATATTAATATTTTTCACCCAACAACAGCTAGCTCTTCTGAGCCATCCTCTCCCAAGAGCTGCTAGTCCAGTCCGTCTGACTCCCATATCCTTTCTCTGCATTACTGGATGCCCTCAGCCCAGCCCATGTCTGTATACATATCCCTGCTTGATCACCCATTATCTGTCCCCTTCCCCTTATAGTGCAAATGCAGTCCATTTTTCCATGGAGAAGCCCTGTGCACACATGCTGAAAATCTTTCATTTAGCCAGGTTTTCCCTCACCTTCATTCCAATCCAGTCTCCTCAGAACTGCTCCCACTGGCTTCACCCAAATCCTTGTATATAAACCTCCTCTCCTCTCCTCTCCTCTCCTCTCCTCTCCTCTCCTCTCCTCTCCTCTCCTCTCCTCTCCTCTCCTCTCCTCTCCTCTCCTCTCCTCTCCTCTCCTCTCCTCTCCTCTCCTCTCCTCTCCTCTCCTCTCCTCTCCTCTCCTCTCCTCTCCTCTCCTCTCCTCTCCTCTTTTATCCTATCCTGAACATTACGCTGGGCTTATCACCACAGCGTTCAACCACCTTGTGGGGAACTAAAACATGAGTTCTGTTTGTCACATGTTTGTCTTAGCAAAGGAAGTAAGCACATGCTGTAGAGCTTGTTCTGGTAAACTTTCTTCTTCTTTTAGGAATAAATTTGTGCTGGATCTGGAGGAGTAGAAGGAGCAAAACTAGGATATGTATAGCTGTAATTACACGAATTCACAGAACTCTGTGATTTGTTACCCCTAATCATACTCTTGCTCTGTTGCAATTTCATTAATTCCCTAAGCCCCCGTTGATAGTCCACTCTAGTATCCCTTTCATAGCAGCTGTTGCATTAGGAACTGAAACCCTGCTAATAGACTTCAGGATCTCTTGTTGGGCTACATCAGCTTTTAAAGCGCAGGAGCCTACCTGTCACTGCATTTGTTGCTCAAAAACAGTTCTGAAAGCGGTTCTTTTCCTTTTCCTGGGGTAACTGTCTGGTGGGGTTTTCCCCAGGCCTTCCTCCTGTCTGATTTAGAAGTTCCTAACGAAGTGTGTAACACAGTATTTGGGAGACTGAAAGTGCTGTCCCTGAATAGACTTTATCTGGAAAAGAAACAGGAGATTACCTGAGCGGAACAAACAACAGAGAGAATCTGGATGAAGGTACATGTATTTCCTGGTGATTTTTGTTTCTAATGTTGATTTGTGTTGGAAATACCTCAATAGCACAATAATCTATGCTATCCTGCTCTCCCTGGCACCAAAAGACATAGCTGTAGCAGGTTGGTTTTTTTTTAATTTCTTTCTTTATTGCCTGTAAGGTCAATCAGTACTAGTTTGGAGACTATATTTCCGATAAACATTCTTAACCTCTCCATCACTTTACTCTGTAAGGTTAGACTGTTTGGAGCTGCCACTGATGCCAGAGGAACCTCTAAGTACAGCAACTGCATGGAAGTCTTCGTAAATACAACAGCAGCATTGTCAATAATTCTTCCTTTCTTTTATTAAAGAAAAAGTTACTAATGTGTGACAACAGCTAAAAAAAAAAAAAAAAGCCTTGGTAATGAATCACTGGCTCATTTTCACTTTGTTTTGTTTATCTCTTCCCAGGCTAGTCATCAGCATTCTCTGCAAATAATGAATGGATACATGGAAGTTGACGAACGGAAAAATTCATCAGCTATTCAGATGAAGGTATCCTGCTACTGCCATAGAACAGAATGTATATCAAAATGTATATCCAGCAGTTTCTCATATGGCGTTACTACATAGGACCTCATAACAAATTCCTTACTGTTGCAGGAATCAAAAGTAGTAATGGCTTCCTTGGTTACTTTTCTTCTTTTCTTTTGACACTCTGAAGTTCTGAGGTATTTGGATTTTCTTGCACTCACCAGCTCATATGTGCTTAGGGGATAGATGGGTGCTGTGTGGCTCACAAGAAAGGTTGAAGTAGAAGTACTCTTGGATTATTTGTTGTGTCATGGTCTGCTATATGCAGGATGGGACTCTGTGACCCATATGGTTCTTGTCACGTCATACATTCCTATTCAGATAGGAAGAGAAGAAAAATACACTATTTCATTTATTTGTCATTATCTTTCAACCTTACCTCACCCTAGATGGTTCTGGGGTTTTTTTCCACTCATAAAGACTGAAGAACAGTGATCAGATTCAGAAAAGGCAGAATTACATCATCACAAGACAAAAGCCTTCGCCTCCCAGATAACAAATATTCTACTCCTATCTCAAAAAAATCTTGCAGAAAAATTGTGTTATATTACTGCTTCACTACCTATTTTTAATATCACATCCATATCTAAGATACTCAAGAAGCTATGTGTACTACCTTAACCTGATGTGCAAATCATCCTTTCAGGAACTATATTATTCTGTTCGGCAATCTAATTATTTCAAATTAATTAAATGGGTTCTGATTAATGTTTGAATGGAAGATGGGAGAGCTTGTATACATTCATTGGGCAGTTATGTACATATGTTGGGCAGTATAACACAGGCCAGTCCACTGGTAGATAGCACTAGGCTATTTGTGATGCTATTTCTGGATGTAAACAAAGATTTGACCACTCTTGTTTAACAAGTCCTTGTTTGTTTCTCAAAATAGTTAACTTTTACATCCTGAGCAGTTTCAGCTCTGGTAATTATTTTTGGATTACCTATATTTTAATGAATTTTCAGTTGCCTGTGATACTTCACTTACTTGCTTGTCTCCAGTGAGAGCGCAATACTTCTATAGCCTCTTAAAATATTGACCAGGATACCAACCGGAAGCTTAGGGACTTTAGTGGCTGATGAGGTATTGTGTGTTTCCATTTTTAAATGTAGCATCATGATGTTACTATTTGTAATTATGGTGGTTAACTGATTAAATAAACTATAACTCCTTAGAAATATAGCTGAGAACTTCAGATTCATCTCCTAGTCTTAATATTTGTCAAAGTAATTTGAGGTCATCATGGAGAAAATTATTCAAATCAATGTGAACAAAATAGTAAGCTACTAACTATAAAAATGGCATTATTCAGTTACAGTGTTCAGATATTTTTGATACACTTCTGTATTCTACATGGTTATTTAGACCACAGCTGAACCAAAGGGCATGTTATTCCAGAATGCATATACAAGTCCCACAAGCACTTTCAACAGTACAATATTTACATTTAAAAGAGACTAAGAAAGTTCATAAGTTTGCAACTGTCCCAAATTTTACATTTTTTTCTGCTAGCAACTTTTGCTAAAGCCATTTAAAGTTAAAATGTAAATTTAAAGCTAAATTCCCCAGTCCCTCAATTCTCTCTAGACAGATAGACAGCATTCACATGTAAGAAATTACTTCTACTCTGAAGTACTCTGTTGCTATTGAAATAATGTTGCAGAAAGCAGATTTGTGATATCAAAATGGGAGAAACATGTTAAGCACAACCACAGCAAGCAGGCATATTACACACATGCACTCACACACGAATATCTGTATGAAAGATAACCCAAAGGTGAAGAATGTCAACTTAAACTGCATATTCAAACTTTTGAGGCTTTAAAAAAAAGAAAAGCTAGCTGTAAAAAAGACACCGACAATATCAAGTGGCTTTACATTTTTCTAATGCCTCAATCTTTAATTTTTAACTGAGAACACTGTAATTAGAATGGACCGCATTGAAAGAAAACCCCACCTAAATAATAGATGTTATTATGGGAGTTTTTCAGTTTCCCCTTTTGACACTCAGATAGGGTTTTTGCGGATGCCTGAGACAAATAGCATAAGCTCACTTCCTTTTCTTTCTTCTTCCTTCTCTCTGGATACAAAATGCCTTTCTGTCTGTTCTTCTTTGGTTTCAGTTCCACAGAGACTTTCTGTTGTGCCATGAACCAAGCAGCAGAAGGAAATATGTAAAGAATGAAGCAAAGAAAGCCAAGAAGAGCGGCACAGTAATTCTAGAATAATATAATTCTATATTATATTACACTGGAACAGGCTTCCTAGAGAGGTGGTCGATGCCCCAAGCCTGTCAGTGTTTAAGAGGCATTTGGACAACACCCTTAATAACATGCTTTAGCTTTTGGCCAGCCCTGAAGTGGTCAGGCAGTTGGACTAGATGATCATTGTAGGTCCCTTCCAATGGATATATTCTATTCTATTCTATTCTATTCTATTCTATTCTATTCTATTCTATTCTACTATATATTGGACAGAAGTGTTCTCTTTAATGCTCAAAGAGGAAAAACTTCTATAAACCTGTTTTTCAGTGCAAAACTCTCTAAGACCCATCCAGATTTCTAGCACTTAAAAGCTAGTTAGTCTTTGTCCTAGTCTTTCTATACATGGCCATTGCCCTGCTGAAGGAGCGGGATGTGCTCTGCAGGGTCATTGACTATGCAAGTGGCCACACAGCGTAAAGCGGTTAAAAAGAAACTCCAAAAGCTCACTTACATTTGCTTGGAAAGTTTGCATTTTGTTCATAAAGCACTGAATTTGCTAGGCAGAGTTTTAATGAAGGTCAAGGAAAGGGCCTGGAAACAGGGTTTATGAAAGTGTTGTAAGGTTCATTATTGTCATTGTGCGGAAAAGGATAATTTCCCTAAGAGAAATGGTGACATATACATAATAAAGTCCCTGTCCCTGTCATGACAGCTCAAGAGCATGCCATCGTTACCACCTATGTCACACTGCAGGTGTGCCTGCCATATGGGTGACAGCCGCTGACTTCTCTGATCAACACATAATTATCTCTGAATAAAAATGCACGTCGGAGTGGCT
Source organism: Ciconia boyciana (assembly GCF_034638445.1). Lineage (NCBI taxonomy): Eukaryota > Metazoa > Chordata > Aves > Ciconiiformes > Ciconiidae > Ciconia > Ciconia boyciana. The sequence continues at coordinate 29,126,688 of NC_132934.1, read as the reverse complement.
GGACATAATGGATTGAGGACCCAGGGCAAAATGCTCTTTGCCGCGTCCCGCAGCACCACCTGGGGGTAGGAGGGGGCTGAGGGGAGCCGCGAGCCGGGGCAACCTTGAGAAACCTGCAGCGACTGGGCCGCCCCGAGGTTATCGTGTTTATCCTTCCTGTCTTCTCTTGGATAGGAGAGGTCACCTGGTTAATGGTAGGATGCCCCTGATGGAAAAGGTCCTCCTGATCAGGGCTATTCTCTGCTGATCTAACCATATATCTCTCTCACAGCATCTGGATAGTTTCCATTTGCAGAGTCCCCTTCCCCCATAAGATAATAAATATCATATCACAAGGATGGCAGTGCTCCTTCATGGAACACTGACTGTTTATTAGAGGCAAAAAGTTTAAGAGAAATGCTAACAATGTTCATTAATGGCCTGCATCCAGGTTTAATGAGGCATGTCAATATGCGGACTGGGCAACATCAGTGGCATAATAGTGGTGGTAAATGGGAGTAATTGTATCCAATTGTACGGCACAGCTTCCAGGAATGAGCCCGAACTGCCAACTGACAATGACAGAGCAATTATGGGAAGGCAAGCGAGCTGTGTCAAATTAGCACTTGGTGAGAACTCATTTTTCAGAGATGTGCTTGCTCTACAACACCACAAGTGATAGCTACTTTATTGTGAGTGATAGGAAGACCAGCACTTAGACTGATGTTCTGATTTGTCAATAGCTGTATTTGAAAGCTTAGTGTCACAAATATATAGAGATATTCAGGGAGAGAGGCACACTGCTCATGATCCGAAGGATAAGAACGTCGCTGAGAAGGTCATCTGTCAGTGTGAGCTGTCAAAGAGAGATCACACTCTATGAAAAGGGAACATTCAGCCGACTTAAGTAATTACCTTTGACTGAGATTTGAAGATGTCTTCTTTTGTTGGCCTACATTGACTGCATAATTTATAATTTACTGCAATCAGTGAAGGGCCAGGAATTGTAACTAAGAAAATCCTTATTTTATTTCTCATAATTACATTTCTTTTTTGCTCCCTTAGTGCCTCGGAATGAAAAAGTAGGATATTGATGAAATCTTTTTTAGTAACTCAGTCAAATCAGCTTTATCTTTTAACATATCATACCCAAATCGGAAGGTTTGTTTTATTTTTTTTTTTTTTTTGACCGCAGATATGAGCCATACCCTATGCCATCTTATAAAGTACACTACATTCTTAATGTGGCTTTACATGCTTTGTAGGATTACCAGTTGAAAAGGATAAAGGAATAATGCAATTTCGTCTTTCTAGTGCAGAATAAGGGGAAAAAAAAAAAAAAAGATTTGGAGTACTAAGCACTGAAATTGTAATCCACATCCCATTCAGAGATAGAGATCAGTTTGATATAGTTGTCAGAACTGCAGAGAGATAAGTATTGTCGCAAATATTTTAGAACTTTTAGGATTAATAGAATTTTCATTGCTTGGTGTCTTTTTTCCCCAGTAATCTCACTGGATCAATGTTTGAAAAGTAATTTCTTAGCCTTTAATAATCTTAAAAACAAAAGATAATATATGACCAATTATGCTCTGGGGTATAACAAGCATTACATTTTTGTTTTTTATCTTAATAGGAAAAAATATCTACTTACATTTTATTAACTAAAAATATAGCATGAATTGTTATCAATGTAGCTTTTGAATTTTTATTTTCTCAGTAAAAAAGTAATTTTGGAAACCTTTCTTTGGTTTTCCTTATTCTACTTGTCATTGCGGGGTGTTTGGTGTATCAAACTTTCTGCTTCAAACAGGGAATTCATTTTATTGGGAGTGGCTGAATGATTAATGAATTGTAACAAAAAGAGATCGGGGATTAGCATGCCTTCTGGCCAAAAACTGTTGTTTAATTCCAGGTGTATTGATTAGCTGTAGAGTTATTGACAAAAGAATTAATTTAAGTACTTTAAGTCAATGTTACTTTAGTTGAAAACTCTACCTTTAGGCACAAGGAAATGCCAGTACAAAACTAGTCAATTAATATGTTGTCAAAGTACTGTCACATGAAAAAGGCTTTGTGTCTTCATATCTTAAATTTTAGGTAGGGTTTTTTACGTCATGCTAATTTTCTAAGATTCATCAGAGAGTCATATTTAAAATTTGTAATTGTGGGTTTTGTGACGTTTGCTAATTATTTAATGTTTCCTCTGAACTTTAAAGAGTCTTCTAAAGTATACTTTGTTTTCTTTAGTTTGAATTTCAGTACCTGACATTATTTTAAATTATATGCCTTGCTGATTCTGAAACGCATTTTTAATCATTATTTTTTTATGTTTCAGAATTCTTTAGGCCATTCAATTTCCCCCATTGTTGAAAGCTGTTTAATTCACAATGACTTGAGAACAGGCCCGTCATCTATTCTATAGTGACTATACCACTTAATAATGGAATAGTGCATCAAAGTGCCACTTAGGTCTCAAATTGTTATGTATGACTGTCAAAGCGGTGAAAAAAGCAAAAAGAAAAAAAAAAGAAAAAAAGAAAAAAAACCTTGATTTGTCTTTACTACTGGAACGTGAATTTGTCAGCCAGGTTTTGAAATCACAACAGCATTGCTTGCATCCCCAGCGAGATGTCGAAAACTTGACAGGTACATATTTTTTCAACTACAAGCACTTCTATAATGAAAACTAAATACACAAATCTTATTTTTTTTGCTCTTGACAGATAGTTGTTGCCAATGGGATTTAATGTTCAGGTTTGAGTTGTCAAGAGAAATAACCAATAAGCAATCCAAGTAGTCAGTATACAGATATTCAAAAGCAAAATGCCTGGTTTATGTGATATACTGGGAAGATTTGAGTGTATAATTAACTAACTGAGGAACCAAGGACACTTAATCTTCTCTCTAATGGCAAGTTCAACCCATCACTGTCTCTCTCTGGGGGACAAACTGTAGCTTGTTTTCTGGTCACCAGGGCCTTTGGTTGTCATTTTGCTCTTTCTTATTCATCATATCCTTGAGCTCTGGCACTGTTCCTTTCGTCACTACTCAGACACAGTAAGAATGAACAAGATAAACTATGGTTCATTTCTGAAATTCTATTCATCATCTTATGTATTTTTAAATTTGGGCTGTTTATCTGTCTGCCAACTCTGTGTCACAAAATTATCGGCTTTTCTTTCAGAGTACAGAAATGGCATATGCATTTGTACATTTGTTGCCTGCATAAACATGGGTTTACAATATGTACACTGGAAACCATAACATTATCTTAAAAAACGCTCTAAAAGCAGTCATTTACCTCCAGGCTATCCACTCATTTACATGGCACTGCATGTCTCTATGTGCATGTGTGTGTGTGCATGCATGTGCAGTATTTACATGTATGGGAGAGGGTGAGAAAAAGCAGGACTGTGGTAAGGGGGAGACTGAGGAATGGGGTGTGAAGGAGGCCAGATGTGTTTTGCATTGAGCAGCTCCCCTGCCCAAACCCCCACCGGGGCTCCCAGCACTTGGTAGGAGCAAGCCTGGAGCGGCAGGCAGTCCCAACAGAGAAATGTTGCTGAATTCAAGCTCTGCATAGAAATGACCACACGTTCCCAGGTGTGAAAGCCCTCTCGCACCACTCCCATGTCCCCTGGGAAGCAAGGGGACCCTAACACGGTGGGAGCAAAGCAGGAAAAATTTCCCTTTGCATAGGAAGCTCGCTGCTCACAGAAAGGCAATGAAAATGGCTGCCGTGTACTGTGCTCCAAGAGTCAGAATTTAAAAAAAAAAAAGTCACTTTTAAGAGGCAGGACATGAAAAAGAATGTAGCACAAGAAGAGAGTAGTATGCCTAATGCTTTCCAGGCCACATGCCAGGCTTGCAGACCAAGAATCAGGGGCATCCAACCGCTCTCCCCAGGTTGCTGATCTCCTCTGTGCACGCACAGATGTGAGACATCGCACACAACTGATTCAGAAGCCTCGGGCCACATGCATGTCCTAAATGTACCTCATATAAATATTCACATAGCAGGGAGTGTAATAGTGATTTTGTGAATCTGTCACTACAATTATTATGCTTACTAAACTACTGATTGTTTACTCAGCAAAATTATTACTTGCCGGGAAGGAATTTTGCAAAGCTAGATTATACACAGAGAAACAGAAGAGATCTCAACAGAAAAACCCAGAACTTGCGGTACATAGGTAAACACAGGGCTTAAGGTATACATTGTGAGCAAGGAGAGTCAAAGTGAAGGCTGACACGACTTCCTTAGTTATTCTTCTTAAAGCGCTACTGTCACTTGTGTACAGTAAATCTGTCTTAGTTCATGGATCATTGACACCATAGACCAAAACATTTAAGGTCACTGGTATCAAAGTAGCTGGTGTGCTTATGCGTTATGGACTTGATCCTGGAAAGTGCTGGGTCCCTGCCAGCCAGCTTCAGCTGGAGCTCAGACTGCTCAGTGGCTGGCAGGACTGGACCTCTAGCCTGTGTGGTAAAGATCTTTGCCATTTTGCTGGAAAAGATTGCACTTGTGTAGTAAATCTACTTTCTGAAGAGGAAAGCTGTGTACTTCTTCAAGTTAAAATATTAAATAATCTTGAACGTCCATTTTTATCTAAATAGTCAATTTGTGCGCAAATTTTTTGTTTTAAAACAAATAAATTATTGAGCTATCATGAATAGCAAGAGAGAGCAGAAAAATACTTGAGACCACTCGTTTTGATAGTCCTTTTTGATATGCACAATTATAACATTAAAACATTGATTTTCTCCAGTTTGGCAAAATAACAAAAAAAAAGTTCATTAGCCCTATCCAAAGGGATGAAAGAGCATTATAATGTAATTACCGACAGACCCCAATACAGTGGTAGAAGTGACATGTTATTATTCTAACACTGGAAAATTTACTGTAGATACTTTTGAGTCAAACTATGCATACTTGTCTGTTTAATGCAGGTACTTTCAAACATTAATTGTACCTGATAAAAACCTCACACCATGGCTGATATACATGTTAGAGGTACTGTGTGTTGTCATCTGCAAGTCTGGATAGCTCAAGGTTATATGACTGGGTTAATAGGATGAGATTAGTGGTTTAACACTCAGGCTTCTAACACACAGCCATAAAGATGCTGAATGAAATACAATTGGCTGTCTCCTCCTAGGAAGCAGTCTGCAGGCCTCTAGTGAATGTTTCAAAAGTTAGAGACTCTTAAACGTCCTACATTTCAAAGTGTCTCGTTTGTACAAAGACTTATAAGTGAAATAGCATGGAAGAGACACCCACATGAAGGAAATCTGTGTTTAAATATTTATCTGATGGTTTTTATTTTAAAAAACATAATTTTTTGTACAAGAGAAAAAAGATAAGAGAATTATTTTCATGAAACAACTGATCTGTATCTAATCTGTAGAGGCATATTAATATCAAAAATAGACTCTCTCAAAAATCAGGCATAGCAAAGATTTCATAATATATTTGATTAATCAAAACCCAAACGGAAAGTTCTGATCTTCCCAGATGCTGATAAGGCTTACAACTTGCTTCAGGGCATTATAAACCATGCAGCACCAAATGCTTGCATATATTTCATAACACACCAAGCTCTCAAATATTTCCGTAAAAAAGATCCATCATTAAAATCTTACTGCTTCTTTTCCTGGGCTGCGCTGTACGGACATAGTATCATGCAATAATTTCCGAAGAGACATTTTCTTTTTTTAATTCCTTAGCCTGCCAGGCCAGCATGTTAGATACAGAACAGATAGCAGGTGATGGTTTTTTTTAGCAACTGCAAATAAGAAACAGGAGCAAGCATCCTCAGCTCTGCTGGCTGAATGGTTAGTGAGGCCCAAGGAAAAAGATACACATAGTTTTATTGTGTGCTGTTCCAGTCCTGGATCCATTTTAGTCCAACCTATTTTGCTGACTTAAATGACATTTGAGAATTATTTTAGCTTGTATTAAAGATGTGTCCACAGGCTACAGGCTATTCTCTGAGCAACACTCTGTAAGAGAGCGGAGAGAAGACAGAAATTATGAGAGAAGGAATAGTGACTCTCTTTCAAACAGAGGTTGTATCCTTTGCATCACAAACTACCAGAAAAACAGAAGAGCATAGGAGTAAGGATGCTAATAAACGTTTATGTTGCTCAGTCAGAGCATAAGCAGTATTTTGTCAGTAGGTGCAATAGCATGAGATACTCATCGTCCATAATCCTCGTCCTGGAAGCACTCACATCTTGCAGAGGTTTTGTTGTCATTCTTTGCCACCCCTGCATATACTGAGTGGGGACTAATATTTCAGTGTCATACACACTTATCAGTGGCAACATTTTGGAGGAGGGAGGGGAAAAGGAAGGGGGTTATGAGCTGACCTGAAGAGGGCAAATCTGTCCATCTTTCCACCATTTAAAGCCAGGAATGAAAGAAACCGTCCGAAGGACCAGCTTACATCACAACATTGAAGAAAAAAAATATGTCGGAAATTAAAGCTTTTCTCCTTATTTGGCTTCTTCTTGTTTAAATATGGTGTATAAGCTGAGTGCTGCACATGGTAACAAACTATAGCTAGTGCTCTGCGTTAATCATCTAAAGTATTGACTCAGCTCTTTCTTAAAATTAGTAATGAATTTATTTTAAGTTTGATACTAATACATGATATATTTTGACACTTCTCAAGAGAGGAAAGTTGCCTCAGGTGCCAAGTTAACACCACAGGAAAATTAAAGCCAAGGCTAAGCACACTGCCACTATTGCCCTTGTATTGGGTTTACATGTTGCATACACCCCAAAATTAGCCTTTCAAAATATTTAACTGCCTAGACCGTATTAGTTTCCAAAAATTAAAAAAAAAAAAGATAAATAAGCTGCAATAAAAAAAAATAAGGAGCTCAAGGAGGAGCTCAAGCCTTCACAGACTATCTTGTTCAAACAGCATCAGAATTTGCTCACATCTTTGTCAACACCAATGGCATTGCAAACAGTTACAGTAAAAAAAAGTTACAGTGTACACTGGAAATAGAAAACAAGGTCAAGGGTGATATTTTAGCTAAAATGCTTTCTTCAGGTGTGGACAAATTAAAACAAGGTTCATGCATTCTCCCTTCTAAGCCCCTAGAAAGCCTGATAGGCAAAGTTCTGTTTCCCATATTTTTTATTTTTATTTATTATTGTTCACGTGAGTGTCTTGTTAACCCTTTCTTGTGGGTCATTTTAGACAATGGAACAAACCACTAGCATTTTTCAAGTTATGAGAAACACCAGTAAGAGGAGCAGGATATATAATGCTGACTTTGAGAACAGGGCTGGTGTCTGCCATGCCAAAATGTAAACAAGCAATATTGAAGGAGGCTTAAGACTTTGATAAAAGTATCCAAAAGACTAAATGTATTCCCTAGCTCGCTTGTCTGCTGACATCTTTCACTTCCTCTCCCCACCTTTCTGTCCCTCTTCCAACCACATCTGACTTCATCCACAGCTGAAGAATGTGACCTTGAACTCAGGTTACCCTAAATGAAGTAAATGAATGTAAGTCCAGTCACTACGGTTTATCAGTAAATCTGTAATTAATCATTCTGTGCCACCCAGAATTATTGTCATTTTTATCTCCTTTGACATACCTTTTTATCTTTTTATAGTCCCCCTTCCTCACACGGTTTTTCCTTTGTTTCCAGTGACTGATCTGGCTACCTTTGGGGATATTCCAAGTTCAGAGTGAGTTTTACATTCTAACTTCAGATCTTACACACTGGAGATACGGGATTTCTGTAGCTCTCAGTACAGTTTGCCTGGGAGATTGGTAAATTCATACTACATAGATGAAGAAACCAGATTCACACTTCTAAAACAGTATTTCATGCATAGAAAGATATTATTCTCATAAGAAAGTCAGAATGATCTAGTGGAAGTTAAAATTAATGTTGAAAGTAGTGATTTGATGTTTAACAGGAATGAGTGTAAGGAAACAAAATACAAACCTTGACTGTTCTCAATATATGCAAGGGACTTGCAATCTCTATCAGCTGCTACATAGAATTGCCATTTAGAAGGAAAAGGTAAGTGCAAAAATGCCACAAAGGTATGAGACATACCAGAGAATGCTGAACTGGGTCATCGTTTTAAAACAGGAGCATTTGAGTGAGATGCAGAAAAACCCAGGATGCAGGAAAGGAAAGGCATGAAATAATGGACAAAGGAGGATTTGGTCAGAGGAACTGGTTAAATTCTAGAATAGGTGGGGTAAAGAAAAATGTTTTAGTTTTACGGGGTTAACAGAGGATATTGCTCGCTATTTTATTTCATTTGATTGCAGGTTACTTCATTAGAGGGGGGATATTTTCTTTTTGATAACAACTGAGCCAATCTGAAAGGACTTTTGACTTTGTAAAAACCTTTGACTTTTACTTTTTGTGATGTAAGGACCAGTTCTTATTTACAACTATCCCTAATCAGCCCCTACGGGAAAATTTAAGGATAAAATGCCATCAGTCCCTAGAACTCAGTCAGGTGGACAAGGGGATACAGTTCATTAACTCAGCTGTAGTATGAGGCTGGTGTATTCACCTGTCTCTTCACATCTACCTTCCAGTTACTCCAACTCTTGTACTGAACTCCCATGAAAGAATTATAAAGACAGGCACTATACATTAGGCGTCACCATAAGAAATGTTTTCAGACACACCAATATCTGAATAATGACGGTGGGAGGCTGCAGTGTTGTGCAAACTGAAGTCACAAGTCTGCTTCTGCAAGACGACTAAGCTGAAATGTTGTGATGATGAAGACTTATTAATTCATCAAAATTCGTCAATGTTCTTACAGGAAATACAAGGCGCTTGTGTGAAATAATTTTCAAAACTTGAGATTGAAGTCCTTGCCCCAGTTAAAACCAAAGTCTAATGAGTTTCAAAGGGGCAGGATTCCTCCACAGCTGCTTACAGACCTGCACCCAAGCAGCACTGAGTACCTCCAGCTCCCCACATCAAGGAGGTTCTTTGTGCTAATCCCAAATCACCATGTTGCAGTCTGTCGAGATGATCTGTGTTATGAGTATTATGGTGAGCAAGGTTTAGCCCTGCAAGATGGAAAAAAGGATCCCTAATCATGTACACTGGTTTCTCCTGAAACATTTCTAAAAATTCAGGAAGGAGGAAAACATGGGCATGCACAGACTTTCTCTCTTTCTTACTCTTTCTTGTCTGTCTGTCTGTCTTTCCTTCCTTCCTTCTTTATTTCTTTCGTTCATTTTTCTTTCTTTCTCTGTCCTTTTCTTCCTTTTCTAATGGATACTGCATATATAGGGGTTGAAGAGACGAAAACACAGATTTAATTCCTATAATGTTTCTATAATCAATGCTTTGTATCTGAACAAAAGTGTAAAGAAGGGCATAAATGCACTAAGCTGCATTTCAAAAATGACATCGTAATTGCTGGGACTGCCTATCTTACCTTGGCCTCAAGCATTTACCAGGATTCAAATTTATTTCAAACTGTTCTCCCAAGTCTGCCTAATTTTTTTTTGTCCAAATAGCAGCAACTCACAGTTAGTGAACAAAGCTTCAAGATTTTTTTTTACTTACAGCTAAATTTAACTTTACCCATCCAATAAAAAAGAAATAAGGGAGCCTTTATTATCTCCCTGGATTTCTGGGTATGATACCACATCATAGAGAAGTGGTTATTAGAGACAATGGCCTACCAAGGTGAAGTTTGTAATAAAGCCTATTATGTGGTTTCACCATTGACACTAATGGAATGTAACAGTGATTTAGAATGATTTAATGGTTCCCAGGTTGTGCTCTAATAGTGCTCTTTATATTATGATGTATATCACAAAACCTAATGTGGCTGTTGTGATATATTGACAGTATTCATGCTGTTTCATTTTTTTAGGGGAATTTTAAAAACTGTCAAAGAAGAAAATTAATAGGCTGCAACTGCTTTATTTTCAAGGGGTCTGTTTTTTAAATGTATGTGCATAAATTTCTATTTGGTGCCATGCTTAAGCTAATAAATTCATTTGCATTTTTATTCCAAAGTCATAAAAGTAGAATGTGTGCATGCACGCATTTGTGTGTGTGTGTCTGTGTTTGAAGCCCTGCTTTGAAAAGATTGCACTGTCATCTCAAAATCTGTTTACAAAATGGTACTAATGGTTTCAAATGCTCCTAAAAGGGGAGTGCAAAAGACAAGTTTTCATCTTCTCATAGGCTGCAAAACGACACTAATTTAATAAGAGGGAGACAGCAGGGGGTATGACTACAGATTCACTTAAAAAACATCCAGACCCTTAGGGGTCCAGGTGGCTTTTAGACTTGCACTTAAAGTCTGGAATTTAAATAAAAACACAATCATCCTGGAACAGACACAAAAGAAGATGTATTAGAGCTGAGATACCTGCATTTTGAAACAGTTTGTGGGCGTCTCAGCAATGCCTGACCTGTTCGCTCTAAGGCATTTCTGGTTTGAAGTAGGTTAAGGAACAGCAGGAATTTTCTTGCATTTTCTAAAAGTTTTCCCCCCTCTTCTTGTAATTTAAAAGCATACCTCATGAAATATCATCACTGTAAAGATCATCGTTCTGAGCACCTCCCAGGCACTCCAGGCCCCTTGAGTGACAGGGAAATGGTCGGTGGATTGAGGTCGTGATGGTGAGTTGCCAGTGAAAATACCCACAGAACACAGTACTCTCCAAAAAAAAGGAGTTTCATACCTGGCCACATTTACCCTGTGAATGTTAGAGCAAAGGTCCTTGGCATTTTTTCTAATAAGTGTTTCCTTCCCCATTCACACAACATCACCCTTTTTAAAATGAATTTCCCATGCTTTCATGTTGAAACCAGGCACAGCTCTTTTGGAAGGCAAAAGAAGGGAGGGACCATGAAAACTTGGTTACTGCTACCTAGATTGCCTCATCAAACACTGCAAAGGGAGCGGATCTTGTCAATCGCCACTCAGGCTGAGAAGCTGTGGAAGATGTCGCCTATCTCTGCTCCCCCAATAGTGATGAAGAAGGGGAAACTGTCACTGCTGCTGAGGATGGGAGAAGGACAACAGTACCAGCCCTTTCAGGTGCAGTAGAGAGGAAGAGGACAGCAAGAAGGAGACAGCTGCCTGGCAGTGAGTGTGTCGTGTCACAAGAGACTGTCCTACACTTGTGTCAGGGGAGGCTTGGGTCTCTTCTGTTTCTTCTGTCCCTGAATAATCTGTGCCTTGTGTTGTGTGCTGCAACCACCACTGACAAAGCAGGAGGAAGCTGAACCTGGAAAGGATGGGCCCCCTGAGTCCCAGATGGGTAAAGGTGACCGTACACTCCCTTCCCTCCTGGAGGGTGAGCATTGGTTCAAGCATCTTCCACGCCAGCTGGTAGGTGCTGCTGCGGCACTGCTTGCACTGCTGAGGTGGGCACAAATCTGTGTGGGTTCATGTTGCACCCTCCTTTTGGAGATGTAAAGCAGAGTAAGTTATTTAAATCACCCAGCTGAATTTACCCCAGATGAAGGATTCCTTGGGTGCCCAAGTGATAAGTACTATCACTTAAGGGGGAGAGAGAGACCGCAAACTGGGAGGAAAAGTGATGTGAGCAAGTGCTCAGAGAGAACACGGGTAGTGGTGAGCACAGTTTTTGGTCTGCCACCACCATATCAAGAGCTTCCCAAGCAAAGAGGGAACTTATTCCTGTGGGACCCTGCAGAAAGCCTGCTTTGCCAAACTGTAGGCTATAGCCATTTATGTGGCACTGACACTCACTAATTGCTCTGTTACAGGGCAATAACATGACAATTTTGTCATATCCTGCTTCAAGTTAGCTTGCTTGTAGGCTTTTTTTTTTTTTTCCTGTGAAAACACCAGCTTGTGATAAAACTGCCTGTGAAGAGATCTGCTGGAACACAGCCAGCTGTCTCCTGGTGGGATCACAGTTTGCGTTGCATGTACTTCCACCCTCATGGCCGGGGAATTCAGTGAGCACAAAAGGACAATTTTCCTCTTTCTCTGATTCAGCCCTTAAAACTGTCCACAAAACCATAATTTTTCAAGTGTAAAGAGTATGTACAGGCTGGAAAATGGTTTTATAAATAGAACCTTACATTGAATAATGACTTTGGGGCACTGAACTGAGAGAGGACAGGCAGAATTTTGGAGAAAGTCATTTGTTTTTGACACTGAAGTTATTTCAAAGTTATAAGCAAGATATTTCTCAGGAGATGTTCTCTCTTTCTCTCCTTTCTGTACTGTATCATCCCTGTGGAGAGCTTTGTGGAATCATACAGAACAAAATTAGGCAAAGTGCCTGTTATATAACCTCCCGGTTCTCTAAAAATAATGGGAGCACCACTATCACCTGAGCTTCTCCCTTCCCAACGTTTATGTACAGCACACGGAAAGTGGGGTCAGGAAATAGTGGAGATCATATAATGAAATATAAAGATCCTTTCTCCAGCAATGCATTGAAATTTGCATAATTATTATCCTATTTTGACTTTTTAACTTTAGAGAATCTATGTGGGTCGGTTTTCCCTGTTTTAATTAGCAAAATCAAAATAACAAAAAATGGCAATTTCCTTCTTTCAAGCTCAAGTGGACTACTCAGCCTGTAGCAATAATTATATTTTTCAAATGTGAGGTGCCTAATTTAAAATACAAGATTCCCAGTAGCTGCCGAAGTTTTAAGGACAAGAAGTGACAGAAGCAAGCGAACCTTTTGTTCTTATCGCTTCACAGACGAAAGTCCTCTCAGCATCTAAACTTCATAGGAATTGTGTCACTCATGTAAATAAATTTCTGTGTCAATATTATTTATTGTAAAATATTTTACCCACTGGGGTAAATGAAGAGCAAGGCTTTACTAATCAGATTACTAGCACGCTTATTCTAATTTATACCTTCCACGGTTAGCCTTTAAGCCACAGTTGACCTCTTATTTTTTATATTAACTGGAAACAATTCATCAAGTGAGTTACCCCTCTCCTTTCAAATCCACTTGTATTACTAAAAGGTTGAGTAAAGACCTCTGGGGAACAAGGGCAATTTTTGACATGGATCTCAACAGATTAAACTATGCAGGGACAATATAGAATACATTGGAGCAATAACATTATCACATCATAGCCTGATTGAGAGGCATTTCCTTGCATTTTTGTCCTTTTACCATAAGCCAATAGTAGCCACAGGCATTTGACTGGAGAGCCCGGAGGATTGACAGGTCTGGCAGTCATTACACGCTGGATTGAATACTAGATTACTCCAAAGTGGCTCAGGGTCAAGGATCAGTGTGTTCCCTTTTGGCACTAAATGACTTTAATATCCTTACTGTATTAGTCAATTACTTTAAAGCTGCTGCTCTCTGAGCTCTCTCTGCCCCCCTGCAGTTTACTATGGACATTTGAATTGCTCCCATACTTAACCCACACATCTGCTTTTAGCTGTCAAAAGAATAGTGCTACCACTGGAGCTATTGACAATGCAAAATGAGCAGAGATACTTGCTGTCAGTGTCAAGTGGCACTTTCTTTCCATTGTTTGTTTTAAACAACTCCTAAATAACTCCACAGTGAAACTTTTCCTAATTCAGGAAAAGTCCGATCATGTTTTGCAGCCTACCTTTAATCTAATCTCAACCTGACCGAAACAAGCAGAAACAAGTTATCCTGTCCTCACAGTTAATTGTTTTGGGAAAAAAAATGTTGTCCCAAGAGCTGAAGTACTGTGGTGAGACACAAAAAGAAGGGTTGCTTTAAACTCTTGCTTAAATTTCACAACAGTCACTGTGACTATAGCAAATTGCACTGCACTTCTGAATTTATTGGTGCAACACAGTGAAGAATTTTATATCATGGCCACTGAACATTAAAAGGTCTGGCTTGGCTTGGTGTTAAACCAACATGTCTAGATTAAATATGAGCAGAACTGATCTGAATTTTAAAACTGCTTGAAAGTCATGCCTTTAGTGTTTTAGTGAAAGTGATATCACTGCACATGAAAGCACATCTGTGCCATGGGGCCCGACTTGTGTGTGGTGATGTCATTGGGCTAAAAAAGCAGCTCAGGACTTCACAGCTAGATACATATAGAAATAATTTTCTCTTACGAATATACCTATTTTCATCTGCGTGAGAACAAATGGGCATTGCATTTTACTGGAAGAGCTGTCAGCTGTGTAGTTTGGTGAGCCCACACGTATATCACTTGGATGTAGGCAGTCACACCTTTTTCCTCTTTTCTTATTAATTTGTAATGTGGGTATAAGGACTGGTTGTTTTGTTATTCATCTCAAAAACACAACCAGTGTTTTACAAGGAATAGTACCACGCATATCGCTGCATGCATCGAATTGATCTACTTTGTGGGCAATCTAAGAAGGATCTGTCATGTCAGTGTTACCTTTCTTATACTTCAGAGAACTGTTAATTATCCTAATGAGCGAGGGCTTCAGACTCTTCATTTACTGCAGGAAAAAAAGAAAGTTTTGACAAATTTTGACCTACATGATAGATGTAACACAGGTCATTACTATTGGGAATTCTAAAAGATCTGATATCCAGGCTGCCCAATACATTCAGCAGGGAAGCATCCACTCAGAACTGTTTGCTGATGACAGGGCCAAAGGAAAAATGAATCCACTGTGCACCGTAAGCTTCTGGAAGTCTTAGGCAATATCAGAGACATTCTAGCTACTGGCGTCAGCAGCCTTTGCATTTCACTCGAAATTAAAATTGCTGTGTTAGGAAGTAGATGAAACAACATTTTAAATAAAAATTCTCAGGGTCTAAGTGCCTGTCCATGTTATTCAGGATCTTTGAGGATAATACGTTTTAGGTAACAGAGCACTAATAAAAATGCAGTAATATCATCAGTGCTAAAATATATGCACACTTGCATGTCTTTCAATACACAAAAACATTTATATGATGAATTCTGAGTTTTGCCATTTCAAGTAGATATTACATGTGTTCCTACTCCAGGAAGGCAGACAGACATGTGGACAGTAATATATATTTCGTTTGCAGTGTGCCTCAGCTCAGCGGCTAAGCATAATGAATGGTGCCTTGGGGAATGCTCTGAATAATTGTGCTAATTTAAAATTTAGTCAGCAAAGGACCTTAAAAAACTTGATACCTCTTGGTAATGATGCATCATTAGCACTTTTCATTCATTTATATTTTGTTGTGTTTAGGGATTTGGGTATTCAGAAGAAGAAAGGTAGCCTGACAAGAGAGTGATTGAATCAGCCCCCTTGATACCTGGGAGTGACAGAAGGTGAAGTACTGTAGCTGCAGTTGACAACTACTTTAATACGAGCACTTATAAATATTTACAATTCATAAGTCAATGATGAGCTTGTGTATAGCACATAAATAATACCATAAGTATTTGGCATATTTATTTGGAGCCTGATCATTAGTTTGGAGATAGCTTAGTGTTAAAGAGTTATGGAAACATTTTCAATTAAAAGAGCTTCATTTAAAGACTGCAGTGCACAATTTTGAGGAAAATAATATACATGAAACAGGTGAGTTCACACTTCTAGAAAACTGCCATTCTGAAGAACTGTTCTCACCTTCATCATGGGAGTAAAACATCCAACTTCAGTGCAATAACATACGTGAGTAAGATTAACAGGAACTGGCTCTCGATGATTTATTTGGCACAGATACCACAGCACTTAACATATGGCCTTTTTGCAGTACAACGATAAGCATATCAGAACCTAGTCATAAAACAGGGAGTCCTATTTACTGCATGAGACATAATTTTGTTGGGGATATAATTCCTCTTGTTAAGGAATTCTACTAATAAGTTGATTTTGTAGGCTAAATGAGACACCTCAGGTGCATGATTTTGATCTGAATGCAATAAAAGATCAAGCTCTCACCAGGCTGACGGGTTGAAAATGAAGCACCTATTGACTGACAGATTTCAATATTTTTTGTTCAAGACAGACAATTATATGCAAACATTTTTTTGTTTCTCATATTAAATGTTGTACATTGCTCATAAAGGAGGAAAAAAAAGCCCGACAGCCCCACACTCCATAAAACAAAATCAAATAAAATGAAAAAGTTTACAAAGAATGCATCCTTTTTTTTGGAAAAGCTAAAACGTCTGTACTTTCCTGAACTACTTTAGGCAGAGTAATTATCTATAGCTTCTGTCTCTTCAATGTGAGTGCAAGGTACAGTGATGAGTGCTAAATACATTAATCAGGAGTGAAAAGTAAATTGGAACGTTCTGGAGCACATGCATGGATACATAAAAAGATAAACTAAACCTCTGCACAGCTAAAACACATAATAACTTGTTATGTTTGTGTGTCTAATTTTCATGTTTTCCGGATTTTGTCATCCCTACTTTTTTAATATAAGAACGCGGTTTTAAATGACCACTGGGGATGGATAGATACTCCTTTCTTTCCACCCTGGTGGGTAATGAGAGAGACAATACCTCCAGCCATTATCCCTTCGAGTGCTGAGTGGGAGTGCAGTTAACTTTGATAGCATAGAAGTAAGTACATTTTATTGCATAGAAAAAAAAAATGTCGAGAATAACCTATTCAGTTTAACATTTTCACAGAGTAATTACACATAAAATTAGCTAACCATCAAACTTTTTAGCTACTTTTCCCCATCATATTAACTGAATACATACACATTTCAACTGTAAGCACAGAAAAATTATTTTAACCTGGCAATATCCACAGAAACAATCTAGGCTTTTTTTTTCATTTTTTACTTGTTGATAATTTTAGGTTTGCCTCTCAAACTATAATTAATTTTTCAGATACTAGTGTAGAAAATCAATCTGCAATGTCTCTCTCGTGTTTGTACAATGCAATCATTCATTAATGCAGTTTCAAATATCAAAAAAGTGTCTGTTTTCTGTTTAATTTGTATGCTCTTTTGTAATAGGATTGTCAGAGTCCTCTTGTCATGGATCATCCTCAGGTATGTAAACAACATACGAGCTTACTTTGAATGATAGACAATCTCATAATTTTCTCTCATAAAATGACATATACAAATCAAGGAGCTAAAGCATGGAAAGTAACATATTTTGGTCTTGTGACTAATGGTAACCTGGTGCTATTGAATTACTGAACTGTGTCTGAGAACTAATGAGAAAAATTTCCCAGGGGAATCTTTATCCAATGCACTTGGAGAGCACCTTGGGGACTCATTCCGTGTCTGTCACCTTTCCCGTCTCATTGACACTCAGCTTCTTTACCACCATTACACTGTGCAACCATTTCACTTTACACCTCACGATTAGAATATTAAAAGGAGAGAATACTACACTACTTGTTCCAGATAGCAGAGTTGTTTTTGACACTTAAAATAGAAATTGTCACTGAAATATCACAAGGACATGACTGTCTCCAGCTCCAGACCTCCAGTAGAACACTTTAAAACTCAGCTGTATTATTTTGCAGCTAATGATATCTTTTATCATATTTCTTAAATGGCTTGTTTCTTAATTTCTTAATTAACAGTGAAACACTTAAGGATATGTCATGTCATGTAGACCACACAAATGATTCCTCTTAGGTAAAATTTGCTCCTGTCATAGTAGCGACGACTGAGTCACTGGTATTGATTATATAATGATGAGTTTTAAAATGAAGGAATAGAAATGTCATTAACAAAAATGTAGCATTTTGCATGTGATAAATATTTGGTGAAGACTTGTGAAGTTAGAAAACACCAGGAAAAATCTTCAGTGCCTGTAAATGGGTTTAGCTTCATCGACTTAAGAACACTGCTGATTTCCCTCAGTGAGGATTTGTCTCATATATCTTACATCTATATTTAGAAGAGCTTTGGTACATCCCGTTAGGGCCAAAACCCGCCTTCCTCTGAAAAGCTTCCTCACTGAAGTGCACAGAACTACTCTCATGAGTAAGAGCAGGGAGGATTTGGCCTCAGGGAATAAAGCTCAACTTAACTTAAAAAAAAAAGTTTGAAAAAATACAACTACATTTTTTAAACTTAAAAAGTGCTCTAATTTCACCTGCTTGGTGATTTCAGAGAGAAGCTAATTAAAGCCAATGGAGAATTTTAAAAATGAAGAAAAAAAAAAACAAATTAGGGCAGCAGGGGGAAAATAAGTTTTCTAATTATATATAATGAGGATATCTTCTGCCTAGTGCAGCAAATGTTCACCTTTTCTATAGTATCGAGAGTATGATGATTTCTGCTGTATGGCCCAGGGTGCTACACATACAGCTATATGTACCCGTTGCACAAGTATTTGATTTTATTAAAGAGTTCTAGTTAGCCAAATGTCCATGGGGGTCACACACTGGTTTTGTGTAGAGACTGAGAAGTACTGAATATATTTGACTGTTGATCGTATTAACAGAACCTATTGCCTCCATTGGCTGTTTTTGTCACTTTGTTTTGTCGGCAGATTCTCAAGCTTCTCTTAAAAGTGGGGAGGTGTGGGAAAAGGGGATTATTTTGGCAAGTGTTAGGAAGAAGTAAGGTTATATGCTGAGTTTGGTTTTGTTTTCTGCCAAAGAAGATCTTTCCAGAGAACTGGAGAAAGTGTGCTCTCATCCTACCCTGCTTCTTCTGAAGCCAGTGGGATTTCTGCTACAGGCTCCCTGAGGACAGGCTGAATGCAGCATTTTTTTCAGTAGAGGGCAGCCACAGGTGTGTTAGGGTAGATCTACTATTCCTTAAAAACATTGAGTGTACCTGTCCCAGCCTTGCATTACCAACAGTTCAGTCTTTCATTGTTGACTCAGCAAATATACTTTGCTCTGTATGAAATGAAGATGCACTCTTGGGGTTGTAGATTTTCTAGAGGATGCTCATGCCCTCCCCATGAATCCTGAGTTTCAGGAGAGAAATGAGGGACAATTGGAAGATTGACTTAAAAATTACGATATTACCAATAATGTTTAGGGAATGAAAAAGACCTGAAAAACAAACTCTGTCAGGAATTATCAGTCCTTTGATGTTTGATGTAAGCCATTGATGGCGTGAGAAATACAGTGATGATGATGAATAGGGAAATAAGGCTTTGATGTTATCTTCTACAGTTACTCTGAACCTACTGAAATCACAAATGTTTAAAGTCTCATTTGTTTTACAGGACTGAGTTTAATTAATTAGAACTAGGAACAGTCATGCATGTCTGTGCAAAGTGAGGATGAAGCACTTCTACTCAGATGATCTCCTTCATCTCCACTCTGCATCCATTCTGCACAGGGGGAAATACATGAATAAGAAGCAAGGTTGTGAGGATAAGATCTATATTACCAGCTCTAGCCTGTTCACCTTTACCTTTCTTGTTTGAATTTCAAGTCACTGTACTTTAGTTCAGGTTCAGACCAAAATTCCTTTATCTATGCTGTTGCTTTAGCTGGTCTGAGATCTACCATGCATGAACAGCATGTCAAAGAGGAAGCTAGTTTATGATTATTTTAGAAAAGTTTTTGCTTTTCACTTCAGTGCACATAATCTTCAAAAATAAAAGTCTGTGAATTGGTCTGTTTAAGCTTCCTCTACTATTTGAATATGTTGATTTAAGTCAAAAACTGTGAGGTGTGTTTTTTAAAGCATTAACATATAGTTTACACATTCCCATCTCCTCTTTTAAGTGACAAAATACAATTCTTTTGAAAATATATAGGGGAAACACTCCATGTCAATACTTACAATATCAGGACACAGGTTGTGAACTGTATTTCTTTGTCTTTCTCAGGAAGATAATTATGAGTGTGGCAGAGAAAGAAATCCTTAGACTCGGTTTTGCAGGAACTGCATGAAGCAGGTACTTGATTCAGTATCATGCTAGTGCTGCCATGGGCAACAAGCTGTTTCAGTAGAAGTTGGGATTTAATATACATTTAAACTTTTTCTCTGTGACCTCCCTCCCACCCATTAAATTTCTTACAACTGGCTCTTATCAGCTTCTCAGGGGTAGTTTTTGATTGGGAGTTGATGAGGCTACATTAAATCTTCCCGATGTTTTGGATACCCAAACCCATGGCTTTCTTATGTAGCAGAACGTTATAACTAAAACCTGAGTACTTACATACATAACATGTATGTAAGTACTACTAATTTCATGAATCTGTACTAGTATAACAACACAGATTTGCAGAGACAGTAAGTGAAATTAGATGCGTTTCATCATTTCTCATTTTACTTTGCCACCTTGGACTTATGCAGGCATTGACTCTATTTAATTTCTATGTAATGGTATATATGCATAGATAGAGAAATGTGCGCTTCAGAATGAGTCTCTTAAGGCCAAGAAAGTTTAAATGTAACCCGCCCACTGCCACAGATCTGTGTGCAATTTTCTTTAAGTTCAAGCAGAGATGCATAAACAGAAGCAGCAGAGCATCTGACCCATCACTCATATTCAGGATGGTTTCTCTGTTTCAGATATTTTTGCTAAAGTTACTCAGTTTTGAACAATTCACATTTTCTTTTGAGAAAGATTTGAAGATCTGCATTATATGAATGTCCATAGGGAAAGGAAAAAAATTAATGCAGAACCACTTTCAGCATCCCAGTGTCCGCCTTGCAAAACTAATGTTATGGTGGACAGCTGAGACAAGAATACACACCGTGTATTGATGAGACAAAAAGCTCGCCCTCAACTTTTGCAGACTTCTGAAAGAAAAATATTTTATTTATAAACAGCTTTTTTTGGGACGGGGAATTTTGTGGTGTGGGTATCACGTATCTACTTTTGCCTACCTAAGTGGAGTGCTTTGAAGGAAGAAAATCATATATGTCTAAGCCCAATTGGTATCTCTCAAAATCTTTCTCTGCAGACCCCAAGGTCATATCTGAACATCTGCTTATTCTTTAATATACAATTGAGAATGTGCAGTGAAACACTAATGTAAGTGCTTTTTAGTGCCATGAGCGGGCAGGTCATGAAAAGCCAGCCAAGAGGGTAAGTAAAATTAATATGGTATTGTTCAAGGGCCTGATTAGCACTATTTATCTGTCACTTCCTTTCAGTTTTGGAGATTTCATTGCACTGAGCTTGGAGCTTAAGATTTACTGTTTGGATCATTCGTCCTGGTCCAGTTTGTCACAAACATCTAAAAGTTCTGCTCAAAATGACTTCGATGGTGTCAGCCCTGTCAGCGCCAAAGCAAACGCGGGGTATATGTTTACAGTCTCCTTTTTATACATGTCTGGGGCAGAAGAGCTATTGAAGCAAATTACTTCTCACCCACACAGAGGGTATTCCTTCAATGTCACAGAGGAGGTCATTGACAGGGCAACACAGAGAAGACAGCTTCTGAAGAGTGTGCTTAAGTTTTCCATAATGCCCATCCAACTTTTCTCAAACACTCTCGAGAAAAATACATTAACCCTTTTATAATTAGCAAATGCAAATGCAAAAATATGTCTTTAAAACTTCTAGCATCTGCAATATTATATGAGGTTTAAAGGAATAAGCATCACATGCCATAGCAGTCCCACAGTTACAGTAACAGCCAGAATGATACATCATTTTTGCATTTTAACAATAAATATTTGT
Organism: Ciconia boyciana; assembly: GCF_034638445.1. NCBI lineage: Eukaryota > Metazoa > Chordata > Aves > Ciconiiformes > Ciconiidae > Ciconia > Ciconia boyciana. The sequence goes on along the minus strand of NC_132934.1, from coordinate 29,105,196 downwards.
GACTGCTAATCTATTCAGTGAAGCTATATAATTTCTTGTTGATGTTGCTATACTGACCTCTGCAGGCTTTGGAAGTTTGGAACATTGTTTACTGCAGTGACTGCTGTGACCCAGTGTGCAGCTAAACGAGCCTGTAGCACCAAAACACTCGAGGGCTAACATACTTATCTGAGAGCTTTATTTCTTTTTAGATCTAAATAAGAAACAATAAAAGAATTTAAAGTAATGATTCGAAAGTAAGAGTTCATGATGTTCAGAAAATGTTATTTTAGGAAAAAGTAAATTAAGTGAAAAAATCGGTATTTAAATGAGTACTTTACAGATTTGAGTTTTTATTATATGATGTGGTTATTAAGAAATACAGCCATTTTAGGTGAAAAATATTATTCCTATTAATGACTGTGCAAAGCTTGCCTGTTAAAAAAAGAAATTCTGCTGTATATTTAATCCAATTTGATACTGTCTGCTGTTCTGCTCCTAGATATAGTTAAATTAAAAGTTGCGTATGTTCAGTATAGGCTTTATAAGTATAAGCTTTCTCAACTATGACAGGCACACCAGTATGAATAGTGATACCTAAATGATGCAAACTTCCCCAGTTTCTGAGTTTCAGTATATTGAGTTAAATTAATTTCACAGATACCGTATAATACATGCATTAATTTAATCTGGGTTATTTTCTGTTAAATACTTACCGCCTTTCTGGAGTTAAGTGTGTTCCTTATATTTATTCATGTCCAAATAAAATGTTTCAATTAGAGTCTGACACTTCTTTTATACATATATATCATTTTTGTAACTTATAGTCATGTTTGGCTGACATACAGAGCTATGCCCTATACCTTGTTTATGTTAGAAACAAAGACTCTCTGAACTGCAGCTCTGTTTATAACTATTTGTGGTTTAACAAATGACAAAATACAGAAGACTTAAAAATCTTGGTCTGGAAGAAATATCTCAGTCTGGTTTATGTTTTCATCTACTTTCCCCACATTTATTGATTTTGTTAACTGTTTCAGCCATTCGCTGTACACTTCTCTGACCATATCGTATTTATGTTGTATGCAGGTAACTGACATCTGAAGAAAAACAAAACATACAGGATGAAGTCCTGGCTCCACTGAAAGCTCCCATTGACTTTAGGAAAGCCAAGAATTTTCCCGCTGCATTTTTGTCTCTCTTGCTTCATCTTCAGAATTAAATGCTCTCCTGGACAAATTCAAAGTTTATCTAATTAATCTTATTCTGTAGTAGACTGACTGGTTATACTCGGAGACATACAGACATTCCCATCTCCACTATTTGTTGAAAAAACTGTGCATTTTGGGATGGATTATCACTCATATGGGATTAAATTTTCTGTAATCCAGTACTGATAACTGAGAGTTGCCAAAAGCTGGCTAAAACAGGGAACGTTTGGTGGGAGAGGAAAATGCACATGGGAAGCTCCAAGATACTTCTTTAAATATTTGGCTTAACACTCACTCCTTCAGTTTTATTTTTGCCAGTTTTTAGTGTTGTCAAAACAAATGATGTGAGATAACTGCAGATTTTGTCTGAGAGAAGAAAGATTTTGAGATTACTATTGCATTTATCCGTTGCCATTTGCATTATCAAAGTCTCCGACTCATAATCTTCTAACTAGTCCAAGTGCTGGTTGTCCTCTCATGCTAATTCTGCTATTCCCTGTGGTGCTCAGAGCCATGGATGAAGGGATAAGTTTTTGTGCATTTACAGACTGCCTAACCCAACAGTTCTCATCCAGATGATTGAGAACAGTGTCAGCAATGATAGTAAAGTTTCTACAGAGCAAAATTCTGGCTACTACCATTCATGTGAGGTACCTTCAAAGACTATATAGCTTTACACAGTACCCCGAGATGCATCCAGGAGCACACCTAATGTTCTCCAGCCACAAAAGAGCAGTCAATCCATGCAACCAAACTAGGGCTAATCTGAAGCAAAAAATACAAAAGTGTGTATAGTGAAGAGTTTAGGTCCTCAGAATCAACTGTTTTACTCTAGAGATCTGCTCCTTTTGCTCCACACTATTTGCTAATGTTAACATAGCCACATTGTCTTGCTCAGTCACATAGAAAATATTGACAGAGTTTGAGACTAAACCCGCGTGTCTTAACCATCAGGGGCTAGCCAGTGAGAATGAGCAAAGGTAGACTCACTTCTGGTTACGAGCAAGTTTGTATAGCCTGGCAAAATAGGAAAGGGCAACTGGAAGGGGAATGTGATTCCCCCCTTGCCCCTCCCAAAAGGCAGCACTAGATAATTGCAGGCAGAGGTGATAACAGCAATGATGGTAATTGTCAGTCCATTCCCATACTCAACCACACTGTCTACACTGCAAACTGAAGTGCTGAGGAACCTGAACTGCCTTTATGGACATGTTTATGTTGTCATATGGTGTAGTGCAGAGGGGAAAGGTCTAGGCTTTGATTTAGCAAGATGTGCTCTGGCTCTAGGACCCTACACCTGCACAATACCTTTACAACAGTGACTGCTCAGGGCACGTGCCTGGCCCAGGCACACACTGTGCATGTGCAGGGAGCTGAACACTGGAGAGCCTTGTGTCCACATTGCAATGGGGCATGTTAGAGGGCTGCCCCCGGGCATGGCTTCAGCTGTGGTTCCACCAAGAGGGAAACCACTCAGAGTCTACCAGCAGTGTCTCTAGTGCATACTTCAAGTCTCCAGGTATAAGTACAAAGCAAACTGGAACCAGGAAAACTCTCAACAGCACACTAAATTAATAACCTGGATGCACCCTAAACACAGGGGCCAGAACAGTTTAGCTATGGCAGCATAATTAACCAGAGGAGTTATGAGGTGACTTTTTTTCAAGGACATTTCAGGACTGTTAAGACATTCAGTATACAACTGACAAATTAACCTGGAATATAGCGTGGAGGACCACTGAAACTTAAGACATGAGATTTTTTTTTTACTACCAGTTGCATCTAGACCAAGTAGTAAATTTCAAAGCTCTATAGAAACATAGCTCATAGTATTTGAAGCACGGCTCTTTGTGCGCTGATCCCAGATTACAACACCTGGACAACTGATTTCAGCAGCCATTGAAGCCTTCTCCTGACCATCAGTCTTGATTGCTTGGTGTTCATGTCAGGCCTATACTGTAATGTGAATAATCATTCAGTGTTAAATTCCCACACTTTTCTGTTTTGATGGAAATTTGGGGCAGGATCGTGGCCTGATTCTGTCATTGTAAAGACCATAGTTTTGCTTTTGCCCTACAAGTTTCTAATTTGTGCTCATTTCTCTGTTGGATCTCTGTGAAAGCAGTTAAGCAGGATGTCAGCTCCTTTTTATTTTTCTAAGTGCAAGCCTTGTTACATTTTGCTTAATCTTCCATCCATATGGTGACATGTAAAACTGAAGCTTGACCATTTAAGAGTTTGGCAATACCCAGCCTCCTAGCCAGCACCCCCAGGGCACTGTGTCAGATGGTATTAGCAGAAGAACCAAGGCAAGTGTCACTGCTGCACTGCCTGGACGCGTATAACTGGAGCACTCTGGAATCAGAGAGTACTGTGTGTAAAACAAACTGTATGCTCACTTTAGACCATAGTATAGCTTTCTACACATGCCCTTACAACTAAATTGTACTACACGAGCTCTAAGAAGTAGCAGTAAAGCAGTAAAGCAGTAAAACACTATCTTTCTGTGTTTTCCTATCGTGGTTTAACCACACCTGGCAACTAAGCACCACACAGCCCCTCGCTCACTCCCCACCCCCCCAGCAGAGTGGGGGAAAGAGAATTGGAAGGGTAAAAGTGAGAAAACTCGTGGGTTGAGATAAGAACAGTTTAATAATTGAAATAAAATATAATTAAAATAAATAAAAATATTTTTAAAAAAATTATAAATTGTAATGAAAAGGAAAATAACAGAGAGAGAAACAAAACCCAAGAAAGACAAGTGAGGCAAATGAAAACAATTGCTCATCACCAACTGACCGATGCCCAGCCAGTCCCCGAGCAGCGGACCCCTGGCCAACCTTCCCCCTACTTTTATTGCTGAGCACAATGTCATATGGTATGGGATATCCCTTTGGTCAGCTGGGGTCAGCTGTCCTGGCTGTGTCCCCTCCCAGCTTCTTGTGCACCCCCAGCCAACTCGCCGGCAGGGCGGTGTGAGGAGCAGAAAAGGCCTTGACTCTGCGTAAGCACTGCTCAGTGATAACTAAAACATCCCTGTATTATTGACACTGTTTCCAGCACAAATCCAAAACATAGCCCCATACTAGCTACTATGAAGAAAATTAACTCTGCCCCAGCCAAAACCAGCACATTCTCCACCCCTTATTCCATACCATTTACATCATGCTCAGGTCCCACACTATCCAATACAACCTCATTAACCACCACTGCCCTTCCCATCATTTGATACAATACACAGATATCATTCCCTTAGTCTATGGACCACCCCTGTGAAATGTCTGTAAAATATCCATAAATGTCCACAAATGTCCACAAAATGACCACTGAGTTCATTTAGTTCATGACTTTGGGCTTTATCTGTTATGGTGGTCACTGAGAACAGGAGAGGTGGTGTGTGGCGTGGAATTATTGGGCACCAAAGCCAGCTCAGGTCGAGTAGCTGCTGCACTTGCACTGCTTCTTGTAAGACTTGTCCTCCATTGGTTCAGATGGTTTCTGCTATAGTAATTCCTATAACATGCAACTCAAACCATGGGTGACAACAATTTAAAGGTATATCTGTTATAGTCTCCACCCCTGGTCCCTTTGGGCCAGGTTATAGGGTTTAACATTGCAATGAACTCCTCCCCTTACTCCTAGCCTGGCTAGCAACAAGGGGTTCCTGCTACAGTAATTCCCATAACATGCAACTCAAATAGTGGATTATTTTCACCCAGGATTAAATCACCTTGAAGTACACATTGGACTCCCCCATCCTTCTGTATTACCCACCACATGCACTCAGGTCCTTGAGCAAAATCAATCCCACTAATAGGTTTACCCTTTCCTGAGTAAGGAATAACCCAGACTGTTTTTCCTAGCAAGTTCCTTATATCTACTATGGGGATCTTATCTCCTTCCACAGTGCGCAGGGGTTTTGATTGGGCAGGGCCTAGTCGACTGGCAGATCCTCTAGTGTTAACTAGCCAAGTGGCTTCCGCTAAATGTGTATCCCAATGCTTGAATGTCCCAGCACCTGTTGCTCTCAGTGTAGTTTTTAACAGTCCATTGTATCGTTCAAATTTCCCAGAGGCTGGTGCGTGATAGGGGATGTGACACACCCAGTCAATGCCAGGCTTCTTGGCCCAGGTGTTTATGAGGTTGTTTCAGAAATGAGTCCTGTTGGCTGATTCAATTCTTTCAGGGGTGCTGTGTCACCATAAAACTTGCTTTTCAAGGCCCAGGATAGCGTTCCAGGCAGTGGCATGGGTCACAGGGTATGTTTCCAACCATCCAGTAGTCGCTTTCACCATTGTAAGCACATGGTGCTTGCCATGGCAGGTTCGTGGTAGTGTGATATAATCAATCTGCCAGGCTTCCCCATATTGATATTTCAGACATTATCCTCTATACCAAAAAGGTTCTAGCCGCTTAGGTTGTTTGATTATGGCACACGTTTGACATTCATGGATAACCTGTGCAATGGCATCAATAGTCAAATCCACCTCTTGATAATGAGCCAATTTGTATGTTGCATCCCTTCCTAAATGTCCTGATGTGTCATGGGCCCATCGAGCTATAAACAACTCACCCTTATGTTCCCAATCCAGATCCACCTGAGCCACTTCAACTCTAGCAGCCTGGTCCACCTGCTGGTTGTTTTTATGTTCTTCAGTGGCACAACTCGGGTATGTGAGCATCTATGTGACATACTTTTACAACCAGGTTTTCTACCCAAGCAGCAATATCTTGCCATAATTCAGCAGCCCAGATGGGTTTACCTCTGTGCTGCCAGTTGCTCTGCTTCCATTGCTGTAGCCACCCCCACAGAGCATTTGCCACCATCCATGAGTCAGTATAGAAATAAAATACTGGCCATTTTTCTCATTCAGCAATATCTAAAGCCAGCTGGATGGCTTTCACCTCTGCAAACTGACTTGATTCACCTTGTCCTTCAGCAGTTTTTGCAACTTGTCATATGGGACTCCACACAGCAGCTTTCCACCTTTGATGTTTTCCCACAATATGACAGGATCCATCTCTAAACAAGGCATATTGGTTTTCATTTTCTGGTAATTTTTTATACAGAGAGGCCTCTTCAGCATGAGTCAGGTCCTCTGGCGACACTCTGAAGGTTCAGCGCTCTGGCAAATCCATGATCATTTCCAGGATTCCTGGGTGACCGGGCTTTCCTATTCGAGCCCATTGAATTATCAGTGCAACCCACTTATTTCATGTAGTATTAGCTGTATGATGCATAGAGGGGACCCTCCCTTTGAACATCCAGCCAAGCACAAGCAAACAAGGTGCCAAAAGGAGCTGTGCTTCAGTACCAACTACTTCTGAAGTGACTCAAAATCCTTCATATGCTACTAATATTTCTTTTTCAGTTGGAGTGTAACAGGCTTCAGATCCCCTACATCCCTGGCTCCAAAACCCTAGAGGTCGACCTCAAGTCTCTCCATGCACTTTGTGCCAGAGTCTCCAGGTGAGGCCGTTACCCCTGGCTGAGGTGTAAAGAACGTTTTTCACATCTTGTCCTGTCCAGACTGGCCCAAGTGCTACTGTACGAACTATCTCCCAGGCAAAACATCACTGATCACTACAGAGCCACAGCAAACTGCAAAAGCCAATTTTTGCCAGTATCACTGATCACTACAGAGCCACAGCCAAACTGCAAAATCACCAATCTTTAACATGTACAGCAAAAAAAAGAGCATGGTGCAGATTAGATAAACTAATATCAAGAACAGATTAATCAATATCGTGACCTGCAACTACTGACAGATGTAAATCCCTTCTAATACACTCTGGTCAATCTGTTATTATCTCAAACCCTACGGCCCCACATTGGGCGCCAAAAAAGACCGTCGTGGTTTAACTCCAGCCGGCAACTAAGCACTACCACAGCCCCTTGCTCACTCCCCACCCCCCCAACAGAGTGGGGGGAAGAGAATTGGAAGGGTAAAAGTGAGAAAACTCGTGGGTTGAGATAAGAACAGTTTAATAATTGAACTATTATAATAATAATAATATAATAATAATTGTAATGAAAAGGAAAATAACAGAGAGAAATAAAACCCAAGAAAGGCAAGTGATGCAGATGAAAACAGTTGCTCATCACCAGCTGACCGATGCCCAGCCAGTCCCCGAGCGGCGGACCCCTGGCCAACATTTCCCCTAGTTATATTACTGAGCACAATGTCGTATGGTATGGGATATCCCTTTGGTCAGCTGGGGTCAGCTGTCCCAGCCGTGTCCCCTCCCAGCTTCTTGTGCACCCCCAGCCAACTCGCCGGCAGGGCGGTGTGAGGAGCAGAAAAGGCCTTGACTCTGTGTAAGCACTGCTCAGCGATAACTAAAACATCCCTGTATCATTGATGCTGTTTCCAGCACAAATCCAAAACATCGCCCCATACTAGCTACTATGAAGAAAATTAACTCTATCCCAGCCGAAACCAGCACATTCCCCTATTAAACTCTATTTTCTGCTGGGGGTGTAAAGCTGTCAGTGTAGTGCCAGATACACCTCATTGTGTACTACTACTCCTACACAAAGGTGCTCCAAGCCTCTTTATGCTATTGAGGTGGCACAAAGCAGATGCAATAGGGACTGTGCTCTGCCCCTTTTTGAAGCATCTGTGGTGCTATTTGTGCAATAGACTATATTTGGTACCTCATTACTGATATAAGCAGAAGCATCACCCACCAATTGCAAAGAGATTTTTCTTTGTATACCTCAGAGGCTGAACTTGATCCAGTACTTCTGAGACATTGGGCGTAAAGTGTTTTTCCACTGATGTTCTTCGATTTGCAAAAAAACCCACTATAGGATGTGTAGTGTGCAAATAGACTTTGCACTCTACTGTAACTATCAGTAATGGTATGCAGGCTACAATTTAAGGAGAACTATTAGCTTTCTGAGATGTTAAATTACTGCAGAGCATGCAATAATAATAATATGGGAAAAGACAGCACCCTAGTGGGTTGAAACAAAGAACACTGTGCAGCCCGATCATACGCAGCCTCTATAACACCACTTCTTTTTCACACAAAAAAGTTCCTTCCTGGAGAGCATGGTTGTTATACACTGACACTGTATTCTTCTTGCTCAATGGCCTTGATTTGGTGAAGGACGTTATTCACACACAAGTCTCCAAGCAATTGAGTGGTCTCACCTGAGTTAATACAGCTGTTCATGAGCTCAAAGTTAGGCCCATCCTTAAGACTTTACCTGAATGTGACCTCTACAGTTTAGATGGCTTTCACATTTTCTGCCACAAGGAGCTGGTTCTACTTCAATTTCATTTATCAGTTTTGGCTTCTTTTTTTCTTTTTTTTTTACTTTTTAACTGATCTTGTTTATGTTTTAGATCTTCAAAGTAAAGTATTTAATGCAGTTTTTTTAGTTTAGTGCTGTCAGTGCCAGGACTTTTTTCTTTTTTTAGCACAGTTTACAATGAAGCTGACCACATCGAGCATCCCATTGTCTGACAAGTGTCTGAAAAGTGGTGTAGAAAGAAACCTACATTTTGTGAAGTTCTCCTGTACTTATTTAGACCAGGAAAAGAAACTGAGCCCGGATTAAAACCAAGTTCAAAATTAAACATTTTAACCACAAAAGAAGAGACACAAATGTCATAATCTGGAAATATACTTCCAGGGTATCTGACCCATTGGTACCTAATGACTCGAAGTCTGGGTCATGCTAAGCTTCTGTCTTTCATTTAAATACTGCTGGGGTGCTGCCATATTTTCTTGAATTCCCTGTCCCATAATAACATAAAAAGAAGTGAATGGCCAAAAAAAAAAAAAAAAGAAGCATCAGAAACTAGTAATCAACCCAGCAATTTAGCTTTCTCTTTGTGCCCTAGAAATCATTTATGCATTTTTCAAAAAAACCCATTTTTACACAAAGCAGATGTATTTTGCAGATGAGAAGTGAGAACCTCAGGTACCCTCCTCTGAGGTAAAGGTCTTTGGCCACAAGGTTAGAGTGCCAGATAATTTCTTCAGGTTCCTGAATGAAAAGAAAATTGAAGGCCTACTGCCTTGAAGAAATAAATTGTCCATGTATTTTTATGCCTTTGTATGTACGTAAGGGCAACAGAGCTCCTGCTATAGTATCAGCAGTAACAATATGGAACAAGTTGTGTCTTTCAAATGAATGGTGTGTTTAGCAAAATAATTTGTTAACAACTGTCATCTTGTTTGCACAGAAATAAATAAGGTCTAGTTTTATATTGCAATATGTACACAACAGTCTGGCTTTCAGGGGAGTGTATTATAGCAGTGGGTTTGCCCAATTCTGTTCCCTTCCCTGAATATCCTGGCAAACCAGTTTGTTAACTGTAGCCCTCAAATACTGGTGAATTCTCAACTGATGTTGGCAAGTGGTCAGTGCTCTTGGCTTCATTAAAGAAACACTGCTCCTAGTCTACACAAATTAGTTGGAAGAAACTTCTGGATTTCTGTTCACTGGTCTTTCTTCCAGTAGACTTACATTTTATTAGTCAGGAAAGAGTATTCCAACCTTCATAGACATTTGTAATTAGCCTTACCTCCCATCCCAAAGTTTGAGTAAACATCTACAGATACCAATACATTGGTATTGTCATATCTTACGTAGATCAATATTGAATTAGTATTAGCTGCTAAAAGCTCTCTTCAGTGATACAAAACTTTCTGATATTTTTGACTACTCACTTGCTTTTGTTGATCTTATTTTTTCAGTAACTGAATATTCTCTTTGTCTGCCTATTTTGCTTCAGAGCTGATGTAAATGTTGGCAAGGGACCTTGACCTTTACCACAGGAGATAAATGTTGCATAGATGAGAATACTTGGAAAATATAGGACTTGTAGAGTTGTGTGATTAGGTGCATAATATGGGCATCACAATTGGCAATACATTGTACAGAGAAATAGCAGACTTCCATGATTTAACAAGAATTGTGCAAATATATAGCCCTCAACACCATTTATGAATTAATCAAGTGCACAAACACCTCTTATAAGGACTTCATATCAAGTAAGGAACTCGCCTAGGGACATAATACTAAAAGACCACTACAAAACTCATTAATAGAAACTACATCTTTCAATTTTTAATTTAAATATATAATAGAAAAAGAAATAAGCCGTATCAACTTACCACTGGACTTGAATTAGAGATAATATAATAAGGGAATTACAAAAGTTTAAAAAATGCTGAATAAATACATATTTTATATTTAGATAGCACTATTCCACCAAGACATTTCAAAAAGCAATTTTGACACTGATGCAAATATTGTTTTGGCAGGCACTTATTTTGGGTACAAAAGGCTTCATTTTGTTGTCATTACTGACACATACTTTTCTCTGGAAGCACAATATGCTCCAATAAAAATGAGGGAATGGTTAAGTAGGACAGGTCCGTTGTGACTCAGCTGCCTGCACATCCAGTTCTTATACAAGGGGGGAGCAAGGAGTTTAGCTTAACCTTTGAAACAGGAGCAAAATTAGGTAAAGTTGTGTGAAGTCACTATAATTTTACCTGGCTATTATGGAAGTACTTTTAAATGCTACCAGGCAGTTCAGATAATATAAAAATTCCAATACTGCCTTCGACTCGAGTCAAGGGTACACTTAAAGAGTTATTAGCACCCAGCAAAGTGTGTTAAGTCTGACATTCATGATGTCTCAGTTATTAAATAGATACTAGTACACGTACTGATTTTCTTATAAAACTTAATAATGATAATGACCTTTCCATTTAGAATCAGGCTTTCAATCCTGAAAACACCAGCAGATTTATAAAATTTAATGCTAGACGCAAATTACAGATCATTGTCAGTTTTTCACATATACAGAACTGGAAATGTATTTTTCACTTTTTGTCTTGAACATTCATGTGTCATAATGACCATCAAATGTATATATTTCTATGCATAGCTAACATAATCGATGTTACACTCAATTTATCATTTGATTTAGTGCTCCTCTGCACCAGTGCATTATTCCACTGAGATGATCTGCGTACTATAGTGCCTCTTAATGTTAAAAAAGATTTAAAAAAATTGTGCCAGGGACTCTGCTGCTGTTACTAAACAACAGAGGAGATGTTTTGTATGGCAAAACATCGTCCTCAAACAGACTAGTATATAAATCATTTTGGGCAAAGAGTGAAAGCAGACACTGAGGCTGCTGTTTTGCCACTCACTGTTATAACACTACTGCAGGGATTTTTCTTTTTAGGTACACTGAATAACGGTAAGATAGACTTGTAAAGAAAATGCCAGACATTGCTAAATACTGAAAATAATTTGGCCTGGAGCGGCCAGTCAAAATTACTGCATTTCAAGGACCAGGTTTTCATCTACTAAAAAATCAACACATTTCCACTGACTTCAATACGGCTACGCCAGCCTACGTGAGCCCAGGATCTAGCCCATTTCAATAATGAATGAGAATAACTCCAATGGGGATTACAGCAGCTGAGAATTTGACCCCTGCCTCTCTGCTACACAAAGAAGAAAAGGAATAATTTTTAGAATACTTAATATATTTTCTTATGCACGAACCAGGGGTTATTTCTAAAACAAACAAGTAAGACACTGTGCTTCAGCAGAGAGGATTATAAGCAACAATGAATATGATGAAGGGAGATCATATTTCTTTTTTTTTTTTCTTTTTCCCAACAAGTCCTTTTCCCCAAGCCTCTGTGCTATGCTTCATATACCTTAATAACCCCTGTGCTTCTGATTAGCCACCACATCCATGTCTGATTTTGTCTCAGTTATCTGAGGGGCCCAAGTTATGCGAGGAACTATTTTTGAATACTGGTACTGTTAAAAGGTGCAATTTATGTGACTTCAAGGTTATTTACATGCAAAATAATAATTCTTGCAAAGTTTGCATCTCTGATAACATCAGAAGTCCCTACTTAACGCTGGTGATTTTAGGATAGACAATATAACTTTAAGGGTGGAAATTATCCACCTAACTTCAGGTGGGATCTGAATTAATCTGAACTAGTCCCAGGGGGCAACGGAAGAGGAGAATTCATTTCACTTACTTGAGACCTCTACCCACGGATGACATTAATTGTACCCCAGAAGCGCCAGTTGCTCTCCACTGACTATAAAGGAAGCCAAAGAGACTTGTACAGATGCAGATGTCAATATTTGTCAAATTCCAACCTAACTTCTTCTTTCCCTGAGAAAAGGAAAATTCCCTCATCTCCCCCAGGATGACCCTATCTTAAAGGACCGAATCCTACAGGATACTCTGTGATATTCTTTTTAACAGCATTTATTCTCAATTGCTTTAGAATCAAGAGTCAAAGATGAAAGATGCTTGCTATAGATTGGGCAAGATTTCTGAGGAAGGGGTAAAGAGATAAAAGGAAAGGGTGAAAAATGTTGTCTCAGGAACTGGATAATACCACACCAGCTATTTCCTCTTGTGGAGAAGACAGAGCTTGTCATTTGGTTCCCACAGGGAGCTTACAAAGCAAATTTTACTTGTTCTGCCCGCAAATTTTCTGAACAATGAGTACCTACTCCAGGAATTAAAGCTTATACCTCATTCACATAATGTAACGTTAACACGAGAAGAAAGGAAGGTTCCAAGAAAGTGATTCTGAAAGATCTGAGCTTTTTCTTCCCAGACACAGGACCTCAAATTAAATCACCTAAGACCAGGCAATGAAATGAATGGCATCCTTCCCCTTTTTGAAAAACAACACGCTGGTGTGCTATGTTTAGCTATCATTATCTGATCCAGAAAATTTAAGTCTATATCTGATCCTAGTCTCAAAGCAACCAGTTCAGCTAAAAGCTTGCAAAATTGCATTTCTTGGGCATGTTTATATAATTGCATAAAAAATAACCGAGTTAAAGGTTTTGGGGGAAAAAAAAACTTAACACACTAACACAGTGAATGTAAGAAGAGAAGCACAGTTAATACTTTGATTTAAAGTAACTGGAGAGTGTAAAAATACTGAATTTGTTATCTTTGAGGAGCCAATTTTTCTTTGGCTTTACAAAGAAACATGTGAGTTCTCTTTTTACAGACACTGGAAACTGCTAAGCATTTACAGGCAGAAGTGGTTTACAAAGTGATTGATATTAGCCAATTTTACAAAAATATGAGGGTATTACTTGTGCTGTACTCAATCTAATTATTTTTATTATTTTACCATGGCTGTGGTGAAACTCAGTCCCAAAATTCCAGATCTGGATTAACTGTTCCATGAAATTTATAAGGGAAACTATTTATAATGGGGTTTTGGTTAGTTAAAACCAGAAATGTATTTAGAACAAAATCCCAGTTTTGAACACTGCTGGACAGGTGGGAAATTTGATTGTGGATGCCAGCTTATGGCCAGGATTTTTAATACAACAGGACAACTGTGTAAAAGAACACTTCAGGGACTTTATTGCTGCATTTTTGCAGAACATACTCATTTTGAAAATATTACACTTAAATACTAACCATCTCTGAGGAACTAATATGTTTATTATTGATGGTTTTGTATAATTAATGCAGAGTCAGTCTTTAATATTAAAGGAAGAAGCTAACCTAAACTTAGAAATTCAAAGTTAAAGATGACATTCTACATTCAATTCATCCTCTGGTGCCTTGTTATTGAAGAACATATAATGCTAACATCACACACAGATCTGAGGCTCCACCATTACCTAAGCACAACAGGGTAAGCTAACGACAGTGTGTCAGCCTTTTGTTGGTCCGTGTCACAACCTTAACATTACTTTGTGAGAAGAACTGCTGTCAGGGCATTTCAAGTTGCTTTTGAAATAGAGCCAAGAATGAGGAGGCCCCACCGTCCAATTGCCTTTCCAGTATTAACAAACTATATAGGGGGAAAAAAAATGAAGAAATTGCTCAGTTTGCATCTCAGTGCATGAAAAATCCTAAAGTGTTGCAGGGACAATTGATTATCCAGAGGGTACTACACCATTTCTGACTGAAAAAGGCCCTTTCTGGTGTCCTACTGGTTATCTATATGAACATTTCTTTTATATTTTTCTTTCAACAACTGAGAAATGAAGAAGGGGTAGAAAATGAGGTTATGGGGAAAAAAAATCAGGAGAAAACAGTGTTTCATAAGATTGTTAAGGTTTTCAGCCCCTTGTCTAGGGATAACCATTTTGTCTTCTTGGCAATACTCATCATATTACCTACAGCAAATACTTAAATATTTTTCATTTGTTCTTTAAGGACCTTGTTTCAATAGACCACACTCCATATTCTAAAAGTATATTGTCTGAATGAGAGCAAAATGGCCTTAAATGTAGCTGAAATGTTTTTGGGAGGTGTTAATTATCCAGCAGAAGTTCCACAATCTCTATTGTGATTCATGAGTCTTTGTCATCATAAACTGGTACCACTTACAGAGACAGTAACATTGGAACAGTTTGTTCCCATGATGGGACCTTTCATATGGTTAAAGAGCAGTTCATACTTAAGTGGTATGTTGGTCTGAAGCTTTCAATATAGCGTTATTTAGTGATTTCTAAACTGTAAAAAAGTTAAACACAGCTTTTTAACTGCACAGGATAAACAATTTACAGATAGGTGTAGGTTTGATTGCTTTGGTGTGTCATAGCACATATTTAGATAAAGAAAAAAATAGAAATCTAACAGCCAGTCAAACAACATGCAGATTATTCTTTAAAGCATGGTATGTATACAGTAACTAATTCCATAATACTTAATATATAAATATCCTCAGTCCTCAGTCTCTTTTCAGAAGCGTTCAAGCTGTGACTTGGCCAGGCTGGACAGTCTCCTGCCTCTTAACACAGGCTACAGAATTGTGGAAGAAGAATCTGGACTACTGGGGAATTAAAATGGTCTTTAGAAACTTAGGGAACTGTTCCCACCATTATTTTAACATTTGTTTAATAATAACTGTATTATGGAGTATAACCCAAAAGTTAAAGATTCTGTCCTCAGTGTATGGAGAACTTGGTGTCTATGTAGAACCCTGTTAATTTAATGGTGGGAACAGTCATCCATATTTCTAAAGCAACATCAATTTAAAATACAAGCAGCACTTACTTTATATTTTTGCAGTTGACAATGTGCTGATACAACCGCTGAAATGAATGGTTGGAAGTGCCTCATTCTTGGATATTAACCCTTAGCTCTAACTTACTCTGTATCACAACATCAGGCCAAAGTCAGATGTGTTGTATACTTCCTATTGCTTAGATGAGTAAACAGGCAAGAATATATTCCTTTATATAGATATGTATATGTAAACATAAATATATACATAGATATACATGCATGAGAGGAAGGCAAAGTAGATGCCTCTGGAGGACACAGGATTACATCTTATTGTTAGTGGTTTCCCAGGACAAGATGATGTGTAATTCAAAACAAGTGTCACAAATCATAGAATTCAATTGCTAAATAACCCCTTTACCCTCAAAAATTCATAAAACAAATTGTCCCTATTGGTTAGAATAAAAGATTGATTGTCATGTGTGATTAATCTGGACATTTGAAAAAGTTTCATACAATAATCCTGCAGTTTAGTTTAACAAGAGTAAAGATTAGACCATTCTAAAATCATCACAAAGCATATTCAGTTTTCAGGGCCCAAGTATGGCAGTGAGTTGCAAGTCAGTTTAATTCTGTGCTGCAGAACAAAGGGCAATTTCTGCTGAACACTTCTCAACGGGTATGTAGATGAGAGATGAGATGCAATGTTGCTGAAATATTCAGAAGCTGATACCCATACCAAGAGAAATTCTGTAATGTAAAACATATCACTGCCTTATTTTATTTTTTTTTAATTTCTTGCTCTGGGGTTTCTCCCTCAATAAATTGTCTCCTTGACTGCCAGCTTGTGGAAAATCCTTGGGTCTGCTTGGCTTCCCAGCTGCGTAGGCTATTCCCAGTCTCTTAGCCATAAATAAAAAGAGTTGCCTGTAGCTCAACCTAGCCTGATTGGCACATATGGCAATTGATTAACTACAAGTGACATCAGGGGACTGCCATTGAATACAGCCTTTTTTCTAAGTTCCTAATGAAATGATGGACTCTCCCCTTCAGGGCAGAATCATCCATTAGGCCCATGTGGACTGAACTGAAGGCTCCGTAGGTTCCTACGTAGCAATGTAATAACCTTAAGTTTCTTACCTAGCAATGGCAGAGACTTCTCTGAGAGAGGAATGATTTAAAGAAATGACCCGCTTTGTCTTACTTAGAAGAGCAATTTGGAAGTGGTTGTGTTGGCAGCTGTCTACCTTCCTTCTGACACTTCTGCTCCTCCCCTCAGATTTCTCAGTGCACAATTGTTCTGCCCACCAAAAGTGACATTGCAATTAGAACACTTTCTTCTTATGTAGTATCTTCTCTCAGAATAACTTCATAAAATGCTTTACAAAATGTAGCAAATTTAGCATTGCAGTATGCTTGCATGCTCTGCTAGGAAAGCAGCAGGGGCAAAGAGAAGTTCAGTGACTGGCTGTGCAGGCAGAAAACCTGAATATGGTCTGCTAATTGCAAGCTACTGAGTTAAAATAGTTTAAAAGTGACTGCTGGAAATTTCCACAAATCTGCTGAGATGTAATTGTCATTTCCATGAGCATTCTTAGTCTCTTCCAAAGTGGATAAAATAGATCATGTTAAATTTGGGGGTCAATGCTAAACAGAGTCAGCTGATACATGACAGAAACTTAAATGTATGGAGAAAAGTCAGGTTCAGGAGGCTTCACACACCAGTGCATTGACTGAGAATTTCCATTGACCTGCATCCTGTAAGAGTGACAACCATCTTCCTTGTAAACAACTGAATGAGCCTTTCAAAAACATTCAGGAAGCCACATATTGACAACTATGGTAAAGCAGTTTAGTAATAATGTCAACTGAAGTTGGTTTTATTTTGAGGCATTTTTTTCTGAAGGCCCAGAAAAAGTTTCGTGCACTTGAAACCTCTTAGTTTTTTCAAGCAACAAGTGTGATAAAATCTCTGTTTGCCAAGTTTGGCTCTTTAAAAAGAAGCATGTGGTTGTGAGCTGTTGAAATGAAGTCTGTTCTGTTCTTTTCCCTGTACGTGCTACCTAGGTGACCTTTGTATTGAGACCATGTTTCACGCCTATATAGGGACTTTTCAAGTCTGAGAAACTTGATGGACAAAATAGTCAGAGGTTGCTGAAATGGCAGGTTCTTCATTCAGCATCACTACAAGTATTGATGGCAGGAGGGACTTGCCTCCCACATCTCTGTGTACATTTCTGTACAGAGAAAAAGGAGTAAGATAAAGGATTGTTACCATCATCATCCATGTATAACTGTGGTTATATTCTTATTGTGGCACAGCAGAGACAGATTTTCAAAACTGGGCTTAAGAATAGGTGAAAACATTTGTTGGGCTGTAATACTTCACTCTTAAAAATGCAGGTCAGTATTCTTTGAGTTGTTGAGGACCTCTAATGTTTTGCCAAGCATCTGTCACAAAGAACAGGGGAATTAAGTCCTCCTGGCCCTACCTGACCCTGCTTTCTATAAACTACATTTTCTTCAAAAAATGAAAAGTGACTTGACTACCAGAAGGACATTTGCATTAGATAAGCCTAAAGGTAGTCAAGGCAGTTATCCTTCCCCATTTTATCTTGGGGTACTCCTGTTCCTGTCAACATAACAGCTTCTTCAATCCACTCATCACCCTTTTTTCTCTTGTTTGAAGACAAACCTAAATGAAATTTATCTTAACTAACCCTGGCTATGTAAAAGTTAGGCATATAGTCTAAGCCATTCAACAGTGACATAAATGTCTTGTGTGCTTAGATTCTTAGTCAGACATTTAACTTCCAGCCTGATTTTAGTCACTTATGCATAATCAAGGGCTTCTGTCATCATTAAATCCTTAAAAATGTATCTTTTCCTTGACACTCCTATTCTTGAATGCCAGAGGTCAAGGCCCATGAAACCAGTCCTGTCCCTCTGCACGTATCCATGTGCACAAATTGGATCAAGTCTTCACCCTCTAATAGTCCAAGTTCACTTTCAAATTCAAGCTGAGCATGAAAAAAAGCCAAGGCTTTGCTTCAAAGTCCTGATGCTGGATATTGTCCTGTTCGTGGACCAGATGGAGGATGACGCAGGAAGAAGAAGAAGTCTGACTTCGGCAGGGATGGGCCTGCCCTCTGCAATTCTCATCCCAGATTTCCCGCTGACAGGAGTGGGGAATACACTCCCAGAGGATTCGGATCACTGTTTTTTCCCAGTTAGGCAGTCCCTAGATGGATTCTGGATGTATAACTCAGTTCCTGTTTGAATAGCAGCTTGAGAGCACATTCTGCACTTTCCTGTTCGATGTGCAATTCAGACAAAATCTCCTCAGCGACTGGGTGGGATAAGTGGCAAACAGAGAAAGTCTTGGAGGACATTTCACAGGAGAGAGCTGCGTTACTGGAAATCAGAAAGCTGGGGCACAAGTCCATATCAGCTTTTATTTTTTTTATTCTTGCTTACTCAGAACAGTTGTATAAATGTTGAGGGAAACAAAAACATCAGTGTGAGAATTTCCATAGACTTCAGTGGAGTCAAGATTTTCAAGTAAACACATTTGCAAAAGCCAAACTTAGAGACATAATCACTAGTCTGGGATTATCACACATTCATTTTCCTCCTAGCAAGGACACCAATCTCTTTCTAGAATCCTAATTGTTCCTACTCAGAAGCCATTAAAAATTATATATTGTATTATATTGAGAGTTCATCTAATTCAAATGTGAAAATTTTGTAAACATCAGTATTATATTATGTTCCGTTCATTCATTTGATTCTCTAATACATTAGAGGGGGAAATATACATGCATTGCATTTTTGAGATTTTATTTTAAGAGCTGCTTTAATGAATTCTTAATTACATTATTCAAAAGATCCATTATTCAGCATTCATCTCACTTCTAAATGAAAGTCTTTACCTGACATGTGAATGAAATGAGTCTAAATGCTTTCCATGCCACCTAGGGATTCGTAATAGACTTCTTGCTGAATGGCAGCAGCGGGTTTTCTTTCTGTTTTAAATATTTGTGGATTGTTTGTAGAGATGGACAGGTATGAAATACTCAGCTGTCCCAAGCATCAGTGTACCCTCTAGGTGCACTCAGTCTAATGTAATGCAGCCACAGTGCTTCAGACAGGTGAGAGAGAGAAAGGCTAGAGAGAAAAACATTCATAATATTTCAAAGGTTTTCATATATATTGATTCTACAGCACTCACCAATTTTATTTTGGGTGGAAAAAGCTTATAGCCCCTTGTTAAAGATTTTCTTTTTTTTATGGTACACCGTGAAAAAAGGTGGTGAATATTGTAAAAGGAATTGAGATCTGTTTTTCAAAAAGGGTAACTTGATACTTTTTCTCATTAACCATTCATTTCAGTAGGACTAATATCTGGTATTAGGTTTGGAAAAGAGCTTAAGAGCTCAAAATACTATACTGCATTTCAGCAGTGTAGTCAGCAACTTGAAATGAGTACACGCGTGGCTGATCAGGATTGTACTGTCATTACATACATTGGGCCAAATTCCTCCATGGCTCAGTCCACTCCTGATCCCGGTCAGCAGCTGGATCATATGCGAGGGCTACTTGCTCCAGACTGAGTCTATATATAACAGAGCACTGCCCATCTCCTAGAAGCACTGAGGTGGTTTAAGAGGATAAAGTTATACAGTTATATTTAAAACCCTGGGAACATCTTTAAAAACACATGTATTGGTTTCAGGGAGAGTTTTGCCTACATAAGGACTGCGGAGTTTTCATCACAGAAATTACCTGAAAAAAAATCCTAATTACCTGAAAAAAATCCTGCTACTGTCTTATGAAATTTTAAACATAACGTTAATAGCAGGGAAGTGTGCATACTATATGTCTGTAATAGATTATTTGTCTACCTGTTTATTCTAAATATAAGAATATTTAGAATATTTGGAAAGAACATTATTTAGAGTGGTGAAGTTATCACTGACTAGATATCACAGTATAATCTCAATTCCTTGTGAAAGGATTGAAATATTCATTTCCCATAGATTAAGATTGTCTGTTTCATTTGCACTAAAAAGATTACAAGCTTTCTTGTTTCAGATTAACATGCCATAGATAAATTATTATATACATTCTGTTCTTGGCTATCTATGTTTTATAGAACCACTTTTGCAAAAGAATGCATATTAAAAGACTTCTGAATGCTTTTACAGTCCTTAGATCAATTTTTTAAAGTACATTGCTTAAACTACATTTTGTTGCTTTTCATACATATAGATGGAGCTTTGCTAGTGTCGAGGCATTGGTGGATATATCATGACCTTTCTCCCTACCTGATTATGAAGACAACTGTGAAATTTAATATGCTGCTTTAATTCCAGACCATTATTTAGGGCTCAGTACTGGAAGGTGCTGAGCACTTCTCATGAAGTGCCCAGCGTTACCAATTCCTACTGGCTGTCTCGCTTAGCACCATGCAGGACTGCGTTAATAATACAAAACCCACAGCACTTGTGTGATGCAGTCAGGCATTGGTTAACAAAGCAGCCGCAATATCAAGCAGGCTGAACCACCTACTGATAAAAAAGCAACATTTTAGAATGCCTAAGAAATCTCAGATGAAAAACCACATTATCTGCTCTTCTGATGGGCAAAATGTATGAGTGCTGCTCACAGGGACTCCCATTCACCCAGCCTAAAACTCCCCTCTCTAGGAGTGATTGAAGTGCACCCTTGAGGAGTCACATCACATTGTGCATCCTGCGCAGAACAGATCCTTCAGCACAGACCAACAACTGACCCAGCCTTTGTAGTTGATTTCTCAATACATAAAGTGCTGGGTTTGTCCTGGTTAAACTGAAAAACGCATAAATAATAGAAATAAAGGAAAATAATGAAACACAACAAATACATCCGGTGGCACTTATGATGCACTAAGGTATATGTATTAAGTCACCACTTTCAGATTTGTTCACCTAGCCAATTTTATTTGTCTTTTTTGTTGTTCCCACCCCCCACCCATTTACCCGTCTAGCAACTCAGTTCTGTAGGTTTATTTTTGTGGACGTCATTAAGGAAAATGAAATCTCAAATTCTCTTTAAAGGTTCTGGAAGGAGACACATCTAATTATTAAAACATTTAAAATATGAGCAAATTCTCCAGGGTGCAATGCATCCCCCAAAAGGCAGGCCCAAAGGAACATACACTAAGTTTCAATGCACAACAGGTACACTGGAAAATGAAAAGGTGTCAGTCCTGCAAAGCATCAGACCAGGCAAAAATCTCCCTAATCTCACTGAATTGTATCCTCTATTAGTTTAACAGAAATCATCCAGGGCTACTGCCTATCCATAATACTTAGGCTGCAGCCCATTGTGTCTCACAATCTTTAATGTACCTATTTCAGCAATGCTTCAGGAAACTATGGGAAACTTGGGAGCAATGAAAGATTAAGGGGCAAAATCCACAAAGACACCTTAGGTAGGGACACAAAGAAGCCAAAAATGCAAGATTCATAGAGTCAGTGAGGAAGCAAACAAAACAGAGCATGACATAATGAATGGAGTTAAATCCAGTTGGTGGCCGGTCACAAGTGATGTTCCCCAGGGCTCAGTATTGGGGCCAGTCCTGTTTAATACCTTTATCAATGATCTGAACAAGGGGATCGAGTGCACCCCTTGTTTGCAGATGACACCAAGTTGGACGGGAGTGTTGATCTGCTTGAGGGCAGGAAGGCTCTGCAGAGGGATCTGGACAGGCTGGATCGATGGGCTGGGGCCAATTGTATGAGGTTCAACAAGGCCAAGTGCAAGGTCCTGCACTGGGGTCACAAGAACCCCATGCAACACTACAGGCTTGGGGCAGAGTGGCTCGAAAGCTGCCCAGCAGAGGAGGACCTGGGGGTGTTGGTTGACAGCCAGCTGAATATGAGCCAGCAGTGTGCCCAGGTGGCCAAGAAGGCCAACAGCATCAGGCTTGTATCAGAAATAGTGTGGCCAGCAGGACTAGGGAAGTGACTGTCCTCCTGTACTCGGCACTGGTGAGGCCGCACCTCAAATTCTGTGTTCAGTGTTGGCCCCTCACTACAAGACAGATACTGAGGTGCTGGAGCGTGTCCAAAGAAGGGCAACGAAGCTGGTGAAGGGTCTAGAGCACAAGTCTTATGAGGAGTAGCTGAGGGAACTGGGGTTGTTTAGTCTGGAGAAAAGGAGGCTGAGGGGAGACCTTATTGCTCTCTACAACTCCCTGAAAGGAGGTTGTACAGAGGTGGGTGTCGGTCTTTTCTCCCAAGTAACAAGAAATAGGACAAGAGGAAATGGCCTCAAGTTGCGCCAGGGGAGGTTTAGATTGGATATTAGGAAAAATTTTTTCACTGAAAGGGTTATCAAGCATTGGAACAGGCTGCTGAGGGAAGTGGTTGAGTCACCACCCCTGGAGGTATTTAAAAGACGTATAAATGTGGCGCTTAAGGACATGGTTTAGTGGTGGACTTGGCAGTGCTAAGTTAATGATTGGACTTGATGGTCTTAAAGGTCTTTTCCCACCTAAACAATTCTATGATTCACTAAGTCTAATTGCAAGAAGATATTTAATATAAATACTTGGAAACAACTTTTATGCAATTACTATCAAAGCTGTTTCAAATATGTAGCTCTGATCACGTTTTTGGAGCCATGGCACAGTGCAAAACTACTTTTTCTAATCAGGGACATGAAAACTTTTTTTCACCTTCCCAGTATATAATTTGTATAGAAGATAAAGGGTAGCTCTGAGTACTTAAAGAAACACAAGGATGAGTTTCTAATGACATTATGTTCTTTTTAAGTTTTATTTTAATTGCTGTGTGATCATAGTTCTCAGTCAAATATCTATTAGCTTTTCACTAACACACGTCAATAAGATAGTCAGTGCCCTGAAAGCTTATATGTACAAAGCAAACAAAAAATCAACATATTTCCATTCTTTTTGATGGCTAAGAAAGGAAAGCTGGTGATATATTCCATCAGATATTTCTAATATTCTGATTTTTAAAAGCATAGTTCCCATTTTTCAGAAGTGTTTTTCCATATTTAATGTGTGTGACATTATTAAGAAAGCTGCTGATGTTGATGAAGCAGGATGCAGTTGTGTCTAAAACATTCCAAGAGAAAATATTTCCTGTTTTCAGTGATTTCTAAAAGTCATCATAGCAGATTTCACTCGTTTCCCACCACTTCAACTTTCCATTTCAGAAATTAAGTCCATTTGTATTATATCTTGCTGGGTAGATAGAAGATACGGGTGGTCCTTCTATCAATCAAAATTGTAATTACCTTTCCCAATTGTCTCTGATATTTTATTCAAAAAGTCTTATGACTCCTAGGCATTACATTAATACAATGATGGTTATTTTTATTGTTAATAATAATATTAATGGGATTTTTGATACAGTGTATGCAATCCTATATGGCCTTTTCTTCATTTCTTCATTGCCTCTCTGTATTTTTAGAGGTTTTTTAAAAATTATTTTAGGGGTAGTTCTGTGGGCTAATGCTAATGCTAATATAGGCTATGTAAAACTCACAATAAATTGTCAGCCATTCTTTAAGAATTCACAGCATATGTGTTACCCTGACTTCTTTGTAGAAGATTTGAGGTACAATCATATAATGCAGAAGTAATTCTTTATTAACCGGGCTCTCTGACTGCACTAATAATGGTAAACGTGAGCAAAAAGAACTTAAGAAGAACCACTTGATATGATAAAGGATAGTTCTTTTACTATTATGATGTATAATTTCCTGTCTTCCCCTGTAAAAAGAAGAAATTTATAGCCATTTCCTGCATGTACCTTTTTCATTTTAGTTTGACAATCCTCAGCTTTTTTACTTCAGCAGTACCTTTGTCACTGGAACTGAGCATTTGAAACTTCTTTCTAATTTGATAAAATATACATATGGCATTAGCATGCTAGAGGTAGAAGGTACTAACATCAAAGTCTGCACAGCTCACATTAGAATGATCTTAAATGGGCATTATATATTTATTTAGCAGGGAAAGAAGGAAGTCTCTTAGAAGCAGTTTAAAGGATCTTAATTTTACTAAATATTTCAGTAAAGAATTTTAATTAATCTTCTTACCAATAACTTCACTAAAGCAATTTAAAAACAGCTGTCATTTATTTAGCAGTTTGGATGTGGTTACAAAACAGGTGCATTATTGCACTGCAACCCTTAAGGAGTTAAAAGATGTACGTGCATATGATATCTTTAAATTTTCAACTCAGAATTATTGATGGATGTAAAGCTACTCACTCAAAATCATCTAACCTTCTTAACTGGTTAAAAGAGTATAATCCTCTCAGTTATTAGGAGACCTTTGAAGTGAAACAGTGAAACTCGCTCCTTCTGCCTGTTTTGAAAATTCTCATTGACTGTAGACTAAATCACAGGGAAGTTTCGGCTGCAGCATTTTGTCTGCAGAGTGAGCTGTGGATTACTTAGTTGAACTTTGCTCCAGTCAAGACTTTGTAGTGCTTATAAATCTTGAATCCATCTAAGTTCACCTTAAATTAGCCTTGCAAAAACAATCTCTAAACTTCAGCTGTCTGCTTGGTGGCTTCTGGCTAGGTGCCATGCAGAAGCTGAGATGCTGATTAATTGTCTTCATTTCTTAAAAATACCTCACATTCTATTAAAAATAAAATATCACAGAATACACACTTTTGCTTTTCACTTCATAAACCAGCAGTGTCGGTTGGTTCTATGCAGACCATTGGCAGATACATTGCATTTTAGAAATTAAATGGAAGAGAAACTTGAAAGCTTTACAAGTCCTGAAAGCCTTATTGCACAATAATGCCACTGCTGCATGAACAGCCTGGGACAGGGCCAAACAAGCATGCCAAGATACAACAGATTTTTCAATTTTCCAGCAAATAGAAACAAATTCTGGTTTCAGAAGGTGTACTCGACAAACACATCTCAATGTGTTTCTGATTTGTGGTAAGAATGTTTTTACTGCTGGTGCCCTGTACTTTTGAGACATTTATTTCCTAAAAGAAAGATTCCTTTCTATAAACCTCAACTGTCTGTTTTTCAAAGCAATTTAAAATCAAACACACAAATAAAATTTTTAACATATGGAAACCTTCATATAGAGACTTACGTATTCCAAGTTAAAATTGTTTTATAAACTGTAATGCTTTGCAGATGAAAACACCGAGAAGATGACTGTTTTTAGCAGTAATGCTTTTTGACAGCGTTAAACCTTGTTTTAGTAATTGACATCAAAATGTTTGGTGGTTTTAAAATGGACCATTAATAAAAATGGCATGTTTTAAGTTTTAAAAATTTTACTTAATACTGTGAAGTTGTATAGAATTACAAATATGATATAGTATTTTTTTAAAGAAAATAATGTTTTACGTCTCTGTGTTAAAAGCAGTGCAGATGCATCTTTAAAGTATTATGTTGGCTCTTTGTTGTAATAAGTATCCTACAGTTTGGAGTTTAAGTTTGGGGTTTTTTTATTTCTGTATCACATATTTTTTCTTTTCTTTTTCAAGTAATTAATTATCTTCTCCACTGGCTAACTTTTCTCAACAGCTTTTACCTTCCTTGTTTCATACAGACTCAAACCTGAAGATTGCTGTACATAAAGTAATTTATTATTTAAACATTAGCAGAGTATTAGCTTGCACATTGAATACTTTTAAGATGTGTACCTTGACATCTCTAAAGTATTCTTGGAATAGTAAACATTAATTTAGAGGAATGTTACAATCTTAAAAAACTGTTCTTAAAGAGTGGATTTTTAAAACTTTTTCTGGTTTAAAGAGGTTGTAGAGCGTTTAATTCCCCTGCTTTAAAAATAGACAATACTTCCATGGGAAATTTTGCTTTCTAATCTACTGCAGTTCATTAAGTTTTGAGGCAAGTTTTGATATCGCATTTTGTGTAGACAAGATCTGAAAGAATTAGAATTTTGATGCAGTAGTGCTAAATAAACAGTGGGCATTAGTGCTTTCACTAATGTCCTGTTTACAAAGGAATTAAGTGAATGCTTACTTTTAAGCACATGTTTAAATCTCATGGACGCCTGCTCTGAGAGTCCTGTATATGTTTTCAAGAGCTCTACTGCAATGAGTCATAAATTAATTTGCATCTACAGGCTAACTATGTCTGTATGGACAATTAGTCGCTTTCAGAAGCCAAAGGACATAATGAAAATGAACTGATGACACGATGAGCCCATTTACATGGAAGACAGAAGTTGATTTCATCCCCGTGCTCAAACTTTACGATGGGGAGAATGTGCATTCCCCATGCCACAGCTACCTTAAGCACCAACAGTCTGAAAGAAAGAAAAGGTGGTAAAGAACAACAACAGCAAATCCCCGACATACACCAAATAGAGAGTACCAACTGGCTCTTTTTGGAGGAATTCCAGTGACAATTTTTTATTGCTGCCAGAGTAATGGTACTGCTCAGTCACTGACCATGAGAAAAAACAGAAGCAGAAATGCAGGAAGCAAACACAGGTGCCAAGTGACTGATCTGCCTCAGTAGGTAAACAGGCAAAAGGAAAGTTTCAGAAGGAAATCATTTAGAGCAGAGGCATGATCAGAGAGCCACCGAGGCTGTGGTTACACATGCAGTGGCAGGGCTGCTTAAGCCTACTTAAACTTGGTTCCCGCTGTCCACCACTCGTTCACTCCCTCCTCCCCTTCCCTGTGCTGGCACCACTGTTTGTACAGCTGCATGGAGAACAGAGTCAGGGACCTGGTTCCAGTGAAAAATGACCCACCAGAAATGGATCAGTTCCCTTTCTGATTTACTTCAGAGCCCCACAACTGGTTGTGCTGGCATAGCAGAGGTTATGACGTGGGAATGAGACTGTGCAGCCGAGGAGAGGAGAAGCTGTTGAAGGAGGCCCTGTCAGCGGCACAGGGGGTCACATCCGGGGGCTCAGAAGGGTGTGCGTGGCCGTACCTCCAGCACACTGCCCTCTCTCCCTGATAGCACTGCCTTTGCTGCTGGGAGTCTTATCCTTTTTGGGATTAGGACACCTAAACCAGCATTCAGTGCATACAGCGTGAAAGTTAGGTTTCTAGGTTGCCATCTTAACCAACAGAGATGTAGGACTTCTTTCAGTTGCATAAATATAGGCCTCTAGTGCCATCTGAAACTGTCTAAGTTAACCTGCCTGGCCTCCACCAGCTAGCTCCAGAAGGGCGTAGATCCACCATGTCACATCTACCAGCCCTCTCTGGAGGTCTCAGACACCCAAAGGATCTTCAAATGGCACTAGACATCTCTGTTTATGCAACTGAATTACACTCCCAAGGTGGCACCGAGATACCTAAACAGAGTTATTTAATGTAGATATCTACAAGTGGAAAATCGCATGAGTCAGTAACACCATTCCATTGCCTAACTATAGGGGTCAGCTGCTTTTTGAGGTGTCTTGTGACATTCTTATGGTGCTGGCAAATTCTCCACAGGACCTAGGGAATACTTGTGCCATTTTGAACAGTGGAGGTCAGACAGGAAGTCCTAGGACATCTCAGATGGCACAAGGCCCAAGTCAGCTGGACTCCACTCCCTTTGTCTCTGTTTAATTTTTTGTTGGTAGTAGGTTGGGATCAGTTTGCATTTACTCCTCTCCTAAATACTGTTTACTCTTATCAGCATCTCCCTATTTATTTATGGTTACTGCAGATGATCAACTGTACAACAGGAATTGCATGGGCTGGCTTATGGGATTTGACTAGATGACTTCCTTCTGTTCCAACAGTGCATGAGTTTTAATAGCCTTCCTCAGTGTTTTATGTGTTTCATCGAAAGAGCATTGAAAAATTCCCCTCAGACTTGCTGAACTTTAAGGCATGAGAAAGAAAATGGATATAATCTGTTTCACCAGGTTTCTTACCATTAAATTAAGATGATCGTCACTTCTTTATAATCTGAAAGACCCCTTAGAGAAGAAAGAAGCATATATTGAGGAGCTGATTTCTCTGCTAGTAAAACCAAAATAAAACAAAAAAGCACAGTAGTTTTGTCACCTGTATGACTATGTTTAGTTACCTTCCCTTTACCTTTAACAAATAATTTCATAAACCCATGGATTATGATCTCCTTGTAATGAGATCTCCACTACCAAAAATAACTGCAAAAAAGGGTAACTACATCATGAACCACTAATGTGCCTTTCTGAGGACCCACAGTATGGACTATAAGAAAACCAGCTGCACTGATCCTTTTGAAAAGACATGGGAACACTTCCTATAGGTATCTAATTTAGGTGTCTTGAACATGTTTAACTAGTGACTATAAAGGGATCCAGAATTTTTGATCACTGGATAAAGTCTATTCTGACTTATTTTTTGTTTTACTGAATTTATAAACCACAGTCAACTCAAAACCTAAATTAAATATCCATAGTATGCACACTAAGCATTGGTCCCAGCATACTGAGCTTTCATCCCACCTAGTTTTCACTCCTCACCCCTTCCAATTAACCTGAATATGGGATTTATTGAAGGATCCAAATGTTACCTTTTTATCTCAAGAAATAATTCTCCCACCACTGCCAGTGCACACAGAGGAAACCATATGCAGCAGAAAAACAGGAAAATGGACATAATGTAAGAGGAAGAATATCAGGTATGGGGAATCAGGGCAAAAGAAG
The DNA here is from genome assembly GCF_034638445.1 of Ciconia boyciana. NCBI lineage: Eukaryota > Metazoa > Chordata > Aves > Ciconiiformes > Ciconiidae > Ciconia > Ciconia boyciana. The sequence continues at coordinate 29,076,340 of NC_132934.1, read as the reverse complement.
ATGTTTTCTGCTACAATTCAGGCTGCTTTTAATGAGGGTCTTCTGAAATAGCTCATTCAAAGATCAGCATGGACAAGGCTACTGCAGCTTTCAGCTACTTGCAGGGTGTTCAGATGCACATTGTCTCTTTTCAACCTTTAGTAACAAAATTAAAGTGATCTAAACCTGATTAGTTTAATTCTGCATTTAAATGTAATTGTAATTTTATTTTATTTGTTTTTATCTTTTCTAAAGCACTCTAAGAGGTCCTAAAGAAAGGTGTTACACAATTGTAAGTGCTGGAGTGATTGACAGAGTATTTTACAACTGGCACTTATTATTCCTTTTATTAAGAATAAAGTGGCTTTTAGACTAAAAACAATAGGGTGAAAAGGGGTCTTTTATGCACTCATTGTAAGTAGAAAATTGGAAGGAAAAAGTTGTAATAAAAACTAAATGATTTTGGCACTATGTATGTTTCTTGCATTATATGTTAAGTTGAAACCACTGGACATACAATAGCCCTCTATAGATATGGAAGAAAAAATGGAAAGTGTAGATTAAAATTGCCAAAGTAATACATGTAATAACCATCTTTTCTTATTTTTGTTTTGAGTAGAAAGAAGTCTTTATGCAGCAAAAAGGAATAACATTGTTATATTTTCCCTTTGAATTTAAATTCGGGGGAAGTGACAGAGGGCTTGAAGCATTGTCTATTACATGTCCTGTTCTAAGATGACAGGTGATTGTTCCCCAACTCGCTGTAAGGTTTTCTGTTCTATTTTATTCAGAGAAATCTTCTTTTCCCTAAAAATCAGTGTGTGCTAAATGCCTATGTACCTTCCATCATTTTTGTAAATGGGATGCAGATTCACAGAGACAATTTCAAAATTACAGAGCATTACCCAAGACAGCAGGCCCCAGAACCTCCTGGATGAAACCTGCACCGGGTCGTGGTGCTTTAATTCTGGATCACATTGTATATTAATAAAAGCAACTGAAATTTTATTAAGATCCTGAGCACAATAATAAAGTCACAACCCCTAGCTTGCAACTGGCTTATTTACAGCCCTCTACTTTGTCGATAAGAGAGAGTTTCACTGGGGCTTTGCGGCTCTGTCAGGCGCAGAATCTGTGTTTAGCTCTTTCTAAAGACACTGTCCAAAGCCACTGTCCCTGCAACACTGGAGAGTACTTCACACTCCAAGTCACAGAGTCCTACAGTCCCTGATTCTGGAGCAACTTGACCAATTCAAGCACTGTAAGGTTCTTTCAAATCAAGAGAGATGAGCATGGATGCACATCCTGGTGAGAACTTAGGCCCTTCTCCTAAGCCATATGCTGAGGTATGAAGCTCTCATTGAAATCAATGGGTGTCTCAGTGCTTTATATGTGTGGAGTATATATAACAAGCGAAGATGAAAAAGGAGCTTTGGTGCCAGATCAAGAGGCTCTGAGCGTAAGCCAGCTTAAAATAATTTCCCTTTTTATCTTGGAAAAGTTATTTGTCATGCCAAAGAAGCATATTAATCATCCAGACCTCAAATAGGTCCGACACCGAAGTTGTTCAGACCCAGAGGGCTAAATTTGCTAACGATTCCTTGGTGTTGTGCTGTGTTTGCAGCACAGCATTACATAGGGCCTTATGGTGCAAGGCTCCTCATGGTGGCTCTGATCTCTGCTTTCTCAGAAGCTGATCAGTTTCACCCTCCGACAAAATCTAAGCATAACTAAATCAAAGCATAACTAACAGTAGAGTCCTGAGATCAGTGCCTAGCATGATTTACTCTGCTTGACCTTGGCAAACTGTTGAATGTATCCAAGGACTCTATTTTTAGTGAAATCTTCCAGGAACCTTAATTACCTGAACTGAAACACTCTAAAATTTTTCTTGACTGTATGAATCTGAGATGCTTTTCATCCTCCGACAACAGATCAACAAGCACAACAAATTCATTCAAAAGAATAACAATTAAAAAAGCCCTCATGACCAAATCTTTTGTTTAATTACTTCAGGGCACTTTTGTTGGACAAGTTGCATAGGGAACAAATTACTCTAAAAATAAATAGTACAGAAAGCAAATTATTTTCCACAAGAGTTTGTCCTTCTTATTCTTCACGTCAACAGCTTCATTGTTCTAGAGTGACTTTAATAATATAAATTTCCCTTCTTTGGATAGGATGTTGTGTCTTAGCAGCATACACCAGATAGATAGTCTGTATTTCAAAAGCTGCGGATAGCCCAGTAAGATCTGCCATATTAGTTTCTTCTATCAGTATATTGCATTTATTTCCTAGGTGTTGGCAGTCCAAGAGGTTGACACTGTCATCGGCTGAGTTTTCATATCACTTCTCACCACCATTTCAGTTACTTTTGACAATGTTTCATGATTTAGTCTTAGGCAAATATCAGAGAATGAGAAATGTGTTGAAGGGATAAAGGGTATTCCCTCGATGTAATATGCCACAATAAATATAAATAATTAATAGCAATTATATAATTTTAATTTTAAAAAAATGTCTCTATAAGGGAGTTCAGTTTGCCTGCAACATAATGAAACCATCTAAATTGCAATAAAAACATTACAAATTCTAAACACTCTCTTAAAATTTGAACAAGTAAAACAAATTGACATTTGATTCTCAAAAGCCTTTGGATAAAGTACCTCATAAGAGTCAGTTAAGAAACTTGATAGCCACAGGGTTAGAAATACAGTACTGCCATGGATTAAAAACTGCTTTCAAAATGGGAAGGCAAGAGTAGGAATAAATTTTGAGTTCTTAGTGGAATGAGGCTATTCATTAGTGGCACTTCAGAGATCAGAACTAGAACCAGCATTGTTCAATACAGCTGTGAATAATCTAGAGGAGAAGGTGAATGCTGAGACAACTTCTTGCCTAATACCTGTTACCATCTTTTTTTTTACACATCAAAACTTTGCTTTTTTGTTCTGGAAGCCCCATTTCTTCTCTTTTCTCCTCTACTAATTCTTTCTTTGGTGGGCAGGGGTTACCATTTACTATTAGTTGTACATCACAACTGGGCTCACCCTTATCGAGGCCTCTTGGCACAATTCTAATACGCAGCATTAATAAGCAGTATTAACTCTGGGCCATTAGCAAATGCAACTCAGTATCCATCTGAAAGAACAACTTGCAGTACTTGGTAGGAGTAAGTCTTCAGATTATTGATAAAAATATGACAGAACCAACTAGTGAAAAGCACAGAGTAGGAAAATATTAAGATACCATTTACAAATTAGTGGTAAAATATATATGACTTATAAAATTACTTTAAGTACTGTGTCAGGTCTAATTTTTTCTTTCAAAAGAGAAAACAGCTGTAGTAGAAAAAGATTACATTAAGGACAATGAAAAAAGAGTCTTAGGTTTGAGGAGGAAAATTTCACCGAACAGATATCCCCTCCCAGGCTGACCCTATGAGCTACTGTGAAAGGGCAGTAAAGGTTTAGTAACTAGCCAGATGGAGATTTTCCTAGGTCAGAGTAGACCCAACTACGTTAACTTTTCTGTGTTCCAGCCAACAGGGAATATTAGAACAACATCTTTGGAAACAGTAATAGAAGAGCTGACTCTGTATTCTGGGTGCACGTGAGCAGAACCCAGTAATTCCTCTTACTATCACTTGTATCTTAATGATACATCTTCACATACTGCTACGATACCATTAGGTCTTCCAGGAAAGTAAGGAAAAAGGCTTCTAATGGATAAAACTCGTCAATGTATCTTGGCATTGTCATGTATAACAAAAGCTATTCCTAGAAGTGATGATTTATGTCAGCACAGGACTCTAGGAAAAAAACCCAACTTGTCCAAGTTTGGACATTCCAAAATTCAGATACATCAAATAATAGAAAATATTCACAAATCTTATAATTGAATTTTCTTCTCTTGAGCCTGGTCATGATTTCCAACAGTTTCCTCTCAACAGGATTTCATAGGGAAGGTAGTTGTTTTTGAGTTGCTTATGTAGGTGCATGGAATTGAAAACCTTCATTGTTTCATTCATTACAGAGCTTTATGGAAAGGTTCTTTCTATATCTGAGTGCTAACCTGGGCATTCTTAAACTGTGCTGTGCACCCAACAAAGAACTTCACTTACAAATAGGCAGTGTATCTTTCTTTCTGTGTATTATGCCACTCACTCCAAATTCATTATCACCACCAGACTCATATGGCTTTCTTTTACTTGCATGATTTTCTATAAAACTGTTATATTGTGCTAGCAGGAAGTGTCCATCAGTTTATCTTTGTGTCCGCTTTTGTATGAAAAACAGGGCATTCTGAAAGTGAGTATAGTACTGCCATCAGTCGCTAGAGATGTGGTTTGCATTCAGCTGTGAACAATGAAGGACTTAGAGAGGACTGTATATGTGATGGATGTTTAACAATTAAGAATCTTAAGTTGAATGTAGAGGAGCTGGGAAGAGAAGCAGAAGTCCTCAAGAGGATAAATGAGTGTAAGAGGTTTATCAATGAAACATGGTTAGTTTTAAATGCAGAAAATGAGAAGAAGCAAGGAGGTCAATGGGAGCAAGCTGAGAACAGCCTATAGAGAGGAATAAGAGGAAGAGGAAAAAGAGGTGAGATATGTAAAGAGACAGAGTTAAAGTGAATGACAAGCAAAAGGAAATGTGCAGCATGAACAAGACTCTGCAGAGCTTGTGGTAAACCTTGGCTGACAGAGCACATCAAGTTGCAGAACAGTGAATGGACAACAGTGATGGCAGTGAGGAAGAACAGCCCAGCAAATGGAGATACATTGGAAAACACACTTTTTTATGTGTACTTTTTCTTATCCTGACTTTTCTGCCAGGAATACAGTTACAGTTATCTGTGACAGAACAGACACATACATGTAGAATATGCTGTAAGAGTGTATCATACCTGTTGGTAGGCATCAGTGGCATAAAAGATGAAAGATTCTTGATTTGCATTATAACTGAGACATTTATAATGGCAACTATAGGGTGAAAAACTAATCATGATTTTGGGGGGAATGAGAAATTTTGTCAATGTAGCTAGGCTAGATGTATGCAACCTGCGGGTAACAGATAATTTCAGCTAATAAAGAAACTAGATTACTTATTAAAGGAAAATAGAAGATGGGACTGAATATAGGAAAGCAGTAACTATTTAAGAGTGGTTAACACAGAAATAGTAACAACATCATTCTACCATAAAGATCTCAGTTTCCTGAAAACAGCTTTGTTTTAGTGAATTTTTCCTATTTTTAAGTGAAACAATTCATTTGGGAAATGTTGAGAACTACACAGGGAATTGCTTTGCAAAGCTTTTCACTCTTCTCTGGGGAATTCTTCCATTACATAGCCTTTTACGTCTCTGGGAGGATCACCACAATGCTTTCTTCACAGGACTGTATAAAGGAGCCTACAGATCCTAGCCCAGATTCTACTACAGGGCAGAGCATCCGTCCCTCTGACTTGAGTAGTTTCTGTACAGATATATCCAGACAAGGTATGGTTTATTTAGTGGCAAGGATCAATGGTTTTATATGACAAATACCTTTCTGCATTCCTGGAGATAAACTGATTTACTGTAGCATAAAATCTGGTCCGTTAGATGGTAGGAATACAAGAACACAACCCTGAAGCTAATAAAAAATCATCTTGTATTTGGGAGCGGCACAAGACTTCAATGCCAATACTACTGCTTGTTCAGGCCATTATCTAAAATGGTATCTCAATGAGCCAGATGAACTGTTAGGACAACAGCAATATACACAGTACTACAGTGTTAGCTGGTCAATGGCTGACTATTTGTACTAAAACATTTTCCAGGCATCTGAGGAGGACATTTAAAGATCAGTTTTCTTTCTCTCCCATAAATATGAAAACAATAAAGAGCTTATGGATGCATAAAATGTTTGAGTGCAGTCCTCTAAGGCCATCCAGCCTCTTCAGTGTTCTAAAGAAATGTGGGTCAATGAAAGGCTTTGAAAAATAAGTATTTTATTTTCTATTTTAGAAAATGGTGATTAGCAGAGGTGTTTTAAAAAAACTTTAAACAATTTTAACTTAGGAAAAAAGTGTGAATGAACATTTAAAAATGTACCTCCTACTTTGGGACAGCATTGTAGCATGTGTGGTTAGTTAAAGCGAGATTCTTATATTTATATTCAACAAATAAGAAACATGTAAGTGTGCCACTGTGCTGTCTAAAAGATTCAGCCTCTGTCACAGGAAACATGTACTCAGCACAGTAAAATAAGGATGTCTGCGAGCAAGTCTAAGCCTCATAGGTAAAGAGAGAAAAAAAAATGTGCTTACTGGAAAAGGTATTGCTCTTGCTTACTAAGAGAGAGGAGTTTGAGTCACTGCAATGACTAAAGCCAGGTTTGAGTACAACTATATGTCTCTATACCTAAGGTGAAATGCACTGGACAACCAGGATGGGGTACAGACAGTACCAAGCTCTGGAAGTGTACTCTTTCTGTGGTTTTGTAATTTGGGCACTTTTTTTCTTTTTGTTTTTCCCCTAGACCTACATCTGTGACTCCTAGAAGGGTTGGGAAGGGCATATGAGCCCTTAGTGTCATGTGCAATTGGGTCATAACTTTTTTGTTCTCTAATTTGGCCCTTCCTTTTCCTTGCTATACTATCTTTATAGCAGCAAACTGTTTCTCACCCTTCATTTTACCTATTATACATAGGAAATAGTTTTAAATCATTTTTCATTCCGTTATGTAGCTGAAATTAAAAATATAGCAAATTTAAATGCAATTTGAATAGTGATGCTAAAGGAATTTCCATCTAAATTAAGTGTCTCAGAATTATTCTTATTTAAGAATAATTTTTACTTTTCAGACCCTTACCTTGAGTAATTTATACAGTCCTGGCCACTATATCTTTGTAAAGGTTTAATTGCTCTTCAGGGGAGCAGTGTAGAGCAATTATACAAATGATACCAGATATCAACGATTTAAGTTATGAGGAAAGACTGAGAAAGTTGAGCATATTCTCAGTGGAAAAGAAGAGACTTCATGTAACCCAATTGAAGTTTTAAAAATTATGAAGAGTACTGATAAAATTGATCCAAGCAAGCTCTTTACACTTGCAAGACCACAGAAGCTAGAAGACATGATCTAAAAACTAGAAAGTTGGGAACAAGAAAAGAAATGCTAAGGCAAAACTATTTCACAGGAAGGATTAGAAGTGTATGGAATAAATTACTATAAAGGGCCCCTGAAGCAAGAAGCATCATTGAATTCAGGAGGGAATGAGATGAATTTCTAAACAAAGGGAGCAGATAGAGGGACTGCAGACAAAATAGTCAAATGAAAATACGGGAGACAATAAGGAACAAGCAAGAAGAGCATGAGAGCCTTTTCCTCTTATTTCTTTGGTTCTTCTTGCTGGTACTGCTTTTTGGATATTGATTTACTATTACCTAAAATAATGCAGCAGCCCCATAACACAGGTCAGTCAGACCTTTTTCAGGGATGATTTACAACATTTTTAATAGCAAGTTTATGTAATTAAGAGGTTCCTGGATTTTGGCCCATGGCAATCTTTGATCAAATCTTGAAAATGAACCAGTTACAGATCCTAACCTAGTTAGTCATATTGGACAGCTATGTACCAAGGAAACCCCTGCCAAAGAGACATGGTGGTACAAAGCAACTCCAGCTACTGTTGGCAAGCGCAGGTTGTTGGAATACCCAGCACCCTGCTCCTGGGATATCCATCTGCTTAGGAGCTGGAGTTTTCAGAGCTGGCTTTTACTAATAGACGCAGAGGATGTAGTTACATGAAGATTTTCTCTGGTGAGAAAGCCAATGTATGAAGTTCCAGCTTCCAGCGACAGCTACTCATTCCAGTCCCCACACCATAATTTATTGTATTCCCAAGAAGCAGCACCAGAAATTTGAGGTGATTTTACAGATTCTGACTAAATATGTTGTTTTAATTTTCACGTGACTGTGCAAACCAATAAGGAACAGCAAAGGCTCTGAAGCTGTGCATACTCAGTAAGACAAGATTCCACTGATTTAGTTTCAGACAGGTGTATTCAGAATGACAGCTTTAATTACACAGGAACAAATGGCTGAAAAGCCCACGTGCACCTGAGAAAGCTTCTTGGGTTTCATTTTGGATTGCTACCTATGTCCATTTTTGAAAACCTAATTATTTCTCAACAATATTAAATATTTAAAACCTAATTATTGCTCAGTTGCTCCATTCTCTTCTAGTCCCCCCACCTGTCGTAGTTTTTATATATCAGGCACATGTTACCATTTCAAAAAACAACATATGGACAATATAATACATTGAAATCCTAGTCCTTGCCTAATTAATTGCCTTATAGCTTTCAGAAATGCACCAAAAATAACAAAAAGCTTGGTATATATGGTAAATAATAATAATAATATTGTCTGTTTTGTTTTCTTGGGAAGTGGGGGACATTTGAAAGGATTATGCAGTTTCTTTCAACTTAAAGCTTGATTTTTTTCTCTTGAAGAAAATGTATTTTTTTTTTCCTCCACATTTTAAACATTAATTTCCAAGGTATCAACGCCTAATTATTCAGCAGTTACTTTAATGTTTCAGATAGGGAATAAGTAGCCTTGGGGAGAACAGATCATGCTTTTAAAGCAAGTCTAGCTACAGTAAAGGATTATTACTAGAAGACATCCACTGCATATAGTCACTGCTATTTCTTTCTCTGTTCAGAGACGGAAGCAGAGTGGTAAAATTTAACCTCATTTAAAAAAACCCACAAATCTAGATGTTGCCTAATAGCCCTATGTCTGTTGTTAGGGTTCTAAAAGATGAGCTCTACAGGACAGAAGGATTTCCTGCCATCGGCTGTTGTCTCCACCTCATGCTGGGCACAGTGGAAAGGGAAATTCATTTGCCCTTTACTACCTATTTCACACTTCAGAGTCTTTCTGTGACCCCACGTTCTCTGGTCTTCAGTGAAACCCTGGCCTGTGAGCTAGACAACTGGAAGTAGCACAGTTTAGCCTCGTCAGGGAAGGCCCTCAAAGCCCATCAGTCACACCCCTAATGCCAGAGCTCCTCAGCCTTGTCTGCTGCAAGTTCTCCAGGGCCAGGAGTACCAGAGTGGATTGCAAGTAAAGAAAATTGAAATGATATCTCAAAGGAAAATTAACACTTTCATGTGGTTATATCTTTGGTGACATCCTTTGGGAACTCCCTCCTACAACAGTAAGCAGGCGAGGAGGTCCTGAGCATAACATGTGCCTGTTGCAAAACTGTTAAATGAGAAGTAACACTCACTTAAACTCTGTCCAACAAACCTACCTGATTGCTTCCATATGAAAAAAAGTATGTCAAGTGACAGAGACAGCAATCCTCACTAGGAACTGGAATAATTTTTCACAACCCTTGTAATGGACAGCTCATGCCCTGTCCTCTCTGTGGCTCTGTCAGAAAGAGAAAACAGCATGGAGCAGGGCCCAGACTCAGGTCTTTGGGTCAAGTGTTGCCCCCTGACTCCGCTTCCACTACATAGCTTCTGAATCTCCTGGGGTCACCAAATGCCATAGCCATAAGACATGATGATTATCTGGGGAGTGTTTTCTCCTGTTCAAAGTTCATGAAATAATGTGAGGGTTCCTCTGCAGCCTGCCTGACTGGTGGGTCTTTAGCCCAAAACCAAAGATTTGTTTGCACTCCTTCATGTGTGAGATGAAAACCTGTGGGAGTTTGGAGAGTACAAAGACTGTTGGGATTGTGTTGGAGGACTGTGCCATAGAGAAGAAGCTAGACATGTTGTAAACTTGTTCATACTATCTTTTGTGAGTGGTTCCTGACCTGTACTGTTCCCCAAATTGTGTCTGGAGATATCTGGGAAAATGCTAGATGGCAAAGGCAAAAAAAAGTACATGAGACTCTGCTAACAGTCAATGTCATGGTGATGGCAGGCCACAACTTAAGCCTGTGACCTGGACGTACTATAGTGGTTACTACCATAAAACCAGGTGTACTTCACTCTTTTCCTGGAATATTTCTATATATTCCACTTTGCTATATGGTTTCCAGCTTGCCTCAGCATCCAGTATTGGGTCACCACAAACTTGATTGAGGTATTTCGGCTAAATATCTATAAAAGGTAGAAAGCATTATAAGTTTTACTAATCAAATATATTGGTGGTTCAGACTTCTAAAAACATATCTGTACCTGTTTTATAGTAAGTGTGCTCCTTACATTTAGCTTACTGGTATAGACATAGCCTCTGAGTTTGGGATGGGAGTTCCAACTGAGGCAAAATCTCTGTTCAGTGCTCTGGTTATTCTAACCTGTTCTAATTCTAATTCTAACCATTCTAATCTGTCCAAATTTGGCCAGGAATTTTTAGGTCAGGGCTGGAGCCTGCCTTTTCCTCCTGCTAGAGTTTATGACATGTTGATACCTAAAGGATTACAGCTTGTGGGGCTGATGAAGACTCTCTTCATTGAAACAGATTTTGCAGAGGAGTACAGGAGAGTAGCAGGACCTCTGTAACCCTCCTGTGATCCCCAGGCAGCAGAAGCAGCCTCCAATGGGTCACCGAAGTAAGCACAGGTAAGAGCAGCATCAAGGGTCTTACACCTGACATCAGCAAACAGGCTAAGACTGCTCCCCTGGCTTCTCCCCAGCCCAGCCTGCCCAGAGTTGAGTAGATTCATGGATCTTGCCCTAAAATTTGAATAGAATTTTTTTTTTTAGGTTTTCTTTTCTTATTTTTCCACATCCTTTCCCTGTCCCCTTATAACCATTTATTATATTGTAGATTTGTGCAGATCACCATAATTTAACCAGCTGAGTACCATTCTAGTCTTAAGAGCCGATATAGTGATACATTAGTCTGTTTCTCTTTAATTACCGGAGAAAGAGGAAAATAATGATACTATAAAAATAGAAGACGTTGAATTTTTAGGAGTAGGTTCTCCAACCTATTGTTAAGCAGCACATACAAGTGTTTTGTGTATGCTGAGATTGATTTTCAATACGCAGTTTCCCTTGGGATATTTATATTCCTCCAATCAGCATAGAACTGTCCATCAAAAGTAACTTTATAAATATATATATACCCACACACCATACACACACACACACAATCACTGCCACAAACTTTTTAGGGTTGCTTCTCTAAAGAGCTGTAAATCTGAGTAACAATTTCTCTGCACAATGACCTGTTCAGGTAGGTGGGTGTTCCTTTCAACAGACAATTGGAACAGAAGTACTTGTTGGCTTATTTCTTTTTTTTGTTTTGTACCTTTCCACTTTTGCAAACAGTTAAGTTAAAAATTCTCTTGTCTGAGAGGTAGAAATTATTTATGCAAAGGGGGAAAAATTGTTTCATAAGAGATGCTTTGGAGTCCAGCCTATTTTGGTTTTCTTACTCAAACCATTTACTTCTAATTAGATAAGAGAACAAAAAAAAAATTCCAAAGGGGAAAATACATTTTTTTTCCACAAATTGCTTCCATCATTTCTGAACTCTGCTGAGCATTTTTAATAGATATGTGCCCTTAGCTCATCTTTTGCATGCTAACAATTTAATCTGAATACCAATATAGACACAAAATAAACGATTGTTTCCTGCCAGAGGTATCTGCAGAAGAAATCTTGGAGTAAAACATTGTCTTTGCAGCTCATTGTGTCTCTAATTAGACTGGAAGGAGGCAGAAGCTTGCTGGTGTCAGTCTGTGTTTAGTATGCCCTGGAGCTTCAAGCTCCTGTGGGTATCAAAGTGCACTAATTAAATGAGGGGTCCACAATACCGCACTAAACATCAGAGTGAGAGAAAGAGTCCAGTGTCCTCAGTGCCTTTGAGAATCCATGGCCCACGCTAATTACCCATTGTTGAATTGACTTCCCATTCTACAAGGAATGAATGGTGCCTCTCTCCCCCCCTTCCCCCGGCCTCCTCCCCCCTTTAGATTTTACCATCTTTGCTTTGGCCGCCTAATTAATCTTATGGAAATCTCCCGAAGCAGATTCCAGCAAGGTTGCCCCGATGTTTATAATTTGATTTGTGATGATAAAAGTGAAGACACCCGGTGATGGAACAGTGTCATTTTCAACACTCTTGAGAATCGAAGAGGCTATCAATCTTTCCCACGTGCATGGCAAACTGATATCCTAGAAAATTAACTTCAATTAATAACAGAAATCCCCAGACGCTCAGGGAAGTAGAGATGCTTTGAAAGAGAACCTTCAAAGATGTCTCTGGATGTCTTTTATATGCAGACTCTTATTTTTATATAGAAGAGATTCTCAATAAGGGAATGTGTGGTGATGGGGGGAGTTCCCCCTCTCCCCTTTTAATCCGAGCAAGATGAGGTAACATTTTGTATTTAGTTTAGGAAGAAGTTAACCAAAGGTCTGTAGGTTAAATCTGTTTTTATTTCCTCCCCGTAGATAGTACTAAAAGGATGATGCATTTCACTGAGGAGAAGAAATTTAAAATAAAAACATATTTTTTACCATAATGCTCCCCTCCCCAAAATACTGGAAAGTTAAGGGTTGGGCTGCTTATCATTGCCAGCCTTCTTTGCCTTGACAAGGTTTGTGATCTAAAGCTGAATGTTCTATCAGGAAAAAGACTTGTTAAGATTTTACATGTTCTAATAACTACAATGACACAGGTACTAAAGACTCCTATAAAAGCAAGTCTCGTTCCTGTGAAACCTTGCAACACATGAGTTTTACTCTACAAAAAATCTGCCATGTCTGTTTGTGAGTGGCATTTCTGTGTTGCTATTGTATAGGGTAGCTGGTTAGACAGCGCAACTTCAGTTTATTACTAGCAAAATAGAAACAGATGTAACATTTCTCCACTTGTGATATCGAGAAATTCCTTGCTGAACAAACAAACAAAATTTAAAAGATCACCCAGCAATAATTTCTGGTTTGGGTTGGGTTGAGGTTTTTTTTACTTAATATACCATAGATGACAAATTCAAAATTATGATTAACAATTAATTTGAGGTGATGTATAAACAAAACTTACTACCCAGTGTCTTACTTAACGTTTAGCTTCCAAGTAATTTTCAAGGTAGCTTGAAATGAACCTAAGTTACAGTCTTAGCTTAGCAGCAAGAATGGGTTAAGTTTATTGCATTTCAGGTTCTTGTTATAATCGCTGTCACGTGAATGAATTCATGTTGTGCCATTTCTTGCTCTCATTACAACCTTTGTTACGAGAATGAGGTATTAGGATTTTAATGCCTCATATATTCTGTGAATTATGTTAGTGTGCTCTACTACTTTGACCTTTTAAGTATTCTGTAACTTGATTGGCTGGTAATTCTAGTCCTTTTCTTGTTGACAGCCTCAATAACCTTTCAGACAAAGGTGGAATGGCAATCCAATCAAAATACAGAATATTTAAGAGTTCAAAATACGTAGTATAAAGGGTGGCTATAGTTCACCGGGGAAAAACAAAATTTTAATTCTTCTAGTGCTTAAAAATTGGGACATAAATAGAAAACAGAAGAAATAATGCATTCCAAAGATAAAGCTTAGGATAACAAATGAAAGTGATAGGACTTTTTTTTTAAACTTACTTTGTGAAAACTTGTGATATTCTCTTGGCTAACTCTACTTGATAGATACACGATTATAATTTTTTACTATCTTTTTTAATACTGCCATATCATATGAAACTTTATTAAATGAAAGTTTGATTTTATGTCTTGAGTATCTAGATCTATTTTTAAACAATTTTATCAAATTGTGAATACAATAAATAAGTATACACTAAGAAACAGCACCTGAAGACCTTTGTGAGGTTTATTAGTAGTAATAGTAATCCATATACCATATGCTGGGTGTCCAAAGTATCACAAAAACATTAAAAAAATTAGATGTCTATTATTATTTGGTACTATCATCTGCACGTTCACATTTAATGATTGGAGAAGGATGTCTGTTTGTCAGAAACTGGCATTTGGGTTTGTTTTTTTGAATAATACATTTTGTCTAAAAATAACCCTCAGTGACAAACAATACTAATTAGTATGAATGCACACTTAGTATATTTTCCACTCTCTGTATAATAGAAAGCAGACTAATTTTACAGAACCTAGTAAATTTTAAACTAATTCAGTTCTTTTCTCCAAATGAATTCTTCCTCTGAAATCTCTGCTTATTAAAAATAATGTTTTTTTAAAAAATTTTCTGTAATCATATTTTTCCTTTTTTTAACTTGTTTGTTTGTTTAATTTTTATCTTTCATAGAATTCTATATGGAGTACCCATGCAAACTGTAGAAAACCTTCAGGAAGGTTTCTGATTTAATATCCTTTGAAATCTCTGAGAACCTCCCCTTAAGGTTGCTGTGCCAAACCCAACTTGATATAATTTGGGGCTGAATTGCTGTAACTATACCTATAGGTAGGTATAGTTTACCCTTTTTTGTTTTGTTATTTCAAGTATAGGTTTTCTTTGATTAGAGGTTGTAGCTAGCCTATAGTTTTGCCTATGGACTCCATATGAGGGTTGAAGTGGCATATAATCTTAAGGCCACTTCAGGGAATTCTTTCTTTGTCAGTGAAGGAAATGAAAGAATGGATTCTTCCTTTTTCATAAGACCACTTACTAGGTATATTTAGAGGAGGAAGGACCCTTTCAGGATTCCTACTTGAATGCGGTATGAATTTCCAGCCAGCTGAATTTTTAGACTCTTCTACTTGGCAAAGAAGAACCTAGGCCAGATCCACAGACCATAGGTTAAAAATTTTAGGAATCTTGAAGGGGATACCATTGATTTCCTACAGCGTACTTGTATGAACAGAAAGACTGCAGATGTGTATCACTTTTAGCATATCTGCTTAATACAATGTGGCAGATTTCACACAGCATAATACAAAGCTAATCAGCATACAAAATAAGACACATACACAAGCTGTTTGGAAAAGTTTTGGCTCTAATTTTGTGGAGTTGTTGGGAAGCCTATATATCATGAGCAGAAATGTCAGTAATAGGAAGTAGATTACAGTAATGTACCATATTCTCAGTCTGTAAATGCTGATGGCTTCTAACAGCTTTTGGAATTTAAAAAGCCTGGTCAATATTTTTATGGCAGGCTGGTGTGCCTGAGAGCTGGCAGAGAAATTACATTCTCTCTATTACCACATGATGCAAACACCAGGCCCAAGGTACACCTGGGTCTAGACTGAGCCTGGAAATCACCTGTAAATGACCACATGAAAAGTGTTTTGTGTTTTCCAGTTGAAGCTGTAACTACATGAGTGTAAGTCTGTGTAAGTCTATATGTCTCTCCCACAGATGCAGGTGTGGTTTTGGTAAGACTTATCACAGTTGCAACCATGCAGGTGTGTACTGCTGTTTGAAATGCTCTGGATTATCCGAAACATTGAAGGCTGGTAAAAGTCACACCAGAGTTGTTCTCTAGATCACTAGATCAGCAGTTGCTTATAATGATGTGAGACACCCTCTGTTTAGTCAACTGAATTTTAACCCACAGGTGGGATTCAGTGGGATTCATCTTCTGGATGAAGACACTGAAACTGTGGTCCTCAAAGAAAGATGATCTTACATGAGCTTGGTAGATGTCTGCTATTGCAGTCAATGGATTCAAGAGAATGGTTCAGCTCCCCAGATGCAGGTTGCAGGGTGGGTAGAACATCTAATAGGCTTCACTGACTGTTTTGGCTAGGAACTCAGTTCAGGTGACAAAACATAGGTATCACCAACTGTTTCAGATACTTAATTTGGGACTGACATTGATAACAGTTTTATATTTGCACCTAGGATCAGGTTTGCAAGAATGGAAGGAGTAATGGAGAGGAGTTTTCATCATTTTTTTTTTATCATCACTGCTTTCCCATAGTGACTATGCTTTGACTTTCTTTCATTGAAGAATTAGACTGTTGCTTATCAGTATACAAGTCTTCACACATGGACAGTTTATTCTAATCTGAATATGTTTACATTATTACGTAATTTAATACAGAAATTTTAAAGATAATTCTAAGAAGATGGATGTCCAATGTCTTCCATCACAAAAGTATCAGATGTGATTTTATGAAGACACCAACATCTTCAATGACTATGGTTTTTAGCATTTATGGAAGTGGTTCTTTCTTCTAATATAAACCCTGCATTTTCATGTCCAAACACAGTAGTTTCACCATTTTGCCAGCAGTAGGTCACCTCCACTGGAATTAAGGCTGTTTAACACACTGAAAATTAAATAAAAAGGAAGAATGTGTTGTAGTAAAAGGCTTTATATTCAGTAAGATAATCACTGCACTTCATGTGCTCCTTCTTAAAGTGCTTGTTCCTGTCCTTTGGAGGTGACCTGCAAGTAGCCTAGCAATAATTTTTTAAACTTCATGCTTTGCTCACTTAATAATACATTCAATTTACCTATTTTTCTGTTCTGGTATGTGATAATGCAGATCTATTCCATGAAAGTTGAGGGAGCCTGGCGAGCAAGTCTGGATTGATCTTTTTTCTCAAAGCCGTGACTGTTGAAGGAAGGACTTAGAGTGAAGCCAAGCAGTTTAGAAGTCAGTGAAGGCAAGGGCCTCAGAATAGAAAAAGTGGCTAACAAGGCCAGGTGATTCAAATCTATTTCCTCTAACAGAACTGTTAGCCTCATTCCTTTCTCATTTAAATTAGGAACAACTCCACTAGAGTCATTAAAGTTATACTAATAAAAAAAAAAAGAAATCAAAATCAGATTTGACCTTTTAATTGGCTTCAAACTGGGCCCTAAATTAGGTAATTTATTGGTCCAGGGAAATGGTCACCTGTCTTTGCACGGACCCATCTGAAGGATAAGTAATACCTCATCACAGACCCCATGAGGAAAGAAAACAAAAACAAATACATTCTACATTTAATAAGCATCGGGACCCCAGTTCTGCTCTTGGTTTTAGATAATAATATGGAGCTCAGAGGAGTGCCTTTAAGTTAAAATAATTCAAATTAAGAATGAAGTTCCTAGACATACAAACAAGTTACCAAAGGGCAACAAATTCCTCTGTATCCACTAACCTATGGTAACTACAAAAGTTCGTGCCACTGGCTCATTCATGCATCATTACTGCCTTCAGCTCACTTTCTGAAGGTCTGATTTGCTAACATGCATCATTCACAACTGTGTGGAGGAACACAAGCAAGATCCAAAATGTGAACAGTCAGGAAGAGCTGGTTCAATGAGCTTGTGTACTTTCTCAAGCTGTTTTCCTTAATGTACAGAAAGCACTTTTGTATTTTAAAAGGTGACATATTCAGAGAAGATACACAGAGGCTCTGTACATGCTTCCCTGCCTTTCAGCAGTGCATGGAAAACCTGGGGCTATGATATTGGGAAGACTTGCCCCAGCCTCTTCCACTGCTCTCCTCTGAAGAAGGCTGTCCCCGCACACAGGAACTGCTCTGATGGGAATAGATGTGTTTCGCCGTGTCGTGAGACTATGGACGACTCAAAACCATTTGGTGAGATTTCTTGGTTGTCCCTACATTCAGGATGCAGGAGGAAAGTGGCTCGTCAAAAGTTAACAGCTAAAACTCTGTAAAGGTGGTTAAATTTCTCTTCCATCTACCCACTCATAGCAGCACAGAAGTGCCACAATGTCAGAAGTCACACACCATTTTAAAAATAATGGAGTACATGAGTCATGACAGCTGTGACAGACAGTTTCACTTGCACTGATGAAGAATTAAAAGACTGAAAATGTGGGGTTTTGAGTGTTCAATTCACATCCAATTTTTTTTCACAGTGCTTTTCAGACTAATACTCTAGAAAAAGCATTGCTCAGAGTGTTCAAACTGGAGTACACAGCACCAACGGATGCCTCAAAAATAACTGCATTCTTGACAGGACCCATAAAGAAACTCTCAGAAGTAATGCCTGTGGGAGGAGAAATAAACAGAATTTTGTCAAAGAAACAATCAATCATTTTGGTTAGAAGTTCTGATGCCAATCCTTGAAGTATCACTTTCAAGGAGAATATTCCAAAATCAAAGATCACAGCAGCTACAAGTTCAAGTGCTTCTCATGGTCTCCAGGCATATTCATTCCTGCTCTCATCTCAGTATCTATGACCCTCAAGCTCCAGTGCATGCAGACAAATAAAATTGTTTTCAGAATCAGATAATTCAGTGACCTCATTTTGATCATTGCTTTCATAGACTCCTGTATTTGAAACAGCCTGACATTTTTTATTGCTGACCCGATTTCTACTTCTCCATTGCAGGCCCAAATGAATCGTACTGAAGGGTAGTATTCACTTTTTCTTCTGTCAGGAAAATATCTCATCTGATTGCAGCTGTAAATCAGATCAGATCTGGCAAAACTAAATCAGTTGGCACGACCATTTTCCCTGTTAGGAATAAAAAAAAAAAGAAAAAAAAATCAAATTAACAAATCCCTACCATAAGGTCATCTCTAAGATTTGATGGATACTATACAGAGACTATAGAGGGATCATGCTGGGCCGGCTGTATGTTGCACCTTACATTCAGAACACCAAGATAATAAGGTTAAAACAATCTGCTTTATGCTGATTCAGGCTGGACTTCAGAAAGTGATAAACTAGCACTTTTATCTTCAAGCAATCCTTGATAAGACCTTTGTTGCATAAGCAAACAAAGCAGTTAAAAGTCTCAGAAGAGCAGTAGCCATACATGCTGGCAGGAAGAAGAATGATACGTGTTTTATTCCTTTCCTTATGTAGACTACTAAAAAGTTCCTCTTTTGTGGAAAATCTGAGGTTTTAATTGGGATAGAATAAAATACTTAACAAGAGACAGTGACTTTGCCTCAAGATATTCTGCAGATGCAAAAGGGCAAATAAGGATTTTCTTCTATCAAAACCAGTTTCACTGCAAAAACTATGCTTTGGATTTTTTTTTCCATTGTGCCACATTGTAAGTTCAACTAGTTGCTATATTATCTCACAGTAGGTCCTTGTGACCCAGCAACTTTTCAAGTATTATCCTTCCAGTGAATATCTCTGTTCCATATTATCTTCATCTCATAATGTTATTTTGCATTTTTCTGCTTTGATTCTTACCTATGTGAACTTATTTTCGCTGCATATTACCAACCTCTGCAGCCCCCATGTTATTTTTCTGTCCTCACAGTTACTTGCAACACCCCTTAATTTTGTATAATTTCCAAATGTGAAGTCTTGTTAATGTCTTTTAGAAGAATAAAATAATTAAACAGAATTAAATAGCCTGTATCTATAAAATAAAGCTCCAGGATGGTCAAATGACTCCATACTTATGCTAATGAGATTGAAGAGCAGAATGAAACCTCCAAAGTCCAAAGTCTGACATATAGGAGGTGACACATCCAGAACAAGCAAAGCAAATTCAGAATCAGGAGCATTTTGACTTAAGCAATGAACTTGGAATATCCAGCATTACTACTTCTTCAACACGTCTTGGTGAAACACAGTCATTTCACTGCCCAAGCATCAACCAGCAGAGATTTTTGCCTCCAGCCCAGCCAAGCTAAAAGAGCCATGAGGCTTCCAAAGACAAGTGGGCAACTTCAGAAAGCTGGTTGTGCACAGACGCAGCAGTCAGCTCCCATCCATGTCCTAAACAAAGCAGCCCACAACTGACGAAAGAGCTAAACATGTGACTGGTTTTGTGCTTAGTTACATTAATAGTACATTATCACACTAGTAATTGCTGGCATATGCTTCTCAGAAAACAAGGTTATTACAAATGGCTTTACAAAGAATTGAAAAGAGAAAAAAGGATGTTTCATTCTGAGGCTGTAAATTTATTGCAAAATATTCAGCCAATAATCAGTCTTTATATACTCTGGCTGTTTTACTTAACATACTGTGATAATAAATATCTTTAACTCAACTTAATACAAATATGTCTTTCCCTTTGGAAACAAAAAATAACAAAGCATATGAAAACTATCCCACAGAAGCACAGTAATGTTTGAACATCAATTTGACAGGTACTATAATTTCCCTATTAAGTGGCTCTGAATATCATACAAGAGTATACTGCTGGAACACTATAAGAATTCTTCACAGGAGTCATCTGAAAAAGAAAAGTTTTAGTACAAGTCAGAGAAGATATTGGAAGACAGACTCAGGCTGATGAATTTCACTGATGCTCCAAAACCATGACCTTGACTTATTTCCATTTAACACACATGTATTATCACTAAACCAGTAACAAGTAGAACTGAAATCAGTATGAGACAGGAGAGTTATCTCTGTAACAGATTTACTCTAAGCAGTGCTATGTCATCCACATACATTTGTATGCAAGTGACAAGAATCGAAGCATGTTCAGTTCTAATCTATGCCTTCCTTACTATTTTATGTCTAGGGAAAAGATGACAGAGGTGTGCACTAAAGTCTTTCCAGGTCCCTCTGTAATAGAAGCCATGAATGCAAAAGATGACACACATTTTATTAATCTTCTTTCAACACCTTCTTTTATAATGTATTCAGAGCTTTGCTTTTCCATATTTAAATAGGAAAAAATGGTTTGGACAGTGAAGAAAGGGGAGGGAGAAAGCTGTTCATTCTTTACACAAAGATTTTTTTTCTTCCTGTTGTGCCTGATAGTGTTACTAAGAGAGAAACTCATAGAAAGACATAAGCATTTGCTTCTTCTGTAGCATATCTCACTACTGAAGGAATATGCCTTTGACTTAGTTAATCTTCATCCCCAGAATACTCACCACAGATGGCTATTGAGATTTTTACGGTATTATATATATATATACGCAACCCATTTATTATTACCAGAAATTTGAACCTCATGGTAAACCTCGTGTTTGAACCTGCCATAGAATGGGGCACACAATAACTCCATAGGCTTTGCTATTCTAACCCTTAAGAGCCAGGCAGAAAATGACAACGTCTCTCCATGAAGGGTCTCTTGCTGCAGAAGACAGCAGCCCATTTTTTGGCAAGGCAGTTCCCTGTGAACACAACTGGTGATCTTCTTTGCATGCTGGCCCTCTCCATCCTAAGACAAAATTCAAAGATAAATGCCCATCCTGATAGTCACAGACTCCTCCAGGAATATGGCAATAGTTATCGGAGAGATTCTGCTTTCCCTTTCAGAAATAAAGCTCTCATCTTAGAAACAGAGGCTTGCAAGCCCAGGAAACTGAGCTCTTAAGGGATCATGAAAGATCCTGTGAATTCATTCACAATAATCATGGAAATAAAGATTTTTTTTAGAACAAAGTGCGCATACTTTTTCAATTCAGCTGTCCTTAATGAACCCATTATTTTACACAAGTATGCATCCGTAGCTGAATAATGCACACAGACACACACACAAACTTATCAACAGCTTCAAGACTGAGAGAAAAAGCTAACAGAAATTGTGGGTCTTTACCTCTTTTTAAATAACTAAAAGGGTTGTTCAGAGGCATATGAGTCATTGGTGCCCAGACAGACCAATAGAAGTTTTACAGAATCTAGGAGGGAGACTCGTCGTCTAGTTAGATAATATCCTTGGTGCTTTCTCTTCTTCTTGCAAGACTGGGACAAAAACAACTGGGTTTAAAACAACACCAGACTTTGCTGGGTGCAGAATATGATAGCAGTTGCAGCTGATCATGCTTCTAGCTGCTTTTAAAAATATAGGTCTTGGAAAGAAAAAGGAAATGTTGGCTCAGATGAGAAGTAACAGATCGGGGTTTCCCCTGTAAATTGTCTTTCTGAAACTGGCTAGATATTGCTGAGCATTGAAAGCTTTTAAAAATTTAATTTTTTGCATGGCTTGTGAGAATGAGTTACCATTCCTGATCACAATTCATTATAAAGTAGGCACATGGTAAAATTAATACAGTGCAAATGAAATCTGGCAACGTTTAGATTACATTTCAAGGCAAACAAAAAGTGAACTGGCACAGAGATCAGCTTCCAGTGTGTAAAGCCCTTGTGAATTAAGACTAAGACATATTTTTGGGAGATTATTTGGGAAGTGCACTCTTCTGCACAAACATCACCTAAGATTAGATGTCCCTGTTGAGCACCTTTCAAGATCCCTAACCACAGACATAGAGGGTAATATCCCTTTAAGCCACTGAAATACTGTTTAAAGGGAAAAGCATACAACATCTTTGCAGTAGCAATTGTTTTTGCTTGTGTCATTCATGATACAGATTTTTAGACAGACAATCCTAGAAGAGAATCTGCCGAATCTATTCTGTCTTTTCTCAGTAGTTCAGACAAAGAGCGAAAGTATGGTGAAATGTTTTCTTTTTCTTTCCATCCCTCCCTCTTTCTCTTCCACCTTCCTTCCCTCCTTTCATCCCTCACTCCCTTCCTCTCTTCCTTCTTTCCCTCCTTCCTTCTTCACTTCGAAAATATAGAAAGATCTTGTGGCCCTGAGATGAAAGACAGTAGGACTCAAGGGAGAATCCTGGCTCCACTTTAAAAGGCACATTTACATCAGTCTGGAGCACTTTGCTCTAGCACCACTTGGATTTCCGAATAAGAGGAGAGTTGATCACCCTGAAATGTAGTTTAAAAATACTCCTCTACATTTGCAAGCGTCAAGAAGGACCGGAACGCAAAGCTGATCACATATCATCTAGATACATGCAATATATGTTTATAATCTTGTTTTCCTTACTGTACTTTCATTTTAGGACACAAAAGTCAGAGAACAACTTATCTGGGGCATCAGGTGTTGGGACAGCTTCTGAGCCCGCTGTCGCTCAGCCACAATGTCTTCCCCAGTAGAAACACAATGCTGAGCTTCTTGCAGACCGTTTTCAGATTCTTTGACTGGTTAGAGAGAGAAAGAAGGCTTTGAGTCCTGTCAGATCAACATTAGGTTTATAAGATTTTTGCTAAAGTAATAATTTCCCTGGAATAAGGATAAGCCACTACAGAGACATATCCCAATAGAATCATAGAGGTTTTTGGGCCACAAATCATAAGACTTCTATCATATCACATGCATCTAATAACTCACTGTTTAGAAGCAGAACAGAGCAGGACTAATTACCTCATAATACTTAACAGTTGATATAAATACTATTCCACTACATCAAAGGAGAATTCATACAGCAGTTAAGTATACAAATTACTTCTAATAAAGTGGTAATTTTCCTGTACTGTATAAATGCAATCATATTAAACTCAAATCAGTGAAATGCTAATTCACTTTTTAATGAGCTCCTTTCCAATTTCTGATTTTTTAAGCAACTTTCAACCGAGTTGGTTAAATATAGTTAATAAGATGAAAAGAGTGTTTTTTAATTAACTCAGACAAAATGTTCCATTGTATATATGTGACTTTTAAGGCAGTGTAAGGTAAGCTCAGAATTCAGGTTTTACTCTGTTTCATCTCCTTGTGAGCTCTGAACTTTGAACACAGCAACCTGAGGTTGGAGGAGATGTATCATATCCCCCTCTCTGAAACTTGTGTTTCTGAGGAAAGCTCTTAGTTTTCCTTTTGGACATGACTGCAGTATTATTGATCAGGATATGTTCTTCTTTCTGATCCATGAGAAAACAAAATGATTGCAACCCTTAAGCCTGGTTATCCCATAAAATCTAAATGGGTCATTATGAGCTTCTGCGTTGACTCTGACATTGTACAAAAGGACAGGAAATTATTTTTGAGGCCCCTTTAAGGCCTGTGTCCTAATTCAGAGGTACTCTGAATAAAATTGATTTCCCTGAAGCTTACGAAAAATACCCTACTCACCTCCGCCTGTTTGCTGTCTGCAAGCCTGCCTGAAAGCTGGCCAGAATCAGTGGAAATCTTGAAGCTGATTTCAGTGGAATATGCGATCAGGGTCCTTGAATGTGTGATTGTATGACAATTATCAATCTAGTAATGGAAAAAACATAGTCATTAATTCCCATTCTGTAGACACAAAAATGCCTTTTCTCGTATGCCATTCAGATCAGGTCTCAGAAGGATATTTACTCTTGATTTGCTCTGGCGTAATTGTGCTCTGGACCTGGTCCACTATAGAAATTGCATTGCGCAAGAGAGCAGTAGCTTGCTCTTTGTTGTTGACAGGTTACTGATGTTGCCAGCCGTCAGAGGGTTCATTAGAGAGAATAAAATCTGGGTATCAGAGAGACCTGACAGTGTGCAGTGTCTTACTATCTTTTACCCAGCACAACTCAGCTGAAGAATTATTCAAAATAAAATGTAATACATTAGAGCGAAAACTTATTTTTCTATGTCCCTGATTCTCATGCCATTTGTGTATTAAGATTTAGAATCACTGATTCAACTAAGCTGTAGCTTTTATTCATATTTTGCAGCTATTGGACCTGAATTTGAAGTCCTCCCTGGTCACCAGTTAGAGAGTTTTAATGATTGGAAGTTTGAAAGAAGGTCATTATATCATATCCCACGTTACATGCAGGTAATAAAATTCCTTTCCTGCTTTGATTTTAATTGAATACAATCTTTCAAGTGAAACACGATATCAGAAAGACTTGCTTTGTCTAGATAGTAAAGTAAACGTTGCCTATTATTTGTCAATTTTATTGTCATTAAATGCTTCTTTATTACAGAAACTCAACATTCTTTCATTTTCATGCTCCCCAGAAACAGGTCAAAATGTTTTAGAAAATCTTCAAAACCTGGAACAGTTTGCCTGCAAGATGAGAGTCAGGATTCATGGTTTCTTTACACAGCAACTTAACTTTGCAAGCCAGGAAACCTCAGTATTTTCACTGAGTTTCAGCTTCCCTCCCTCCTTCAATCCTCATAAAACACTTTGGTTTAAAAACTACCTTTCAGTCCAAAATGTTAGTATTCATTTGTTTTAGATTCTTGCCTAATTCTGAACAGATGGCTATCTCATGACACCAGTGGCATAATGACACCACTCTTTGTGGAAACCCTAACAATCATGATAAGAAGCTCTTCAGAAATGGCTCTTTCTGCTGCCACAGCCAGTTCACCCTTAGCAACTGTCCCCCAGAAGCACCCTGGCAGAGTGTTTGGGTGGCACTCTTGAGCAGGCAAGCAGGTGGGATAATGTGCTCCCAGAGCATCTGCAAAGTATTTGTCAATCAGATCTTTTGTTACCTAATACTTTTAGCTAAACCTCAAGGATTGACAGCTCTGAACCTAAGCCTACGACTTAGGTAATTCCACATCCAGTTGATGAATAATGATGCAGAGCTCCTTGTTTATTTGCTTATTCTGAAATCAGATCTTGTTTATTCTGTGCCCCTTTCTTGTCCTGATATATACACTAATTGTTGGCAGATGTGGCATGTATCTAGGGCCAAGACATATTTGTTTGCATAGTCTGATTTTTGAGTCTTAACCAGTATCAGGCAATTGCAGCTGGTTTTTATCAAGACTCCGTACACTGTAGACGGTCCACCTGGCAAAACAAGATTTGCCCATGTGACCTTCATATAAAAGCTTTAAATACAGGAGTTCTACTCAAACAATATTTAAAATTTCTGAAAATGCCTAATTAAATTAACAAATTGAAGTGAAATGCTAATCAGTGTTTATACATGTAAAAATTACCCTATGGTTCATATACAATAGCGTGACAGTCTTATTTGTTAATTTTGATTTAAAATCTGAACCATATAATAAGGGTGCTAATTCTCTGAGACAATCTTTCCTTTTTGCAAGCTAGCCAGAGTCTACATTTAATCATCTTGCTTGAAACAAAGCAGAAAGCTAACATTTGTCTAATGTTTGGAAGCAAAGGAAAAACAACAGCAGCAGAAGCAGAAAGCAGCATGAATCCAGTTTAGCTGACTAATATCAACACTTCTTTCTTTTTTGATGAGGATCGCACTCCTTCAATATGCCCAGATGCCAAATTCTTCTTTGTGAGTTGTTTTTATGACCTTCTTCAATTTTAAGAAACAAATAAAGGATTAACATTGGAGCTAACTTGTTTACTTTAAGCTATAAATTCTCTGAGACGCAGTAGTACTTGTGTTTTCAGCTTCTCATGCTTTTTTATAAGTGGATGAATGTAGTTGACTTGTTTCATCCATCCAAAAATATTTTAGGGGAGTAACACTGTGGAAGATTTTTTACTTGAAGTGGTAATGAATAATCCGCAAACGCTGTGGCTACATGGTACTCTTCCTTAATAAAGTAGAACACCTGTATTCATTTGTTTTCTGTATTTACTCTGTCACTGTCAAAAGCAAATCTGAGAAGAGGTACAGGCTATTTAGGATTATGTCAGCTCATAGAGTGGAAATCCTTCAAGCTAATATGACTGAAAACTATGCAATTTCTCCTGATTTTAATAACACCTATAATTTCACTGATTATTGCCAAATTCCCAAATGAATTAAAATACCACCATTGGGGGCCCAAAATCACAGGAATAAATAAAAATGTGCAATTAATAAAAGATTTTCTTTTTTATCTTGTACCTTTGGCTCAGAGAACAGTCAATATTTCTAATTTCACTCTGGAAAGCTTTTTCCTTCCCTTCCCTTCCCTTCCCTTCCCTTCCCTTCCCTTCCCTTCCCTTCCCTTCCCTTCCCTTCCCTTCCCTTCCCTTCCCTTCCCTTCCTTTCCCCTTTTCTATTTGGAGGGGAACAAAAATTGAATACTCATGCTAAAATCAGAAAACAGATCTTTTGCCAGTGTATTCCATACATTTTACAACACCACAATGTGAAAGAAATGCTATGGAAATTTCATAGGGTGGCGATCAGGTAGAAAAGTAATGAAAAACAGGCTAACAATTTAGATTCTTTTTCAGCTCACCACTCTTCTTCACTGATTACAATACCTGCATTATTTTTCCTCAACATTAAAGCACCACTTAAAAATTGTGTTACTTTAGACTTGAGAAACTTCCTGCAGGTCCCACTAGGTAGGTCTGGAGTGCACCAGGGAATTGCAATTTTCGAGGATGAGCTAAGTCCCTGTAGACTAGAACTCACATTAGTGCTACAAAAGAAGGAAGAATTACGTTCTCCTGAGTCTAGTAGCATAGCTTAACACATAGGTGTTTGCCATCTGCATACCAGAAAGGACAACCAAGACAGTCAAAAGGCCACAGTACCAAAACACTACAGAATTTGCCTTTGGGATGTTTCCATCAGATCATTCCCCAGGTAGAGGAGGTCTCTCCTCCCTCCTCTCCCCTTCGCTACAGAGCAAGCAGTGAGATTTCCTAGTCACCACCCAGAGCCAGCTGGCAGCATGGACCTGTCTGCAGAGATGGGATCCTCCGCTGTGGCTCCAGGACATCTGCAGCTCCTCTGTTTGGCAAACCCATTTCCTCTGCCTCTGGGTTGCTCTCCCCTTCAGCAGAGCAGCTCTGAACAACGCGTACTTTGTCCTTCACGTCCCTTTCCCTTGTAGAACATCCTGTCCTACCTGAAACTGCAATAAGTACTGCTGAGCCGTGGACTGAATCTTTCTTCTATTGCACATTTACAGCAAAAAAAAGCTGATCTGCTGTGATCTGCCAATTCACCTCGGTGTCAAGCCCAGAGTAAGGGAAGAAATATTCTGAAATATGTGCTTGCAAGGAAGCATTTTTGTGAATACAATTCAAATACGATATACTTTTTGAATTTGGTGGACTTTTTGAATATTATATACTTTAACCTTAATTTCATATGTCTGAGGAAAAGGCGAGAAGTGAGCTTTTTCCTTCCCTTCCCTTCCCTTCCCTTCCCTTCCCTTCCCTTCCCTTCCCTGAACACATTTGAGATGTTTATGTGCATAAGGTGTTCACCCCTGGGTGGCTTAGCATGTCTGCCCAGGAGTACTTATTATAAGATGATATACTAGTCTCTGTTTCTAAACTATTAAGTATGGTTGTAATACCACAGCATGTATCTTCACTTTTAATGGATATGCCCCATATATTTCAGCATGGTTTAGAGAATTTCCTCCTTCTCTGTGACTGAAAAATGAACTTGGTTCAGTCTTTTGCTAGCAGAAAATAATACAGGACCTCAGTAATTAAGTATCTGACCTAGTGAATTCCTTTTTCTTTCGTGTTTTGCCCACAGCCCATGAAAAATTGATGCTCTCTCAGGTAACATGCTTCTTTTTATCTACATGCAACACATTGATCCCCTTCCAATTTGGAGTTAGCTTGTTCATTCCACTATCATTCCCGAGGTAACAAATGATATTTTCATAGGCATGGTTAGTAATCAATATACACAAGCTACTGTCATTGATCTGAGTAAGACCCTTGATCTAGAAAATCACCAATTATAGCTATTTAAAACATTCAGCTGGATTAGGTGGAACCCAGAGAAAAACATTGTCTGGGCATTTTGCATAATGGTGTTAAAACTAAGATGAACTAATTTAATTAGGTGGTATTTACAGAGTGAACTTTAGGCTTTTACCATCTTTAAAAAAGAGCTCTCTGAAGAATATGATATATGTTTTGAATTTTACTTATATATATACAATTATTGTAGCCAGATACAGAAACATACATAGAATGCAGTCTAAATTTGTTACTAAAATTTTTAATTTTTACTTAATACAAATAATTTTGTTTAAATGTTGATATAATTTGCTATATTACAAGCTCCTGTATTGAGAAGTGTGAGCTTTTGTTTCGAGCTTGAGCCTCCCACACCATGCTGCATTCTGTGTATTCCAGCTGCAGCTATCTTGCAAACACGTGAGTTCCTTAGACCTGCACAGCTCAGGAAAATAGGACTAGACAACATATATTTCCATAACCCTATACAGTAACACAAGTTATGATAAATCAGCTGCAAGCATTTAACCATATAATTCACACTCATTTTAAAGACCCTTTGCCCTGCCAAAGATGTTTAAAGGGGCTTTAATATAGCAGTGAATCAAGCCCGGTGACCAGCTGTAGCTTGGTATTTCCAAGCTTTTATCAGTTTTCACCACAGCTTTCATGTTATTTTTAGAAACTGGCTGGAATCAGAACTGTAGCCTGAAGTTGTCTGGGTTTGCGGTGACTGATTTTGGCTCCATTTTCATCATGGTTGCAACTAAATAAATGCCTCTGGTTCTGCTCAGGCATCCATCCTATCTTTCTCATCTCTGATGGGCTGCATACATTCTATACCCACGGACTTGGTTCCAGGAAGGTTAATAGTCCCCATTTCATTCACCATTTACAGAAGCCACTTTCTCCTGTTTAGCCAATAAATGGCTGCAAGTTTGGATGACACCTCTGTGATCCGTATGGAGTTATACAGCTGGAACATCCAAACACAGTATCCCTTACATGTGTTTCAGTACAAAAGAAAGATGCTTTTAAATTTCAGGGAAATAAAGGGACCACACAAAACACACAGCACCTTGCAAGACAAAGAAGGATCTTTCTGCAAAGAGGGAGAGAGAAGTTGCAGGGAAACAGGCAAGTAGTTTTGCAGACTTAACCACAGGAAAGGAAATGTTTTCCTTTCTCAGCATTGCAACAAAAATTCCTACACAAAGCCCAGCAACAGGGGCTTTTTGCAAGTAGGGGAATTTACATATTTTCTCCCTTGAGCATTGTAGTAATTCATTACTAGGGAGTGGCCACTGCTGACCATGAGAGTCGTGGTCTGACTCTGAAGCATGACCAAGGGAACAAGGAGGGTGTAAGAGTCTGAGAACTACTATTCCTGTGAGGCACTCAAAATATGAAGCAGATTGATATTGCCCAAAACAAACATTTGTTTCCGGCTGACAAACTAGAAACGGTATTTCAGATGAAAAATGTCAAAATACTTCAGTCAAAAAGCTGATGATTTAGGCAAATCTTTTTCTGCTGAATTTTTTTTTATATTTCCATGAGGGGGTTTTTTTGAAAGAAAGCAAGTGAAAATAGCAGAAATTATTCTAGATCCTCTGTATCTTTCAACTATCTTAGATTCTCTAATAACAGATGCTACCTCTCCCATTTACTTTGCCTCTCTTACAGGCTTAAACTACTACAGCTACAACAGTCCAACAGAGAAAGTTAAACTCAACTTCTTGACTTAGGCACAGGCACAAATTCTAAACTGGGCTGAGCAAGGCCTACAAGTTTCCATCCCAAAGTACACTATGGGGACTGAGAGGAAAACAAGAGGTATACTTGGACTGCTTGTGGAAACAACACGCACATCATGGAGATGATGCTCTCAGTGTTTATGCAGGGCAAAAAGTCTTCCTAGGAAAACCTGCTTGAACATTGAACTTGAACATCCCAAGTATTTTTACTAATTTAGTGTCATCATATCTGAATGAATTAAAGTTAACCACCAATTAATTCAAGACTCATGAGTTAATCTACCTCTAGAGATTTTCTGCAGCATGTCAGACTTAATTGTTTAGGGACGTTGCTACCCAAACAGCCCAGTCTCCAAGATGTTGACTTTCACTTTCTTCATTTCGAAGCTGTTGATAGGTGCATTTGTTCTACTAAAAATCACCATCACGTGTTTGACCTGCCTATACTACTAGTAAGTTTACTAACATTTCTTATTTCATTGCCACCGATGCACTTCCATTAACAGTGGGCAGGAGGTGTGAGTGGGCAGCTGGCGGATTGGCATCCATCTGTACCAGGACTGGATCACACTGAGGCTATAGCATTCAGCTGAAATACACTAATGCTCCCAATTGCTAGTTAGGTGGGTTGGGGTTTCACTGGTGTGAGTGGGTAATTAAAAGAAATTTTAGAAGGCAATTTTAACAAAAATGCTGGTTCACAAAAGGCCTTGGCCTCTGGCTCTGAAGCAGGGTATTAGCATTACCGATCAAGATCTCCAAAGTTTTACTACATTGCAGTCTGCTTAGGCAGAAGATCTAATCTCTGAGTTTCCTTGACCTTGTGACCTTTTACCTCAAGAGAAAGTCTGTGTTCCATTTTAGAAATGTAAACATTATTAGTGCATATATGAAAGACCACCTCTGCTCTACAATGGAAGATAAATAAATCCAGAAGAAAAGACCAAGGCCTAGGCTGAACCAGCTGCATGTGGTGTGAGCAACCAAGTTACCAGAAAGAAAAAAAATTGTCTTTATTGGGTTATATGAAAACAAAGGATGGAGACAGTTAAACTAAGAACATTGAGTAGTTCAAAAATGTTCTATAAAATTTAACCTAGATACTGCTTTCAAAAACCTCAACTGCTGACTTCACATATAAATATATGAACAAATTCTATAGTTTTTATATATATATATACACATATGTATATAATCCTGTGTTTGGCCTGTCATATATTAATAAATTTATTGATATTTCTTACTGCTTCATTGCCAACCAATACATTACCACTAATGTAGGTGGGAAGTACATATATGTGTACGTGCATCTATTTAGCTATCTAGCTGTTTGTTTACTGTAATGTAAATCTAACAATTGATCTATTTTTCTAATATTTTTTATTTCTTTAGTCCTAAATGCATAACAGCATAGAAATTCTGCTCAGCCCTCCCCAAAAATAAGAAAAAAACACAATAAAAAAAATTTCTTGAATGAGAATATCTGGTGCCCCAAACAAGAGGAAACCACAGTCAGAGGAGCTGCACCATCAGGGAGGGTCCTCACAGAGGCCACTCATCACAGAGAGCAGCTCCCCCCAGCATCCTACAGCTGGAAGGAGATGTTCGAGGAGAAAACCAAAAGTGTCTCATCTCCCTTCACTTCCATGCAGGCAGCACGGTACCATCTGTGCAGTGCAGAGATGTCAGCATTGCATTGCTGCTTTCTTTTCATCCACACATATCTCCCATCCCCAGAGGTCTGAAGGAGTTGACATGAAGCAGTGAAACGGGCCCTTGGCTGGAGAACCTGCTGTGCTTGCCGTGCCCCTTCCCATCACAGCGAGGAGCCCTCACTGTGCACAGCACTGCAGCTCTTACGCTGGTGATGCCTAAGTCATCGCTCAGCTCAGTTCTGCTGGCCAGACAGGGTAGTCTGGATTTAAGCCAGAAATAAAACAGTGACAGAAGTACCCATGATTTTTCACATGTAACAACTCTTCCTAAGGATTTTTTAATCCTCGTTTTTCTGATACGCATCTCCAGTTGCATTGTACTTACAATACTCATTGACTTGAGTAATGCTGTAATGCATCCCAGCCATTAAGTTAAAAAAAATCTGCATTTTTATACCGTACTCATCACCATAACTGCATGGTAACTGTATCCCAAATCACAGTCTATTCCACCAGTTTGGCCAAACATCGCAGCATGGATTTATGGCACCAGTTTGTAATGGATTTACAGGATCCTTTTTCCAGTTATGCTGGGAAACACTGGGAAACATGCAGAATACTGTAAATACTAAGGACACACTAAGGCCCCTAAGGTGACTGACCCACTACAGATAGTATATGTGGTGTACAGACCTTGCTCATTGCCACTTAATGTATTTCTGAATGTAGCATTCTGATGTTACCTCAATTTCTGTAAGAATTGTTTAGGTTCAAGTAGCATTTGTATATTTAATTATGTCACATATCCTTGGTGCTTTTAGATTCAAAACTAATTAGACAACATATTTCACGAGGGTATCTTTCCTCCACCATACAAAGCTCTGCTAATAAAAGGCATCAGCTTGGGAACCTGAGAATGGAAAAATTGTTTTGGATTGAGTTTCTAACTTTTTTCACTGGAGAAATGTTAACAAATTGCCAGCCGAAGTATGGATTTGAAGAATAAGAAAACTGACACAGTGACCATCCTAGCTTATTTATTAGTTTCAGCTCTGTTGTAGAGGAGGAAAAAATAGCAATGCAGTTGTGTAAATGCAAAAGATTGCCAGCCAGGTAAAGATAGAGCATTTCTGTTTCCAAAAAGGTTAATTTTGTAACATATTTTACTCTTCCAAGTATTGTCTGGTCACTGGCAAGAACCAGAAATGTTGCATCTCTTGCATGTCATATTAATGAAGCCGAAAGCTTTGTGTATAGAGCAGTGTGTGCTCTGAAATAGTTTGAAAGCTTAGCCCTGATACCCTGTGGTGCCAATTGAAACTGGGGGAAGGAAAGGCAGGCTGCTTTCCAGTTTTAAAACCTGGAAATGTTTTCCTGAAGTAATGTATGGAATAAACTACTTACAGCAAATGACTGTAATACTGCGGGAGTTTTCACTGATAGAGGAATGTGTGTAAGACACCCTGACATAAAAAATAAATCAGCTTTGGCTTCAATTATTAAGTGCTAAAAGTAACATTCTCAGATAGAAAAGGGTGGGCTTCCTGCTTTTTAATGATAAATATGTATGAAAAAGAGAAGTATCACCATGGAAACCAAAATCTTGCCATAGTTTTTCGTACAGGCAAATGTTATAATGGAAACTTATGTTCATTGCAAAAACAAACAGCTCGAGACTGAGTCAAAGGTAGTATTACAGCATTGTCAACGTCGTCAGCCTGAGCCCCTTTGCAGTTCATTTTCTTTTATCCAAGTCTTCCTGTGTTTCCCATCTGGATTACACTGTCATACTTCAACCTGCTGTCTAAGGTGAAAAGTTTAATATTTTTCCAGTTCAATAAAGGAAAAACTTTAATAAAGATGAAAGGAAGATAAGTATCCAAAAATGCTTCTCTTCACCTGTCTTTAATCATAATGACAAAAACTACTTAAATCAATTTTAAATATTAAACAAACAACAAAAAAAGGAAATGAAATTAAGGCACTAATCCTACAGGCACAGTTCTTCATGAGTTTAAATCCACGAATAACTTTACCGTTGTGACTAGTGCATTTGCAATTAAGGAGATGTTTGTGTGAGTGTTCATTAGCAAGCTCAGGACTTGACTGTATGAGTATAGAAAATACATAAAAGCTCACAGATGTCATTAAATAACATATATAACAAGAAGGAGAAAATATGAGCAAATGGGATTGTTAACGTACAAAAACCGCATCCCAAAATGCTGGCAAGGATTATGACCCCTGTTTGCTACATTTGTTCGGTAAACAGAGATGATAAAGCATGTACTAATTTGGAAGCAGTGTACTGGAGCGGATGCCTTTCAGCATGTCTCATTTGCCAAAACTATATGCCAATTTGCCAAAACACTTTACCACAGCTGGGCAGCGCAATGTTGCTACATCTCACTTTCTTGGAGTCAAATCAAGTACCCATTGCCCACAGACAAGAAACAGTATTCTCCCAAGGAGTCCCTTTGGTTTTAATAGGACTCATTGTGTGAATGAATAACCACAGAGGAATGTGAGCGAGAGGCTCAAAATCTGGCCACTGAAATGCCTCTCTGCAAGCCAAGTGGGCAGCCTGGGTAAGTAAGGGCTACTGCTGTCCGTGGCATCATTCCCTGCCCTGTGAACCCCCATGCTATGGGGTTCTCCAAATATCTTTATGGTAACTTGGCTGACTTTCTATTGCCAACTATTCTATTTCTTCTATACAGCATAGGAGTTCTTTGAATTATTACAGGCTATTACTTAAATGCATATTTAAATTCTTGTAGGCAGGAGATTTTTTAACCCCAATAGACTACAACTGCTCCATTAAATCTGTTTCAGCATTTCATGTCTATTTGGCTGCTGCATATACAGAATAATCTGCGAGCAGTTATGAAATTTATCATTTTTAAAATTAGGTTGTGGGTGTATGTGTGTATGAATGACCAGCTAGAAAAAATATTAGTTATCTGGCATTTTCAAAATAGCCCTCAACACTTCTCTGCCTTTTAAAGACTAATGACCTGCAAAATTTAATTTAAAAATATTTTTTTAAGTTTCATAAGCTAAAAAAAGCATCTAATATCACACCATTCCTTTATCTTTCATCTGTGTGACATAATAACAGCTGAAACAATTTGCTTCCATTTTTTTCTTAAGATCAGCTGCATTTGAACTAAGATCCTATAGTTTCAGCCCAGAGAAAACTTCAGCCTTGGACCTACACAATATGCGCAATCTTAATTTTATGTGCTGGGTTGTCCCATTGCAGCTAGCAGGGCTACTGAAACAGAGAAAGCCACAGTACTGCATTTACAGACACGCTTAACTTCACTACCAGGGCTACTCTCAGCAGTCAAGTTAAGCATATGTATATGTGTTTTTCCAGGACCTGGGTTTAAGTCTTTTTTACAGGACTGGACTCCTAATAGTTTCATCATAAAAATCTGAATCAAGGAGTTATAAAAGAAAAATACGACATAAATGTACCCGGAGTGGCACAAATGGCATCATCATAGTAATCACACTAGAGACTTTCAGGGAGCAAAACAATATAAAATAATTCAAATCTTTCTACTGAGGAAAGAAAAAAAAGAGTTAATTGAATAAAGTACTTCAGAGGATTGTAGCCCACTTATGTTTTCATTTAAATACACATTAAGATTTTTCTAAAAAGGCCAAAGACAGTTTTTGTAACGCCACATATGGATGTCGGCAGCATATGTAAAATGGAGAGAGAACAGTTCATTCTCGTTAGGTTTAGTGCCATATTTTTGTAGGTAAGATCAGCTGTAATAGTGGTATTTCATTGTGATTTTGAACCATTAATTTGCTCAATAAAAAGTGCTGGATTTTTAATAAATGGAAACCTCAGAATACATGCATGTTCATGGTCAAGTGCCAAGCATGATATAAAGAAGGCTATTGTAAGTCTACTTTTATTGTTCTTCATAGACCACCAAGATCAAATAGTGTGTGGCCTACAAAGCAATTAGGCATTTACAAAGGATCATCTGCTGGAATAGCATGCTCAGAAACAAAAGAAAATCTGGTTTGTAAACAGCAAATACTCAAGGCAGGAATCTGTGCTACAATTCTGTGCTCTTTATAGTCCGTAAAAATAGGTGAAGATTTATCATATGAAAATGAGAGTGGTTATTGAAATTTTCTTCAGGTCGCATAACAGTATAAATTGTGTACTTGATCATACTATCTTGTGAAGTGATGAATGGCTGGTCCTTGTGCCAGCTGATGACAGCAGGAAAGTTTCATCTCCCTTCCTTGCACTTCTCTCCAAACTCCAACACCAGGCAAACCAATCCGAAGCCCAAATGCCACTTTTCTCTGGTTGACCTGGGTGGCTGTACAGAGGAATGCTCGCTGCTCTTCCATTGCTGAAAAATACATGTGGCTTTAAAATATTTGTTTATATTCCTCTGAATTTAACAGAAAGTAAAAATTTAACAGGCAGAATTATAGCTGGTATAAATCTGTAGAGCTTCACTGACCGTTCTGATTTATATCAACTGGGGATTTGGCCCACACTATAAAATACCAATGTATTTTTCTTTATTTAACAACAAACTTTTTCCTTTCCTTTCCTTTCCTTTCCTTTCCTTTCCTTTCCTTTCCTTTCCTTTCCTTTCCTTTCCTTTCCTTTCCTTTCCTTTCCTTTCCTTTCCTTTCCTTTCCTTTCCTTTCCTTTCCTTTCCTTTCCTTTCCTTTCCTTTCCTTTCCTTTCCTTTCCTTTCCTTTCCTTTCCTTTCCTTTCCTTTCCTTTCCTTTCCTTTCCTTTCCTTTCCTTTCCTTTCCTTTCCTTTCCTTTCCTTTCCCTCTCCTCTCCTCTCCTCTCCTCTCCTCTCCTCTCCTCTCCTCTCCTCTCCTCTCCTCTCCTCTCCTCTCCTCTCCTCTCCTCTCCATTTTGTTGAAAATTTCCAGAAACACAAAATGCAACTTGTAAATAATTTTTGGCTTGGCAAGCTCTCCTCTGCACTAACGGTTTACATATTGTTCTGATTAGGCAAGCTAAACATGGTACTAAATATGCAGACGTGTTTCAACTCATGATGACAGCTTGTGTATGATTTAAAGCACTGGCTGCTAAAGGCAATT
The DNA here is from genome assembly GCF_034638445.1 of Ciconia boyciana. Lineage (NCBI taxonomy): Eukaryota > Metazoa > Chordata > Aves > Ciconiiformes > Ciconiidae > Ciconia > Ciconia boyciana. The sequence goes on along the minus strand of NC_132934.1, from coordinate 29,039,660 downwards.
GTTATGGTTCAATATTCCTATTTATTTATGCCAACATTTTGCTGTAAACAAAGCCATTTATGTATCAGATGGCTACTGACAAAGAGTTTTTTGAAAGCTCAGTCCCAACAAAGGCGCAGACATATATCCACATTTTAAATAAGTACGCTGGTATTCTTTATACTTTTTTGGGTTGAAATCAAGCTTAAGAGAGATGTTTCTGTGGCAATTCAGAGGTTGGTTTTGTCTGATCCTCCTTCCTCATAAACAGAAATTTAATGCCAACCCAACAGACTGGTAATATCCCAAACACGAAAACAATGCAAATGTGATGGTTAAGGAGTTTCCATAGTACAATTCATATAGGGAAAGAAGCCATCTCCAAATATTTCCTTTAAGTCAGAATTAATACTATTGTGAGAATTTTGTTTCCTTAGACTCAGTGGATCTCAGCTATAATATCATTCTCTTACTACCTATGCAGACCTATATATAAACTGACTGATATGTCCTGGTGAAGTAGGGTTACAGACAAAGTTCAAAAGCCTTATAATCTGCTGCAAAATCTATAACTATGTGACCAGAAGGCAATATTCTGTTTTGCATAGGCAGAATGGGGAGCTTCCATTAACAATGAATGACAATGACAAAATCTACCTTAGTGAGAAAATTTGTGTTGCTTTCAGCAAATAGGATGAAAATAGACTCTCTCTCTCTCTCTCTCTTTCAAGCTCTCCATAGGTATTGGATCCTGGACCTTTGGTAGTGACACATGAACTATTACACCTAGTGTTTCCCAGGCAATGGAGTTACTATACACATGGGCTTTTCCCTTTTCTAGGCTGGCAATTGTAAAGCTTAACCCATATTTCAATAAGAAAGTCACTGATGGATATCTGACCTGATCCTACCAAACCAGTGGCAAGACCAGCAACTCTACCAGTCCATACAGCAGTGAGCAGGCTACCAGCTTGGATCAGAACGCACTGAGATCTACCAAAGAGCAGCATGCACAAACTGAAGTCTCTGGAATTAATTTCTCCTCATCAAAATATAAGGATGTTTTTCCCTACCCTGCATTATTGTCTTTTGAGCTTCTTAATTTGCAAACTTCTCTCCCCTCTTTTATTTTACAAGATGAAAAAGAAATATATGTGTTCCAGAAAGAATATGTGTGTTCCAGAGCACACATATTCTCCACAGCACCTTGGGAGGGGTCCTTCCTCCTACTCTGGGTAAAATGACCTTCTTGTGGTGCATGGCGGCCTTCTCCTCAGAAGCCATCCTTGGCTACTGCATTTTCTGACAATTGCAACCTTCCCCACAAATCTCCACCAAAGCCACTGTGAGGTCTAACATGCAAAGAAACATCTTCCCAAAAAAGTGACATAGGATAAAGGTTTGGCTAGCACTGCTGTAAAGAACATCACCTATAAACCTCCCACTCTGACCATGTATTTTTTGTCCTATGTCAATGTAAAAAAAAAAAACCCAACCAAAAAAAACCCCCTGCAAATCACAGGAGTAGGCTAATTGAAAGCTGTAGCTACTACTGACACCAGGTGAGGGGTCTGCAGAACAAGGACGCTTCCAGAGATAATACAATCCTTTCTCATTTTCCTAATTTATAGTAATAGCCAAGCCAGAGTCCAGGAAAAGATGAACTAAAAATATTGGGGTCATGGGTCTATTTAATGCAGCAGTTAGCAGCAATGGATTTACGGGAGAAACTAAGGGGCACATAGTCTGGGTCATGAGCTGAAGAAAATGCTGCTCTCTCTGTATCACCATTACAGCTGTATCCAGCTCCGGCTAAGGGTGTGGCAGCCCTTCCCCATCACTTACTAGGCTGGGATGTTTCCCCAAACAGGTGAGGCAAGGGCTCTCAGCCTTAGCTGTCACTTTGCAGTCCCTACTTCAAAGTAGTGCTGGGGCTGCTCTGCCCCAGGAGATGGGTAGGTGTTACACAGCTTATTGGACAGACACTTGTACTTAATGCATTTCTTACCCCTGATGCATGCCAAAGGCAGCATAGCCCAGTGGATACACTGCGAATCGGGAAAACTGGGTTCTGCATATGACCACTCTGTCTCTCTGGATTCATTCCCTCTCCCTTCAGTACAAATGAATAATGAATCTGGTCTTTCTTTCCCCTTCTGTAAGCCCTAGCAGTAATGACAGCCCTCAGGCTACAACAGTCCGTGTGGAACTACTGTAAAGGATGGAGAAATTAACTGCATTGAACGTCTACCAGGATTTTGAAACAAAAATGGCCTCCTCATGCAGAAGGAGAGGATGAAGAAGGTTTCTTACCCCCACCTTCCTCCTACATAATGGGAAGACATTTGCAGCCAGTGGGCTCAGAGGACTGTACAGCCTTCTCAGCCTCCCAGGATTTACACTAGTCAGGGAAGGAGGGACTTCCCTCTCCACACTGAGTCAAGAAGATGCTCAATGCTTGCAGGAAAGCTCTGTGTTTAGTGATCTTGCTCTCCTACAAACTACTGGTTTTACTCTCAGCGTTGTCCGCTCTGACTTCAAAAACCTACTTCTTTCTCCGCTTGAACAACAGAATTTAAACACACAAGTTGGCGGCTGCACAATTGCCATTCCCCTCTGCAGAGCCAAAACAACAGCGTCTCATCAGGTGCCAGCAGCTTCATTAAAGTAGGCCAATAGTCTCACAATATGTGTCAGCCTACCTTAGCGTCGTCAGGGTGTCTGGCTCTGCATAAGCTATGTAGTAGGAGTATCATGGTCCAAAGTTTGGTCTATTAAACATTTAAACAACATAATTATACTCAGAATTACGACTGTATAATTTTCTACTACCTAGCACCTGCATAGCTTTATGTGCTGAGGTAAACCGAATGCCAACAAGCAAAACTGGGAAGGTAGCATTCTGCACCCAGTCTGGAAAGGTGGGAACAGTGAGGGAGATGGAAATGGAAAATCAGGCCCTTTAAAATCTTTAGGAGAAAGATTTTTTGGTTACTGAACAAGTAATTTGGAATCATAAAAGGAATACCGAGAAAGTCTTTGCTTTTTAAGATACTGAGTGTGATCTCACAGGACTGTAAATAAGCAGTAACTCCACTGAGATTTCCAGCTGCACTACAGTGAAAGTAGTGTAAGTGAAATTGGAATCCGGACCTACACTTTCGTTTTAACAATCCCAGTAAGATATTGTGGGGAGTATGTATTTGCGTTGTAACTCCACTTCACAGTTTGTTAGTAGGAAATAGGCTTCAGCTTGGATTCTTTCAGCATAGCCTGAACGGTATGATTATTGCCCCATAATATTCCCTTACAGTGCCTTCTTGCTCAATTCCCCATTAATTTTTGCTACAGTATCTTTTTCTGTAACTTTCTGGCTTTTTTTTATCTCCTAATTTTGGCCAGGTTGTATCACCCTACTGCTACTAATTCAAACCCCGTTGTTTCCCCCCGCTGTTGCACAGTTCCTGCCTCTCTGTTTAACAGGGGAATCTCCTCCCGTATTCTGACTTCCTTCAGCATGATACTGGCACTGATTTGCTGCAGTGTGTTCTTCTTTACCTCCTACATGCAACTCCCTGTGCTAAGAAGACGCTCTCCACCTTTCTTCCACCACCGTTCTTGGAAACTGGAAAATTCTTTCTATCCCGTGGACATTTATATAGCCTTCTAGCTGAGATCAATGCACTTTGCCATACTTTCTTCAAGCATGGTTTGCCTTATTTATGGGGGTGGGATTCTGTTTGCATTGCATTCAATTTTCTTCATGTCCTTTGCTTTTATTAATCAGAAGAACATAAGTTTACGTAAGTTGGATGACGTGTTTCATCTGTGTAGCCAGTATAAGGCAGGCAACATCCTGTAAGAATTTAAAACAGTAAGAGCATGGTAAACAAAGAAGTTTGATGGGTGTTTTTTTCATAATAAGGTTACAATAAAAAAGATGACTACCACAGTTAATATCCCTTTTTTCATTAAGATAAAAATGCATGACAAAGTGGAATTAGTTACACACTAGAACTTTACTGTCAACTCATATGGGAAAATACACCTTTTTTTTTTCCCAAAAGAAATAGAAATGAATGTAAAAGGGTTCACATTTGCAATTATGAGATCTAAGTATATACCAGATCCTAGATGTCCTCAGGAGAGTTTCAAGTATCATGCTGTCTGTCCCTCAATAGTAAGGCTCTTTTACCGTAGCATATTGTTTTATCTGGTCAAATTTTCAACCTTTTGGAAGCCAAGGCGAAAGCTCAAACTTCTTTGCCGAAGTACGTCCGTTGTGTATTAAAATATCCAGGATGATTCATTCAGTCAACCCAACATCTACTCATCAGCAGGAGAACAAGCTAAGGAGGCATTATATCTTTCTCTAGCACACCACTTAAAGTGAGGCATTCCAATCTAAAAGGCAGAATTGTTCCTCTGAGGAAAATAATTAACGGGCGCACGAGCGGGAAAGCTGTAACGAGAGCGACCTCTAGCGGCGGGAGGGCAGGGCCTCTCTCTCCGCGCCGCGCACCGCGCCCCGCACCGCGCTCCGCACCGCTCCGCACCGCCCCGCACCGCCCGCCGCCCCGCCCCGCACCGCACCGCCCCGCGCTGGCCCCTGGAAGGGACCAGCGGAGGAAGGGGCTGCGCCTGCCTGCGGGGGTGCCCGCCCGCATCCTGCTCCTGCCAGGCGACGCTGCGGCCAAGTGGGCAAAAACGCCTTTCGTGCCCTGTTACGCAGCTGGGGGATACGATATTAAAAAGTAACATGTTGCTGTAACTCCCGGCTGACCTTTTTTTTTTAAATATAAAATGTCTCAGGGTACAGAAAATTGGTTTTGTTTTACTGCGACTGTTTGTTGAGCCCTCTTTTCTTTACTTAGGTGAGTAATTTGGAAAAACACAGGATTCAGCGATGCAATTTGTGTTCTTACTCACTAACAAGAGCCTACCCTCTGCAGTCACACCTTAATAATTTGGTATATTAATTTGGTATATAAATATGATTTTACTTGCTTATGGGAAGGATCTTGTTTATTTTTTTATTTCTATTTCTATTTCATCTTAGCAGCCCAAACGGCAACTATTTGTCTCAAGTCATTTGCAGCTACGATCACTATTCAAAGCCTCAGCTCACAAAGTCGTCATTCTTCCTGGCTGTAATGTTACTGCAAGTGGTCCCGTTGGTATCACGGCTGTTAGCACAGAGTCGTGTCCATGGGACAGCTCAACCATCGTGCCCAATGCAAAGAGTTTGCACAATTAGGCCCGAAGGGCGTGAAATCTAGCAAAAAAATAGTAATAATCAGGGCTATTTTTTATTTTAATAAGCAGATTCAAAATATGCAGGGGCAGAGAGAGGGGAGACATGCAGTGTGTATTAAGTGCAGGTTATCAAAAAGAAACTGTCTCTGGATTATGTACAGTTTCACTTGACTGAAGCGTCATGGAAGATTAAGCTTCTTTTGTTCTCTGTGCTGTTTCACATAGATCAGTTGATGATGTGCAGAATAATTTTAACCACATATTAAACAGTGGTTAATCTAAGATAAGGAGATGAGCAAATATGAATAGTGAATAGTGTTTTTAGTGTTAATGCTAATTAGAGATGGAGCAAGCAGTTCATCAGAAATTTAAACTCTTTGTGCAGGATTCTCAAAAACTTATGTATAAAGAGAAGGCCTGTTTACTATCGCAATGTTTACCAGCCAGTCTCCTGTGTGGTACACATAATTTATAAAGGAATCAATCACTCCTCTTTGATTTATGGAGAATAATAGCACTGGGGTGACTGACTTCTGGAACTGCTGCAGACATGGAAAATAAAATAGGCAGAAAGTGTTAAAATCCAGGGCACTGTGTCAAAGAGTTGCAAGTATTAAGCTAGTTGGGTAGCATTTTTAACAGGAGAGGGAGGTGGAGTTGTGGAGTTCTGCAGCATATAAAAATAACACATTGTATTCTGCTTAAATTATGGCATTTCCAAAATATTACACTTCAGACTTTTGCTAGCCCCACAGGAGACCTTTTCAGTGCCTTTTCTTTTGTAAAGATTTAATTGATCTCTTTTGAGGCTAGGAGAGATCTAATATTTTGCAGATCTATTTTTATTTTCAGCTTTTGCCTTAATCCCCTTCATATACCTTTAATTTCTTCATTTGAATTAATTAAGCTCTCCTCAGAAATATGAAGATGATGAGATTTCTCAACCCCATTCATCACACAGGTTATTCACAGTTCTTTCAGGAATTTTACCAACAGTTCTCAGCAATTTGCTGAGGAAACCTGTTTGTTACTTGTGTGTAAGTATTTCCGCAAGCCCATCAATTGGACAACTGGCACTTGGAAATTTGCAGTGAGAGCATTTATCTTTTTCAATAGACTCTAATAGCATAAAATTTGTTCATATAGCTTTGTTTTCTATGTGACAAGAGGACATCACTGGGGAAACGAATGAGTACATAGTAGTTTAAGTAAGCAATGACATTACTAAAAAAGGCAGAAAAAGCTTGATTCCTTCTTTCTGGATTTACCTTTTTTTCTTTTTACTTCTTGTTTTCTTTTTCTTTTTGGAAGACAAAAGACAAGTTAACAGTACAGGTTATTACAGGTTATATGCTGTATTATCTCCTGTCAGCCACCTGCTTTTGTACTTTGACCACATTTACTCTTACATGGTACATCCTCATTTTTCTTTCCTCATCCTTCAGATATTTATTGCATGAAAACAAGCCTTATCAATTAATTCCTTGAATATATTGCTGATGGCAGAAGAACTATGGGGTCCACTTTAGTGAATAACTTCATCATCTTTGCCTCCTCATCTCTGATCAGATAGGTGTCTGGGATACTTTTCCCTTGTAGGTGGACTCCTCTCTAACCATTATTTAGACTATTGCTGGAGGTGGTCTGCTGCAGAAATGTATTTGGCACTGCGATCTTTGTGCATAAGATATGTGCTGATCTTTTAAATATGAAAAGATTCATTGCTAGTCCTGCAAAAAGGTAAAAAAAAATGAAGAAGTGTACCATATTAGGAACGAGTAGGAAGAAAATGGTTAACCAAATGTAATTTACCAATCATTCCTATAAAGAGAGACATATGGTTTCAATTTTCTTATTGAAATTGAATTATTGGTTTAGGACAGGTTGGCAGAGTAAAACCACTTCATATGTAGCCATGCAATACTCCCTTCCTTTCCTTTTAATCTCCTGAATATATTTGGCAAGTTCAGAGATTGTTTTCTGGAGTCAAGGGATCCCAAATTACAGAATTCTCTCACTGTGATATTTTTTCTCACTTTTTATTTTTCATTTTCTGATAATACAAACAGATAGGACTTTGTAAGCTTAAAACCTCAGAGAAATCTTTTCCCTACTTTTTGAGTATACTTTTCTTAAACGGCTGTACAGGCAAACAAACTGTCCCTATATCCCTCACAAGAGAGAAATATGTTTAGAAGTATACTTTTTGTTGGGAATTAGGTTAACCTTGTACATCATCATTACTTGAATTATCAGGGAAAACATGTAGGAAACATTTTTATCCTTTTTATCGCTATTACAAACCACCAGACAGAAATATTCCAGTGTAAATGTGAAAGAATATCTCGGTAATCATTGAATTTATGTTGGTCTTACTGGGCACCTAAATTTCTCCTTAAACATCTGGGCAACATTTTGTGACATTCACAAAACCTGCTCATCTGTCCCCCAGGTCTGCACGTGCACCATGCTTGCACCATAGTAGTGAGATGTTTGCTTGCAAGATACCTGTAGCTGCTCTGTTTCTGAGGCTATTGCTGTTCACCTCCACTACAGCCTCTTCAGAGCTTGACTCAAGTGAACCTGTTTTTCCTTGCACTGGAGCCCACCAGTCGGAGGGCCCTGTTATGAAACCTGAAGGGTGACAGCCAACAACTGAGTTGTGGTTGCATCTCACATTGATGTAGCTGCTTTGCAAACAAGGTTATGCCTGAACACACAGTCTCTTTTCAGGAACATACACAAAACTACCAAAGTCCTGGAGATTCTCAGTCACTCAGAGCATCAGATCCTATCAAAACCCACCTAGCAGCCTCCATGTATTCCCCCTCCTCCACTTAACCCACCAGTGCCAATTTGGCATATATCTTTAGTGCACATCTAAGCTGCACCAGGTACACTCAGACAAGAAGATCGTACACAGTAATTCAAAGAGCAGTGCTCTGGGGGTTCTTATGGGATGTCTGAACCCTAATGCCACTTGATCTGAAAGAGGAGCCTGATCTGAGGTCTTTTGTTGTCGAAGAAGCTATGCTGCTCCTACCACTAGACTAGTACCTACAGTTGAGGGTTTTTTAAATAATCTCTCCTGATTGAAACAATTTCATGTCCTGTTAAAAAATGAAAACCAAAACCAAACCAAACCAAACCAAACCAAAAAACAAAACAAACAACACCTCCCCCCCCCCCCCAAGTCAATTGGGAAGAGATCGATGCGTTATTTAAAGTGCTCATCAGTCACATGGATGGAAAAAGTGCTAAGCCTGACATTAGACAAGGCAAAGCAAGTGTTTCAAAGCCAGGTCTCTTACCGTTGGGTGATTGCCTGAGCCACTCATTTGCAGAGGAGGGCTTGGCAGTTAAATCTTTTTCTGAATTTTCATCTAAATGCCACTAACACCTCATGCCAAGGAAAAATTAATGGCTGCAAGAAGAACAAAATAAAGTCCATCACTCAGGCACAAAGAAAAAGGTGGAAGTTCTGCCCTTTTTCTGGCAGGTTCCTCTGGTGTTGGTCAGTTGGTCTGTGGTTCCCTAGCCTGAGATACTTAATTCTCCCTCATCTTGTTATGATGAGTTTGAGCTGGAGGCCCTGCGCACCTCATAGCAAAGCCCTGTGCTGGGTGCCAAACCCAGAAGTGCCCCAGCCTGCTGGGGAGGGAATAAATGATGTGGGGAGGCAAGCTGAAAGGTCCCAGAGAAAGAGGAGAAAGGACATTCAGTGAGAATGAACAAATAGTGACAGCTGATAAAGACTTCCCAGTTTGGGTCAACATATCCCGCAAAAGGAAAAGACGTGGCAAACTTATTACTGCACAAGGGTGCAGTGAACACCATTGCTTTATTCCCTTACTTGTTGACTTATCATGACAAATGACATCATGGAGCTGGTGTCTGAGCTCTAGAATATAAAAATAGACTTTTTAATGAAAATAAACAAAATAGAGCTGGGAAGAATATAAGACCATGGCTCACAAACATTATATCAAAGTCTGAAGAGCTATTTTTTTTCAAATGGGTTTCTTTATTAATGCCATTCCTTAATATCTACATGAATGGCTTTTTTGTTCATAAACCAGGTATTGACTGATTAATAACTTTCACTAATTCAGTCTGAGAGCAGGACCAACACCATCATATCTTGGCAAACAATCATTGCCATGAAAGAAATGCTGTACAGGTGAGGTAAAACGTGTGAAAAATTGGTTGAAATATGTTTTGATAATCCATATAAAAATTCTGAATTATAAATACTTCTGCAGAAACCAGGACTATGAAATAATTCCCAAATGAACAAAACCTGGGAATATGTTTGTGACCAATTAAGCTATGTGACTGGTTCTAATATATATTATCATTTTCCCAGGTAGCTTTAAAAGTATGAAAAGGGGAACAAAATGACCATTTCAAAATAACATACTTCCTTAGCATGATGGATAACATTTATTATTTATTTCATCAAATACTTCATTAACTCAATGAATGCTTCCAAGTTCCAAAAATAGCATTTCCCAAGATTAAAGTCTTTTAGGCAAAGGATCTGAGAACAAAAGTGAGAGCAAGTACATTGAAAGTACGAGAGAAAATCAAAGAAGAGAAGGGTGGTGAATACAAGCCTTAAAGGAGGATGCTTTCCCACAGCAGGTCCTGCTGGTTCTATGAGCCGTTGCCATCACCCTAATGCTTTACCTGCCAGGCAGTCCCTGCAGGGATTTCTAAGTGCAAGGGTGCAGATATGCCTTGTGGTGGGCTCCTCTGAATTTTTTTTTAGTATTAGAAAGTATTTTTTGCCTTAGCTAGAAGACTGTATTTCTAGGGAACCCTGTCAACATCTGTTATTTCTTTTTATTTCTATAGACTTTTGGAAATATTGAAGAATTCATGGATCACTTATACAGGTATATTTAAAAATCCATGTTTTTTTCTGAATTATAAAGCATCCCCTGGAGTAGAAGAAAATTAAATTATTTGTAAACACAAATTAGAGTGCATATTTTCAGTAAAACTTAGAAACCTTGATCATATATACTTTCAAAACCTTAAAGAGGATATTTTCCTTACATGTGGAAGGAGTATTTCTTATTTTAACCAAATGTATTTTCTGGCACACTTTCTAAATTTAAATACACTTTATAATCCATTTGAACTGTAATGAGAGTAAGTCTAAATAGAAGTTGATCTCATAAGCAATTCTGTTTTGTTCATAAACAGTCCTGTTCATGACGAGGATGATACAGACAAATAAAATGCTGTATTTGAAGCATGAGCAATTAAAAATCTGCCTTCCAGATCGACCCACAGAAACAAAGTTCTGCTCTGAGACCCTTAGAGGGAAAATGGCCACTCGTCATATCACAATCATTAGTATTTCTTATTTTCCAGCCATTACTGAGCATGTTTAAGATACTTATAGGCTGTTTTGGCAGATACTTATTGATGCATTTTAAGTCTTTTGTTAGCTATAGTCTTTAGTCATTTTAGTACATTGAGAACTAATCTCCAAGTCTGTCAGTCCCATTTTGCATTACAAATCATTTGTAGTTTTATAACTGTCATTTCCAAGGACATCTGGAAAAGATGGATTTATGAAAGGTTATCGTGCATTCTAAGGAGGCCGGGAATTAGCATGACTTTGTAAAGGTTCTTGTAAATTGAGCAGCAGCCACCACTGGCAATAAGCTGTTTTCTGCTCTAGTCAAGTATCTTTATTTAAATATTAAGGAAGAGGTATGACCTTTGGCCTCAAAGATCACTATGATACAGCAATAGCACAATCTATTAGCTGTCAATGAAGTATTATGGCCCTGGCTCTCTCAAGACACCTATTTGTGGCCAGTGTTATAATAACCCTTCCATTAGGCATCCCCAAGGCAAATAACCTTGGCTTTAACAGAGTCAGTTTAAAATTCCTTGGAGTAACGTTAAGAGAATATCTGGTTTGTGTCAGTTTAGGATCAACTACCAGCATTAGTCCCCTTCTGTAAATTGTAAGTAGCTGTGGATTTATTTGAATTATTTTATACATGCCCACAGGTAAATATTAAATGCAAAGGATGTGAAAACTCATATTGCTTTCTAGTTCCTACACGGAATATATATAGATTAATGGACACCTGACAGGTCTGAGCATTTTAAAACAGGATCCATTTTCTACTGTATACATTTCATTTATTTTGTTGATGGAAATTACACAGTGCCACTAGAATTAAATTGTACCAAAAAAAAGAAAAGAATGAAATAAAATAAAACAGTAAATGTGATAAAAAGTAGTCTAGATAACATTCCTATGAGTTGGTATGTTGTCCTATATAAATAGTTAGGTACAGTTACAATAAGATTAGGGGACTATCTAAAAAGCCAAGAAATTTTCACATGCTGTGTCTTGTTTGTCTCCATTGCATTTCATGCTCTTCAGGTATCAGTATATTTAATACTCAAAGTCCAAGACCAAGTATTTTTAAACTTGTGGGATGTTCAGAACAAGTCTTTTCTTCAAGTCTCCTCTGTTGTTTAGACAAAATAAATCTGATTAGGCTCCCCGAATATCAGCTCAACTGCTTTGAAAACTACAAGAGTTTCCCTACATATATAAAACCAGCTAATGTTGGTTTTTGCACCTTCTGCAAGCGAACAGCTCTAAAGCTACGTTCCCTCAGAGGTAAGAATCAAGGTCAAACTCTATTTAAATACTTTGAAAAATCAGAGGTATCTGCAAGTATTAAAAGTAAACTACTAAAAATCCCATTAACATTTCAAATCTTTTGGCCAGTATACTGATCATAGTGTTTCTTCTGAATCCAGCTTTCATGTGTAATACAAATGGCTTTTGTTGCTGAAACACAGCAAACAATTGAATTGAATGTTGTGAAATCAGAAGTTTAGCTGGTTCTGCAAGTACAGCTTCTATACGACTTTATTTTCTGTTGATTTTTAGCAGTAGTAGATCATTCCTTAGGCAGGAATAAAAGCATTCGTGTGATGGGAAACTACACGAGGAGTCCCTCAGCGAGGTTCAGTGCCTCCACGCTGCCTCCCTGTCCCCAGAAGGGCTTTGATGGAGCCAAGACAGTGATGGATCCCCTCCAGCCACTGCCCCCAGGACTCCTCTGCTCAAGGAAGGTTTACACATTGCAGAGGAAGAAAGCACCTGAATTAAAATAACTCAGTGCTAAATTGGCCAGTTGTCTCTGCTTAGTTTTGAAGTGTACCCTTTCCGCCCCCTCACCACCTGCAGTTCTTGACCTCCTTAGAGGGTTTTATAGGAGGAAGACGAATAAAGAGAAAAAAAGCTGCGGAGGCAATAGTCTACCATGCTGTGATCCACCTCCTAATGGGTGCACTGGGATTTATCCCCTTGCCTAATGAAGGCAGAAGAGACAACTTCTACATAGGTCACGACTGGAAATATTCAAAACTCCAGTGCAGATTCACGCTACAGCCAAGAGTATTTGGCTCCTGTACAAATGCCATCACTACCCTGGGCAACGTGGGCTTCAGGACCAATCTTTTCAGTCGGGGAGCTCTGCTCTCCCCCAGAAGGTCCTGGCATGGCAGCCAGCCCCTGACAAGAGAAAGAAGCTCCAGAGTCAGACTGGAGAATGACAAAATTTTGCAGCAGCTACTTCGGCCCTGATGTTCTCAGAGTTAGAAGCTGTGGGTCCAAAAAGTACAGCACAGTGAAAGATGGCCTCACCTTTCTTGTGACCCTGACAAGCTTATTTCAAACCAATGCTAGGAATCGCCACATAGTTTCAAAGCAAACAATTAAGTTGAGGATTACAGCAGTTGTTTTCAAGTGTTCAGTTCTCACATATTGCACACTGTGAAGGCAATATTCACTGTCAATAAAGGGCACTTGACTTTTGGTTCATTCTCCCTTTAGCACTCCTCTTACAGTGATATTGGATACAAAGCCATTTTCTTTCATAGGGCAATACATGGCAGAATCTAGGATGTAATTTAAGGGGCTCTATTGATATCATAAATTACAAGAAGTCTGCTGAAGCAGTTTATGAATGGCAGTAAAAACCTGAAACTGAATTACATCATTAGAATCACGCACCACATACATGTATTATTATTTATAATACAGACCTAAGTATCCCTATATTTTATAGACGAGGAAGATACCATAGGACCTTGTGCGAAATAGGAATAGGACTTCCACAGACTTTTGCTAGCAGACGTGCTCCAATAATGGAATAGAAAAGCGATGTTTATGAAGTAACTTCATAAAGGAGGAAAGAAACCCAGGTCTCTAAGCCTGGGAAAGTGCGATATCACTGCAATGCTTTCTACAAGATGAGTTCCTTGTGCCACTCTCTGAGTAACATCTTTGCTCCACATACCAGAACTGAATTTGAGGACGACACAGAGGATCTTAATTATTTCAGTACACAGAATCTGTGTCCATATTTCAGACTACATATATAAATCTGATTCGGGCAATAGCTGTCAATCAGATCACTGTCTCTGTGCTTTTAAATTCTCTGGCTGGTACCATGGTCTAGCACAAGCACTTTAAAAATACAGTTATGCAAAGACAGAAAGAATAATAAGAAAGCTGCAGTCTCACAGAAACAGCCTATGAACGGTCCCAAATCACTTGCTCTCGGTTCCCTTAAGAATTTAGTTCCCCAAAACAAAATAATGCATGGCCTGTATTGAGACTCCAGATATCTAGTTCAGAAAATGGGTTTTGAAGGGGAAAGACCAAATAGGCACATTTTTGCAACTATTTTCATGTGAAATGTACTTACTTCTCTGCCTTGCTACACTGGCAAAATAGGACATGAGGCTGATAGCTGCAGTAAGAAGCATATTTTTATTGGCCTAACAAAAAGATAATTTTTTAAGTTCAAGCACAAAACCCCTTATTTAGAAGAAAGTCCCCAGTAAAGCCAACAGGTCCTTGATGTAAAGTCTGCACCCACCAGCAAGTTATCAAGAGCAAACCATGGGCACCTCCTGGTAACACTGAAAGTGCCTAGAGCCAACGATCCTCCAGTTTGGGATTTCAGGGGCCTACGGGAACCAAACATCTATTTATTACTGGATTTCAATGCACTGAGCATCAAAAGTAAGTTAGTTCCTCTGAAATGGCAAGGCTTAAAGGGCAAATAAGTTTATTTTATTCCCACGCTTGGTAATATTGAGGATTAAGATTTGTAGAAAACCATTTCTGTCCTTTTAAATGATCATATAATTACTTGTCACCAGTAGTGCATTGGCATTGTTTCACAGCTACCAACCTGTTAAACCATTTGGTCTCTGACATTTGGTCTCTGACAAGCAGGAGGAGCTGCTGCTCCTCACACTTGCACCAGCCTCTGGAGGAGGAAGAGCAGTAAGGACAGGAGGAAAGAACATTTGTGTTTTATCCTCCAGAATTTGGCACAGTTTGAAAAGGGAGAGAAAGGTGTGAGAGAGGTGAGTGAGGAGAGGTACTCACAGCTTACCCTACTGGAAGCTGCAAATACCCTGACATAAGCTCCTTTCTTTTCCTGTGGGAAGGGACAGGCTGTGCCAGAGCCCAGCCCAGTACTCCCCTGCCTGCTTTTCAGGCTGGCATTTGCCCTTGAGAAGAGATCTTCCTTTGGGTGCACCAGATCCCATTTGTGATATTTTGGGATCAAGAATGTACCTTCTTCTGTTTTCCATGCTCCTTAACTTCAGTTGTCTCAGGCTTTGCTTTCACTTGCCCAAAGGATGCTCTACCCACTGCAAAAGAGCAAGTCAAATTTAGTGTAATTTAGAGTGTAAACTCCCAAGGGGAGACAATGCCCCTTGAGTGTTTATTGCAGAAGTCAATTCTCTGATCCATGCTTACGGTTGACCATGCTTACTTTACTTTGCAGTAAGACTAAATTGCTTTGTGTCGGTTTGTTTCTACAGCAAGCTGGCTGTGTATATTAGCTGTCCTGAAGTTGAAACTGTTTTCCAGTGGAAATGACAGAATGGTATTTCTGCAATGACTTTGGGTATTCACTTTACTTTCCTAATGCGTCCGTGGCAATGCAGGATTTTTTCTAGGTGAGGTTCCTCCCCCTAGTGATGAGGAGAGGTGCCCATGCCACAGGTCAAACTGATTGATAACAAGACATTATATTAAGACTTTTTAATGTTATTGTCTTATGTTTTAAAAGGACACATTTCCTTTAACTCAACCTACTCCTGGGAGAGTATGTAAAATACTTAGCTAACAGATTGTTTTCCAAATTCTGTATATTAAACTTAAATAATTTGGAATCATTTGGTAACTGAAGGCAAGTCCATTACAAGTAAATACAATGTACAAATGTGTGTTTATGTAAAACGTTTAAAAACACCCCCAAAACTCCTGTTAACTACCGTTCACAAAATTAATGTTGTCACAGGGTTTGTAGTAGAGAGAGGTCTTGGCCTGCGCCGGGCTTTGGGTAACCTCTTGTTCAAACCCCCTCAGGCTCAGTGGGAGGAAGCCTAGAAGGTCTGCAGAGGAGCTCAAGCACATTGCCAGATCCTTGCTTGCTCTCATGGGCAACCGGATTGTGCAAACTCAGTTTTGTACGTACGGATTTTGAACCTGTTCAGTGTTGGCAGGGTTGCAAGGTGACCCCGCTCTGGATTTGAGGCAGGACGATTAGGAGACCTGTGCCAGCTCCAAGGAAGAAACCAGGTGGAAAGTGAGGCTGGGGAGAGGTGTCCCTTCCCTGGAGAGATGGGAGGACGGGGCTCACCACCAGAGGCTTGGCTCGTTTGACTGTGCCGGCGGCGGGACTGGTTGCAGAAAAGAGCAATTGCCATCACTGCCATCTGCGTTGCACAGACGTGCAGTCCTGGGACATCCCTGAGGTATCGTTGGAGGGTGACTTAGGGCACATAAATGTTACGTGCTTGAACTCCAGAGGCCTGAAAGAGAAAGTACCTTTCTAATCCAAGGAGTAAGTTTTTAAAATGCAAAAGCGCTTTGGGGGAGCCATTACTTTTTGAATGGTTCCTCTTTCGCAAACACAACGCCCGTCTAGGAATGTTTATGTTTTGATTCCAGAAAATTAATAGATATAGTATCACTTGAGTCGAGACACTTCACAGAAAACACTGTTTATTGCCTCCTTTCACACAGAGGGAAGTTTCCAACATTAATGTATCTTGCTAATCACAGCACTCTGTGATGTAGCTTTCTGGATAATCTAGCACCAAAAAATGTATGTTTTTAATAAGTGAAAATTAACATCTTAAGTCCCACTCAGAAATCAAAGGGAAAAAGATCTTAAGTCTAGGATCTAGGTGCTGATGCAAGGACTGCTAGGTTTTCCAAGGAAGTAAGATGATTAGGATAACCGGCCATCCAAATCTTTTGAGATCTACCCTGCTATATACACTGATATTCTGCTGTAAAATAGGAGAGTAAAAATAAGTCATGAAATTTTGTGAGGAAACTACATGGCAGGTAGGAATGCCAACATACTAAAGTGCATGAATGAAATGAATATATTACCATGATCTTAGCACTAAGTACATATACTTAGGTACAGGGATCTTATTCAGGGGAAAAATGCAGTTTGGAAAGTAACCAAGATGATACATGTCAATGACATTTGAAAAAAAAAACAACTGGTTATTTCTTATGATATGGGGCATTTCCCCTTCTTATACAAAGTGTTGTCTATCAAACTCATAAGCATATGAATCTCTTTGACTATACTATTGTTCAATCTGCCTGTTCATAACTCAGCCTCTTATTCCATTATAATGCTTGAATGATTCACATGCAATGTTTCCAATCCACTTTTCCTATCTTGTGAAACTTTTTAACGAAATGTTAGCATTTGCAGGCACCAGATGTTTTGACATAAGGAGAAGCAATATGTAAATTTTAATCCATGCTAGGAACAATAGCCTGAAGGCACCTTTTTCTTATTACATGAATCATATACTTAACCACAATGTGGTGGATTATATCAAAATCATCACCACCCTGAATATAGAACACTTGTCTTGTGGTTGCCAATTAATGAAACTGATATATATTTAACTTGATGGGTACCAGTGATTTAACCAATAAGCCTTAGCATACTTCACTGATGCAGCCTCCTTTAGAATTAGACATTTGGTCTGATTATTATCACAACTTCATACATTTTCCTCTAATCTCCCATTGGTTGTCAGTGCAAATGATGCTGACATTAAATCCGTTTGTATGTCAATTACAAATATCACTCCTTTTAATCAAGCAGTGTATCACATAGTGCTTTTCTAATCTCTGAAATAACTTTTGATTTTATTTTCTGATGCTGCTTATTTAATCATTAAGTGTCTGAGTCTGCAACAGGCTGAGCATTGCCTTTCTTCAAAGTGAACTGAGGCTTCTCAGTCCCTCACAAAGGAGCTGAGTACCTTTTATGATCAAATCCCAAGTGCATAATAAATATGTAAAAAAGCAAAGCTTCTTTCCATAGCTAATCACTGAACTTTAAATAGTATTTATAATAGTATTCTGTTTTAATACTGATAGGGGTGTCTTACTGATTTCATGAGATAAAGAGCCCGCAGAACAACTTTATTACAAATAGAATGTTTATCTGATGTACACAAACAATGAGCACTATTTTACATGAAACAATGAACTATTACAAAACTATAACTGAAATATATGTTACTACTCAACAACTCTTGCATCATTTCATGCACAGAAAGCACCAAATATCTTCTAAAGAAAGCAGCACTTTTGATATTAGGAATTCAAAATGCAATCCAAATCCTTACTTAATTCATTAAGTAAGAGTATCTTTTAGTGCCAAATGCTACCTAATTATCAGCTTTAAAAAAATGTTTTACATCTTAAAATACAATATTCTGTTTATCCTAGATTGTCTGGGGAACATCTAGTACATTAAAAGGTTTTTGTAGAGCTTCTTAGTGATTTAACTGATATCATCATGCCTGCTAGCAATTTTGAAACATTCTGAAAACACTTTCCATAAATCAAAGCCTTAGCAGCAGGAATAAGCAGATGGCAGGAGACCATATTAAAGAATGTATCAATTATTTTTATTAATGGGAGGCTACTGGATCATGGTGTATCATAATGGACTAAATGTTTAGCAGTTGTGAAGTGTTTTGTCTGTTAGGTATCTCAGATGTTCTTAGCTAGGATGTATAATAACATCTTAGGATGTTATTATATTGTCTTGTGATGGCATTCTTTGAGGGACCGGATAGTGAAGTTTCACAAGGGACATATAAAGAGATGTTTTAATTTCAGTCCTTTAACTGTATTCATATAATAAACATAAAATATGAGCATGTATAAAACGTACTTTTAAAAAGATTGCATGTACAGTGCGTAATAAAGTACATTCTGTCTGCATACATTGACTTAGAAAACAAGATACTCTACGGTTAACAATGAAAAATAGCAATTATTATAAAAATATTCTACAGTCTCATAATAGTAATGTAAATGCCTTTACTTATCTAAGAGACTTAACATAATTTTAAATTACAATAATTTTACATCCTCCATTCATATATACAGCCCTATTAAAGTCAAAAGGTATTACAATAACAATGTTCTTATTAAGATTAAATGACTGAATTATATTTAGTTATTTTACTATATAAAGCAACTGTGTTCCTGTTTGTTAAAACTGTTTGCACTTTCTGTAGCTTTTCACACTATCCACGCTATGCGCAATGAAATAATTTAGGTTTCTGTTTTTAGTATAGTATCTATATCCATTTCATGAATTAAACAGGATGTTAATATTTCAACTCCCTTTCCTTTCGTGTAATTATCAGTCCGCTGTTTTGTGTATTCTGTAGGAATATGTCCACCAGCTTTGAACAGCTGCTACTGAAAGCAAGCAAGAATTCCTCATTTAATACATCTTGACAAAAATAGCCAGTTCCCCTCACCCCCTGCCCTGCTTGAGGTCAAACTCTGTGAGTCTTTAAATTCTTTTCTAGGCCCAGAGCCACAGACATATTATGCATGTCTTTCTTGAGATTTCATTAAACAGATCTCTGTAGGAAATAGCTAAAAACTGTATTTATTTCGCTCGCACTGCGTTTTAGTCCAATAAAACTCGCATGGGCAGCAAAGTAATTCTGCCTGAGGAAGGATGTCCGGATTTGTCCCCGTAGATGTGAAATCCCTTTCCCCTGTGCCAGCCGGTAGGACCATGCTCTGCTCTGCTCTAACAGACCTCTCCGCTTCACAGCAGCCTCACCAAACCGGGCGTGGGAGAGGGAGTGCTCACTCCAGAAAGTCTGGGGTATGGTCACCAGCACACACAGCTCCTAAATGCCTTCAGTACCACCTATTTATTCCCCAAATGTCCTAGATTACTGCTTCTTGCACCCCGCATCACCACTTAATTTCAAGGGTGATGCTGTAATACCGGTTACGGTTATTAGCTAAAATACTAATTATGATGACTTCCTGCTAGAAAAAACGTAATGGCAGTGAAACAACATTACCATAATACACACCTACAGGTATTAATACATTTAGTGTTTTGGGCAAGGGGGTTGGGGATTTTGTGTTAATGAAAAGAGCCTGAATATGTTTAGATAGATGCAATACGGTATATTGCAAAAGAAGCATTCATTACCTTCTGTTAAGCTTCTCATGCAGGAAGAAAAAAAAATCTGGTGCTTCAGACTGAAGCAATTGTCAGAAGAATGAAAATCAACTTTAAAAAATTTAATGGATGCACTATAATGTTTTTTTAGAACAGTGCTTATAAAAGTGATGAAATTCAGGATGTTATTTAAAGTCAATATAGTTCAGAAGTATGGTCTAACTCCCATGTAAAAGTTCAATGGGAAAATCATGTAATATATTCATATTTAATTTCTTTTTCTCCATTATGAGCAATCCACACTGGTGTATTTAAAACTAATGTATTAGAAACTGCAGTACAAGGACAAATGGCATTTGATATCAACCAACTATCCCCTCCTTTCATCAGCTGAAATAGACAATACGCATCCTACACTAGACATAATGTGGGCATAAATGTTACTTTTAAATCATCATATTCTGTATTCAAATGTCAATATTAGCTAGTCTTTGGCAAAACTATGACAAAGTGGTTCCTCTTCTAACGAGCTTAATTTATAGAAGTACTCCAATTAAAATGCTGATCAGTTCTGTGTTCAATTACCTTTGGTTAATACTCATTTGCCTTTCCATTCCTTTCTTCCATGCTAAAACAAAAAAAAAAAAAAAGACCAGAAGACTGTTTGTTGTTGTTGTTATTATTTTTAACCATGCAGTGGAAACATATCTTAGCCTCTTCTGAGGGTCAGGTGTGTGCTGGGCTGTCTGGGACCCCACACACATGCAACAAGAAGATCAGTTCTGCTCTGTTCAGCTTACATCCAAGTAGTTTGCATCGGGTCATAGAAATCCTTGAGTTTCCTAAAAACATAAATATTCTTGTGAAAATGGATACTCCATCATCTTTCATAGCCATCTGGATGTAATTTATTATCCCACTGCTAACTTTCCAATTAAGAAACTATCATGACACTATCTGGGTTGGTCAGGAATGGGCTACGGCCCTGGAGGAACACAAACCTCACAAGGACTGTGAGGAGGACCCAGGTACCAATAACAGAAGAGGCGATAGGAAGAAACAATTGCTCTGTTCTTGGATAATATGTTTAAATACATTTAAAATGTTAACATAAAAAACAAGCTATTTTAATCTCTTCTTACTATTTCCAATCCTGTGACATTTCTGGGGCGTGAGGCAGGCTCAGTGACACCAAAATTAATACACACTTTTGAAACGTATTTTGAATCATTAGAGAACTCCCTAATGTGATCTTTTGGCTCTGATTGAGGAAGAGCTATGAAGAACCTGTGCCAGCTTATTTCCCCATGTATTAATATTACAATTAGAGTGATTGCACTTAATGTCCTCCAGGAACTTATATCGCTCTCCAGAATTTCACGATGTATAGAAATGATATGCCTTCTACCTGCCCTCTAACTGCCAAGCCTTTACTGAGTCATCAAAACACGTTTTCTGAATGCCCTCTCTTAGCATGCTAGTTATGAGAAGCAGTGCATCACATCCACACTTCTGAATAACCCCTTCGGTTTGAAAAGTCTTCCTTTTCAGCTTTTCTGTAGTGAATCCAAAGCCAAATTTGCAATGAAATTCTCTTTGTTTCAAGTGTATGCAATGGGAATCTTGTAATTTCCCTCCGTTTCCAAATGGATCAAAGGCATGCATATGGATAAAGCAGAGTCCCTTTGGAAAAACCTTACTGTGCTGCCAAAGGACACTGAAAATGTTGTCCAGAAGCACACTGTCGTGTCTCTGAATTCTGATCTCTTCCACACAAAAAAGGACACAGTTTGAACGTTCTTGGAATAAGCAACTGCCATAGCACTGTTACTGGTAGTGCTTGTTTTAAATTGTGCTAATTGTAACATGGAGTATCTTTGTTGAGTCTTGTACATCCATAGTCTTTCTGCTGAAAAGTCATATCTTTTTCTGTCTGAGTTCGAGTCTCTGTCATTATGTTAGTTTCCATTTTTCTTCTGTATCATTAAAACACATATTAAAAGTCTGTTCTTTTTCTACAAATGAAATTTAAAAAAAATGGAATTTCATGAAAAGCTTAATGGATTTTCTCATTTTAAAGAGAAGCCTACGCAGTTTAAATTTCATACTTACTTCACTTGTGCAAAACCATTACCATCTGTTTTTTCAGATTTTAAAACCTGTAATGTCTCTATAGTTCCCAGCTTAAATAGTTCCCTGTTGCTTCACGTTTTGTAGAATTTTTAGTTATATAAAAAAGAGAAATTAAAAAATGACTAAAAGTCATGTTTATAGCAGAGAATAGTGAACACAGATTGAAGAGAGAGTTTGAATACACTTTTGTAACAAGGGTATTCCTTTTGTGGTAACCATTTTCATAGTGCTGTAAAAAGTCATGGAATGATAGTAAAAACATCCCAGTGAAGAAAGACTTGTGCAAATGTCAGCTGTGGACAGAGGGTATGAATTTTGGACAAAGTGATATGAGTTCATGTCCACCTCATTTTCCTGTGAAGTAAGGGCTGATTTAAACCCTTGTCATGTAGTAACGTATCTTCACAGGGACTCTCCTTATTCATATTTAAAATAAGCACAAACACCATGCTTACGTTCAACTCAGTCTTTTAGCAAGTGGTTTAGAGAAGTATGAGGCCCTTTCTGCTTTTATAAATCATCTCCATCATCTGTGCTAAAGCTGCTTCTCCTGCTGCTCTCTTTCGATGCGGCTGGGGACGTGGAGGACAAGAGTGGGTCTGTTCCAAATGGCGACACTGTGTCATCCAGTAAAATTTCCTCTAGTCGTTGCTCTTCTTTTAAAGCTGCGCTGAAGGACAAATCCGTGAAGTGTGAAAGTGGATCAGAAAAGGCTGTAGATCCATCGCAAACATCAGAATTTGGTCCATGTGCCAGAGGCATTTGTTGAGAGTAGTCTACAGAGTTCTCCTCTGGATAAGACTGTTGCTTGATGACTTGTGCAGCTAAATCGACAGCACTGAGTGAAGACATGACTGGAAGGCCGTGTGCACGTGCCTGGATCTCTAGTTCCTAACATTTCAAACAAAAACAATTAGATAATGACTTTAAAAGGCAAAGCAGTGTCTTCAGAACTATTGCAGTAAATATACGGATCATACATGCAAATCAATTATACCTTTTGTCCAGTTGTGAGACTACATTTTAAAATATGAAATTGTTAATCTATGAAAATTTGCCACTCGAGTGGTTTTGTTTTTATTTCCCCTCCTGTCTTTAAGCAGCTGTCCTACGGGAACATGAGGTAGGACAGCCTCTCTAAAACCATTGCGTACTGAACCCGATAAAGGTGACAGAAAAACGTTGCAACTTTCTAGTTCATTATCCACTGCTATCCAGAGAAACAGAAGATACTTGATTATGTTTATGATATACAGATATGCATGTAAATCACCATATATAAGATGATTGATTTTATGTCTGTCTGTCTGTCTGTCTATCTATCTCATCTTCATATGTGTCTATATTCAAATCTTGCATTTCAAGCCATGCTGGGCCATATTCTGCTGCTTCATGTCACAAGCAGATATTATATGGCACACTATACCCAAGGAAGTGTAACATGTGAAATGGTTACAAAGGGAAAATGAAAATACTAAGGGAATTTTGTGTCCAGTATTGACTTTTGGCTGCAGGAATATGCTTCTTTGCTTCCTTTTTTGTCTTTCTCTGTCTCTAATACATACATAAGGAAACTGTTTGTACAAATACTTAATTAACTTTCTATGTATTCCTTTATGTAAGGTCTAATTATCAAAGGAATTTCCTAGAAATCCAAAAAATACCCCCTCCCCAATATACACAGCGATAAATAGGGAAAGCCAATTCATTTTCAATAAATGCCACTTGGGGAAAAATGATATAGATTAATAAAATTTGATGAGGGATAAGTACTGAGAAAGCTCTGTACTTCATGGCAACGCTCTTATACAAACCTGAATTCGCAGTAGAAGTCTTCTGTTAGCATGTTCTAATTTCTTCTGCCTGTGTTCTAATTCTCTGGCTCTCTGTTGTTCTTTTTGTAGCCACTTGATGTACTCCACTGATGCTTTTAAAATAGTTCCTTTGTTCCAGCGCATATCACTGCAGAATGTAGAGATAACCTTTTCACAATTGTGCATGTCAGCAGAATTCATAAGAACTTACAAAATCTTTTACATTAATATGAAATAATGATTTACATGACTATTATTCACTCTTAGATATTATTGCTTCTGAATGGAAATTTTAATAGAATAGTTAAGAAGCCCTTATATAGTAAAATTAATCCCAGAATGAAAATAAGTGTCAAAAGAAAGTAATAAAGTGACTTTTTGTGGGAGAGCTAAATGCAATATCATGATTCTACCATTACAGTTTTTATATTTTTAGTGAAAATTGCTTTTATTATTAACTCTAAGATTAAAATCTATGTGCAGTATTTCTGCATTAATGAACTAGGAAATATACATTACTGAGGACTTAAGCCTAAATTTTTAAAGATCATTTTGAATATACTACTCCTTTTACCTGACTTACTAATGAGGTTGCTTTTATGCTTGTTGAGAAAAAAATGGTCTGTGCTGAATGCCACTCCTCATTGATGATAGACCAGACAAATCACACTTTGGTAACCATAATGGCTATGGAATGACAAAAATTCTGTTCAAAAATCTTGAAACAATATAAACCAAGTTAAAATCCACAGATACATGTAGACCCCAACTCAAAATAAAAGCCTTGCAAAAAAATAAGATTAAACCTGTCCATCATTCAGGAAATCATGTTTTAACTTCCAGCTTACAAGCAGGCTTACTAACAATACACTTGTTCAAATGCATCTGCTTAAGGACTTTCATGTACCCCTTTATCAACTTTCCATGTATTCCTTTATGTAAGGTCTTGGAGGCCTTGGAACAAGAATGAAATTTGTTGAAAATGTTTAACTTGTGATAAAGTTCAGTATTTTATGATACAGGATGTGCCCTGTGCATTAAATATACAGACAGAAGGGTTTATCCAAACTATCCACTTCACTGCAAGATGGCTTAGACCGAGCAGAAGATTGGCAGAGGTTCTGGCCCTGTAAAGCAACCTGAGAAGGAAAAAGCTTTTTAAACCAGTAAGAATCTGAGGTTGGGAGTGACAAGTAACCACCTTAGTGCATTTTTTTTAGTACCTATTCCAAACACATACACTTATACGCTAGCATTTATAGAGTGAAAAAGAAATATAAATTATACTCCGGTCAATCATCACTTTCCATTATTCCTTGTCCGCTTTAGTTAATGAGACTTGCTCCTACTCACATGCTCACCTATGGTGAGTAAACCTGTGATCTGAAGTGGATTTATTGCAGAAGTGTCTATGCTTTACATTCAGCCTCTCAGAGTAAGTGCCTAAGGAACCTTGCACCCCTACCCCAAGGCTAAGCACCTTTAGAGTTCTTTCTACTGAACGTATAGGGCAAAAGCGAGGCAGGTACAGGATCTGGGGACCCAGACCACCTGGCCTTTCCTGATGCACTGTGCCAGGGATAAAACCTTATGGAACTGATAGCTTTGAGGATGCTCAGAAGAATATGCAAAATTATTTGTGATAACGCATCATGGTGTTTAACCACATCCTAGAATTTAGATCATTTGCTAGAGATTTGGGAGAACCAGCTTTTTGATCACAGAGGGCTCGAATTCACATCCTTGTTCTCTCTGGGCAGCACACAAACCGCGGGGCTCCAGCACACTGGGACCTCCCCTCGTCTCAGTGATGTGGGCCAGGAATGCACAGCTTTCAGGATTAGAAGGTGAGGAGGTCAGAGAGAAAATATTTTTTGTCTCAGACCCCGCTGCCTACAAAGCCAAAACATCAGAGGCTGCTCACTGAAGTGAGTATGTATTCTCATTTAGAGCATCCCTGGTCAAAAAAACTAAAGCAGAGGTGGGAGTGGGAGCCAAGAGCAGAACCTGTCTCTTTCATGGCAGCTGAATCACCTCTTGGCAGTCCCTCTGCCTCCTCCTTCCTCTCCCTGTACTTCTTGCCCAGGCAGGAGGACAGAACATTTTCCTGCCAGCATCCCATGGACTCCCTCCCAGGAGAGGACTTTCTCCTCGCATGTGGGATACCTATGTTCAAACTGCAAAGGTTAAAGAAGTTTTTAGTACACGATGCTTATTTTCTGCACAAATCTCTGACTGCCATCACCAGATTATAAACTTGTTTTCTTCAGGCCTCTTTGGAAAGTTAGGTAAAATACTGAGAGGTCCCTACTTACACCTGAATTGCAGTGGAGTTTGAAAGGCAGCGAGGTGCCTGTCTGTCTATACCAGAGCACTCCTGAATAAACAGGAGCAGCTGAAGTTAGGAGGAAAACAACATTTCAAGCTGGGAATCTCTACTGCCGTCTTAGATATGAGCTGTATGTTCTATATATAGCTCAGAATTACAGTAGGTTTTTGTTTAATTTCAAGTGAAAATGACTGATTTAGGACATTTTCATGGCAACTTTAAAAAGTGCTACAGTAATAAGAAAACCTGTAGCAGAAACTCTGGAGAAACACAGTCTGCCTAGGCAAGGGGCGTCAACTCCTCCTAGCATGTAATTAAGACAAAACTAAGCCAGTGTTGGACTGATGGTCTGAACATAAAAATATAACACTATGAAATTAGAAATTAATCCATAGCTGGCAAAATGGAAATATTTAAGACATGTAACAGCAGGAGAAAAATATGCATATATCACATATTTGGCAAATATTTCATAGTGATTTCACAAACAATTTAATGTCAGTTATAAAATGTGATGAATTCAAAATCAAATTCAGACAAAAATATTTTTGGTTAATTTTTCTGATTAACATATGAATAAGCCATATATTCATGACTGTATTTGGAATCTTTTTGTGATGAAATTCATTTGTGTTACACATAATTGACAACCAAAAGTGATATTTCTCACTTTTAGTTCCTGTTACCTTGATAGTTTAAATTTTTACATATATGGTAATGATATTTTTTCTCATAGGTTGACATAAATCTTCACTGGAGGGTTAATTCCTGGATTCAAACTGCCAGAGAGATGGATCTGGTCAGCTTCTGCATGAGAGACACATGGATAGATATCTCTTCTGGTAATATTTACAAATTTGAGAGGCAAAACTATTGTGGAGATCTAGGATGAAAATGCTGTGGTTACTATTATCATTTAAGAGACTCTGTTATTTTATGTGTGTGTGTCTGTCTGTGCATGTGTGTGTATCCCACATTTCTTCTACGTCTCTACTCATAGATACATATACAGGTTGCTGTCTTATTAAATGGGGAATATTGAAGTTAAATCTTCCAATGTCTGAAGGCAACACAGCAAAGGATCAGCTGGTGACCTTAGAAGTCAACATGTCTTTCACTCCATGTCTCTCTGTTTATACCAGGAGCAAAAGAAAATACTGAAGATGTCTGTGCTGGTTCTGCATCTCAGACACTCTCCATCCATTTTAGCCCAGAGCACCATACAGCAGTCACAGGACAGTGCTATGGAGAAACAGAGGCTCTATGCAGATGTGTTGGGTTGGAAGAGTAGCAGTATAACTAGTGAGGATGAAGGCAAACAGGGAGAATAGCACGGGGAGGTGTCTGCATAGCAATAGTCTGCAATGCATCTGGCTCTGCTTAGCAGGCAGGCAAGCAGGTTCATCTATGATGGGAAGAAAAAAAAACCTCAGCATTTGAAGATGGATTAAACCCAAGCACAGCAAGTGCAAAGAAGAATTCAGAAATTCTCTGAACAGTTATTGGTTTTCTGTTATTTCTCTGAAAATGCTGAATTCTAAATTGGGTGCAAATGGAGTTATCCGAAAAATGATAAAAGCGACACTAAGAAATTGTGTGTTTTGCTTCCTAGAGATTTATATATTGTGCTTGCTCAATATATAATAGAGATAAAATTTGAAATTACAAGGCCTACAGACCCATTTGAGAACCTTTAAAACCTGAGCAGCCACTGGCAGTTGTTAGTCATTTTATTGGAAACTGCTTTATAAAAACAGACAAAACAGTTGCATTCATAACTGTTTTGAACCTACAAAGTTTGATATAGATCAACTAGTCTTTGGAGATGGCAGGAATTCTTTTTTTCATTTTACTTTTTCACTATCTATTAATTCCTTTTTTTTTTTCCCCTCTTAGTCTTCATTTTTATTGTACATATGTAGGGCTCCATCCTGTAAATACTGAAACACATGGGAAACTCTACACGTGAAACAAGTCAGTTGAGAGCAGTAAGAAGATTTGCAGGTCTGGTCATCAGCAATGACCTCTGCAAAGGAGGATTGTGTCTTTGTGTGTGCATGTGGCACAATAATTTGAAATTTTTAGCAAGTTATGTGTGTGTTATCTAGTTTAATTAACAGAGGTCTACCACACTTAACATAATTTGCATGGAAAAGTAGCAAATAAGTAAAAACCACATTGTGTTTTATTAGTCTCTGAATCCTAGCTCCTCCTAACTTTACCAGCTGAACCTCTCTACAATCTCAAATGCCCAGACCAAAACATGTAACTCTCCCTAGGAGAGTTTCTCATTTAGGAGAAAAGAAACATAGCCATGAGACTGATCTTCAGCTCATTTCCATTAAGGTAATTTTGTTGAAGTCAAAGGAGCTTCACTAGTTTACACAAGTGGAGCTCCTGTAGGCAGCATCTGATCATCTAAGATTAAAACTAAGTTAACGAAAACAGAGTTTGGGAGAGGGTGATAGTCACAGAGTTTGCCAGCCAGAGAGCAGTTACTAGTAGCAAATACATTTGTGAAGTTGAAACTATGTTTGCAGACCATTTCTTTTCCCTATTTCTGAGAAATTATCTTTAAGCTATGCTTGCTCAAATAAATACTTTGAAGAACTTTGTACTTGTTTTGATGACCTGCACAATTACAAAGTGTATTCTTCTGACAGGGGCAGCAAGTTTCCATTTTATAATAGCATGAGTGTACACAAGCTTTTCCTTTACAAGAAATGGGGCCATGCTGGCCGTTAGTGGGTCTGTCCACAGACAGAATGTCAGGCACAGGCAGCTGCAGAGAGCAGAGAGAGAGTGAGCAACCCACTACTTCTGCCCAAATCCTCAGTGGTTCTCTTAACATCCCGGTTCTGTAAAACAACTAGAATTCTTAAAGGAAAGATTTTTTTTCTTAGTATTCCTGGCAATTCTTGTCCAGCTACCATAAAACTGTTCTTGCGTAGGCATTTCGAGACTCTATCACAATGTGAAGCCCTGTTAACCACCTAAAACTGGGTTCTGAAAGGCTGAACACAAAGGAACCATGAATGGAAAGGTAGGCATATTTAAAGGAGCAGGTTATGAGTTTTTCAGCAAAATATGACTGAGTATTTTGGGCCTTTTTTAATTCTATTTTTGAATTATTCTGTATAACTGTTTTGCATTTCTGAATCATCTACCACTTGGATATCTAAGCATTGAAAATTAAACAAAAGAGTCAAAGTTCTTTGCAACTTATCTCCATTTTCTAATGCTGATGAAGTGAACTTAAAACACCCATTCATGTAAGCAATGTAATCCACACTTTTCATCATTAAATTAAAAAAAAAAAGTGAAAAGAATAGGGGTTTAAGCCAGTCAAAAGAAAGTCCCTGCGGAAGCTCTGCAGGAGCCAAACAAGTTCACTATATAACTAACAAAACAAAAGTGAAATAAAAACCCCACACACCACTTCTAAGAAATATAAATCATAAAAGGTTTCCAAATAGCATCAAAAATGTCTTTTTCTGTTCCTGAGTCTGAAAGTAATCTTCTTGAAGCAAGCCATCTGGGACAGGCATGCTAACCACAATGGCTTAGTTATAGTAGTATTTGCTTTTCAATGCAAAGGCTGATTTGCTTCACTGTCATTAGTCCAAGCATCAGTAAGGTTTCTCCTCTTACAGCTAAGTTCCCACTATAAGAAGAACCTTCTAAAATCAATATATGAGGTGAAAATGCTATGTGTGATAAAACATTACAGGTAAAGTATTGTACGAGATGATATATCTCTTTCTTTCAAAGAAGAAGAGGGCAGATTGGGGGCACAGTAAGGTGTTATGAAGGAAAAAGCAAGAACTGAAAGAGAGGGTAAGGACACTGAGTTATGATTTGGCAACACAGGACCACACCAGAAAGAAATAATAATTTTGATCTGCTCAGCCAACAAAACAACATGGTCAAATTAATGTATTTCCACCTACAAATATAAAAAAAAAATGTTTACACTTCTTTGGATTAATTTAACCTGGCACCAAGCTATAGCAAAGTTACTTTATAACTTAGTTTTTTAAAAGCATCCTGCACCTTTTGATGCCTTTTTTTTCTTAACACCAACTTGAAAGCTTTTAAATAGGCCTGTTTTCAAAAGGAGTACTGATTACCAGCCTTTTGAAGACAGCAGGCCTCAGAATGTGAGACACTTAAGTTCACTTTGTGCTTTTGTAAACATAAACCACTTTGGGGCTGTCACACTGTTGAACTCAGTCATCGGTTTGCAGACTAAAACAAGAAAAGGCGAAGTCTTCAGGATCTATACCTGAAACTTTTTCATCAGGGAACAACACCAAAATCTGTGGGTAAAATCTATCATCCACTTACTGGAGCAAAATTACAGGTCCAGACATTCATTTTAAGAAGAGCTTAAGTGATTGCTCTAGGTATTAATGTTTTCAATAAGTTCATAAACTAAACCTGAATCCAGACCAAAACATGTAACTGAAAAACCTCTGTAGGCAATCAGAAATCACAACTGGAATTTGTACCTCATGCCCACTTCTAATTGCAGTATGACTTGCTTCCATTATTGCTTTATAGCTGCAAACCAACAGTGCCATCCACTGTTTTTCTGAGAAATCTTTCAATTATTTGCCCAAATGGTCTTGAATACTGAAAGATGCACCAGCAAAATTAAAACTCTTCTACCAGTCTGTGTTTGCAACAGATCACATGTGGCCAAAAGTTTATTTAGGTACTTAAAGCACTTCTTATTTTAACTCAGCTGTAATACCTAATTCTATATTAATAACAAAAACATGCCCATTTATCTAATTTTGGGTGGATTCTGTAGAAGGAGCCGAATTAATGAATTCTCTAAAATGGATGCGGTATGTTAACTTTCTCTCTGGTGATTTCACTCCAAGTGGCTTGTTATGCCAACCTTGTACTTATGTAAGTCTCACACGGCTTTATATTGTTGTAGAAATCCTTAAAATAATCAAAAGTTTCTTAGTCCTAAGGAAAAAAAAAAGGCTGAAATATCAATAGATGTTTTCATTTGAAGTACCATGCAGGTCTGTATTGACATGCAAATGATAAAGACAAAATCTGTATAATCAATTTTATGCGAGTCACAGTCATGCTAGTGCATGGTCTTAAGGCTTCCCTGAGTGACATGAGAAATCTAAGGCTAAAGTTGAGCATTAAATATCACACTGAATTGTTATTGCTAATCCTGCAATAGGCTTTCCTACCGAGGTGGCTTTTTTCATATTGATGACAAATATAAGCTTTAAGGGAATGCAGGTATAGTTTAAGCAATATGCATTTTGTGTTACTCTAAGTATATGCATTAGTATAAAATGCTATTATTATAGAAATTATAGCAATTATTATTTTTATCCTTGCATTTTAGGACTGTTGTTTTCCCTGCACTGAGTGGAGGATTTTTTAAAAATGCTCAGACTACAGACTCTTAGGCTGATTTTTTTTTCTTAGGCAAAGGGCAAACAGTGACAACATGCATTTTGTTTTATCCCACTAGAGGGCCCATGGCAAGGGCTGAAAGCATCACTCCTTCCTTCTCCAGAGACACCACACAATTGCTCCCAGGGACAGGGAGCTGGACTTTCTGTTGTTTGGCTTATCTTCTTTTTGGTTTTGTTTGGGTTTTGTTTTGTTGTTTTTCTTTTCCCTGATGTGGCTGTCTCTCTTAAACACCCTGGAATTGCTTTCATTTTATTATCCTTTCACATAAGTTTTCCCAACAGGCACCAAAAATCTGTCACAGGTTTGTTACTTTAGCAGCCTGATCTGAGCCAGTGACCCAGCATGGAAGATTTTGTATCCCATTACTCAATCCTATAGCCAGTATATGCAACTGTCTTTTTTTTTTTTCATTATTTAAACTATAAACATTATTATAGGAAAGACTGTTGAACTCACGGATCATTAGACTTGGGGATGAGTGTGCCAAGCTCCTTGATTCGGTAATTAATATTATACCTTCTTCTTCTCTCAACTGTTAAAAAGAAACAGTTACTATTTTTATGGTGAAATATTCTTGGAGAAATTAAACATAAAACATTTTGATTAGTTAAAAACAAGTCAGTCAATGTACAGCAAATTTCTTCCTGAAATTGAAGTCCCAACATGATCTCTTACCTGTCTCTGACTTACTCTCAGGACAAACTCCATGATTAATACCACCTCTGTATCTTACCCTACCTGTAGGTTTCTCCCCCATTTACAACTAGACTCCTAGAGAATGAAATAGTCGCATATTGTCTAAATGTGAGCTAACGCTTCTTTTTTTTCCTGATGTTTATGTATCCTTTCTCCACCCTGCTCCCACACAACGGAGTTTTCAGCTTAGTGGAGTTTGCTGATGACTTCAACAGGGACACAAGACAACTCATCTAGCGTTTCACATTTTGTCACAACTCCTGCTACAGATTGTGGCCAAGAGCTTCATTATCCCTTATCTACTGTTATCAGCATTGCAAACCATGGAGAGGATGTAACTGCAACTGTATCCCTTCACTGAAACTGAGAAAGACTGTATACCAGAAACACTTTATCCCCAGCACATCTGTTTCCTTCGAGGATGGACAGCACAAACGTATTTACAATAACTTTTAAAACACACAGAAAATTAAGAAAAACCTAATTTAAACAAAATATTTCTGTATTTAAAGTGATGTTTCTCCTAAGGCAAACTATGTATGGTACCTTGGTTTACTTGCAGTTTAGTCGGAAACAAAAAAGAGAAGATAAGCCTCTTAAAATTTGTTCCCCCTCTCTGTGCTCTCAGTCCACTTTATCAGCATTGGACTGGTATCCAGACCGGAGTGTGTGCCCCTTCTCTACACAAAGGGTCTGTCACCTTCCTGCTTCTCATTTCACTAATTTAGAGAGAATTGTCCTCTGCTTTCTCACCAGTTTTTCTCCAGCTGCTTTCACATGTAGAAATCTCACATTTTATAGTGGATAGGCCTGAAAGACATCTCATCGCTTTGGGGGATTTCTTGTATACCCATCTCCTGGGTAGCCTAGTTACGACAAGACTGAAAGACAATGTGGAAATCCTGTACAAATGGCAAAAAGTTCTTTTTCTACCAGAAAAAAAACGTTTTGAGGAGGAAAAAGGACAAATGCCGTAGGAGTCGCATTGTGGTACTGCTAGCTGTCAGAAACCAGCAATGATGTTCTACTGGTGTGAACTTGCACTTTTGTCCACTCCCTTCACATTGTACTTTGACTCAATCCAACCTCACTGAATGGGCAGGATTCAGTTTTGGTGCATTACTAGCATTGCATTGAGCCATTTCTGTTATCCCTTGCATCTTGGAAGACCTTACCTTGGGCTCAGTATACTAATGCCACTATACTCTGTAAGACCAGAGCTGACCCATGTAGGGCAGCCTGGAACATGGATACATGCTCCCCTCATCGATGTATGGAGACATGCACTTAAAGTTTGATGTCCTAATTCTGAATATAAGTACAAAAAGCTGTTCCATAGAGCCTGGTAGAGCTAAAGTAGAAGTATGCAGTCAAGGGAAGCCTGGTGGGTCTTCCTAGGCTGACTTCACCTTTCTCACAGTCATACAATCATATCGCTTTCAGTCCCAGCCCCACCACATAGATCACTTTTAGTTCCTTACTTCCTCCAGTACATAAAGGTATTTTTTCTTCCTGTCTGTGTGAGGCTCTTAGGTTTGTGCAGCAGTCAGCTATTTTCTCCCTAGCTGATTCCAGCTCAGGGAACTCTCTAGGTGTTATTATTTACCCTGGTGAAGTGCTCTGCCTTGATGAGACATATTATCTTGTCTTACTTTCTCTAGAAACAGGAATTTCACTCAACAGATTAAAGCAGCTCAGGTTTTGTAGTCATGATTCACATATTCAGGAGACAGGGTTATAATCCTCCTGAGCATACTGTTAGGTGACCCCTTGCATCCCACTGGCATGAATGTGCTGGGTCTTGTAGGAGAACACAGTGTATGTAAGCACATAGCAACTGAGCAATTTAAAAGATGTATTTCAGTTATGTTGGCAAAATAATGGCAGGGCAAAAACAGTTAAAGAATGTGCATTAACTATACAGTCATATGGCATAATAGTTGTTGTTTAATTAATATTTACAGTGTGAAAAAACTCTGCAAGAGACTCATCAAAAAGTAGTCAACTAAACATTGGCTATGAAACAAGGCAAAGAAAAAATTTTCTTTACAAGTGGACACTTACAATATCTTTTTCTTTTTGTTTTTGTAGTTTTTTCCTGGAAATAAACTCCAAATGGTTATGCTAGTGAATTAGGGGGGAAATTTGGAAGTTTGGAAAAGTGTTTTAATAGAACTTTCCTGATTTATGTCTGTTGCAGTTCCAGTGGTATCCTGAGTTATTGATAATATTTCAAGTACTAAATTATATCAAAGCCAAATCAGAAAATTAATTTTTAAACTACATGGACAGGATGACCATATAGAAAACAAACATTACACCCTTAATGCTTTGTTTGGAAAACAAAAACAAAAACAAAAACAAAATACATTTAGTAATGGTTTAAACTCTTGCTGTTACAAGAGGAAGATGTTCCATTTCTTAGATCTGAATCCCTTTTCATGGTTTCATTGAGGATCCAGTCTTCCAAAAGGAACATTTTTCTAGTTCGTCCTTGGTATGAGGAGGTACAAGAATATTTCTGTAAAATGTGGACCTTAATTCAACCTGTGACTTGAATGTTTGTAAAAATCAGGTTTCAAAAACTGCCTTTTCAGACCATCTCTAAAAAAAAATGGTACACATAAAAGAGTAAATCACACTAATAAAGCCTTTATATGTAATGCATTAATATGTGCAAGCCATCAGGTGGTAGAGCTATCTCCAGAGAGACTTTGAGCTCTGAAGTATACATCTGGAGCCAAACCAGAAGAGGTGTTGCATGTCTGCATGCTACCATCCTGGCATACAGCCTTCAGCTCAGTTGCCAGTGGTGAGGGACAGTTCTCAGAAATGTCTTCTGTGTTCAGGAAGGATGATCTCAGAGCCGAAATAAACAATGGAGGCAATGGTAAGTCCTGGTATCCTTAATGTATGCAATGTCTTTTCCCTTCTCGCAGTTCCAGACGAGTCTCACCCACCACCTTTCCTACTCCAGCAAAAGCTCCCCATTCCTGCCCAAACAAGACAAGCAGCAGCTGCACTGGCACTTCAGAGAACATGTGCGAGCAACAGGCTAAAAATCTACATCGTCTATCTGTGATCCACAGAAACATACAGACAGAAATAAGGATGTCTTCTGGAAAGTCTAAGTAGCAGAAAGTTGTCCACAGTGGTTGCTAGCACATTGTACCAGTGGATGTGTACTTCCAGGTATGGAATTTCATGCAAGTAAAGCCATAAATCCCTCTAAGATTAATGGGATAGCCAGAGAACAAAGATATAAATAAGAGAACAAAGATATAAATAGTGGCTATTAACTAATTACCAGTCTAGGTTTAAATTCATAGAATCATAGAATATCTCAAGTTGGAAGGGACTCATAAGGATCATCGAGTCCAACTCCCAGACTATTTCTGCTGGAAAAAGTGGAAAGGAGAACTGGAAAATGTAATTGCTTTATTCAACACTTTCCAAAAAGAATCCTTCAGGTTTTTTGTTTCAAATTACTCGTTAGAGGGAAAAAATGCCTAATTTTATAGGCAACCTTTTTCAGCAATAAAAACTATTTTTTTTTCTATTCTGGATAAACCAAAATGTTGTTTATTTTTATAAGTTCAATATTTAGAACTGAACTATGAATTTCACTATGTTCTAAGCCTAAAGTACAGAAGGCTATTCCTCTAGAACTGAGATGTCTAACATCTGTACATGGCTGCACTGTTCTCCATAAAGGAAACAGAAGTGTATCCCAGCCTACAGAAGTTAGGGGGCTTGTGTATCAGAGCAGACTAAGAGCACCGTGAGTCTCACCCAGTCCTGCCTTGATCTCCTCTTGTGACATATGATTTCCACAACTTTAAGTGCTTAACTAGCATTTAGAAGTTGTCTGATATCCTCTGTAATTTTTTTTCCTTCCCATCACCCATAGAGAGATACAGCCTCTCACTTGGGTGCTTCAGTAAGTAAGGTGTGAAGACTCTGGATTTTCACTGTTGGTTTTTTCATCTGCCTCCTTTCTTGTCTGTTTTGCACTGTAATTCCTAGACACAACATCAAGTAAAGTGTGCAGGATACCTGTACAACTGTAGAATAAAAACATAGTAGCAGGAGATGATATGGAAAGAAATTCATTACAGTATGCTCAGTATTTTGAAAGACAAAAGTCAAAGATAGAAGTTAATTTCAGGGAAGAAAGCTGTGTGGTTGGCTGTGATTGCAGACTGAGTTCAATTTGATTACACTGGTAAGATGCCGATCTAGATGAGCAGAGACGTGGTAGCTAATGTATATTATTTCTGCATTCCCCATACATTCCATTTAATGAGATGGACAATGAACATATACTTACTGAGATTGTGGTTATCCTTTTTTTGTCTCTCCTTTGCCATCGCTCGTGTATCTGCTTCTGACAGAAAGTAACATTTATTAAAACAGTCCTTAAGTTGCAATTCCAGTACTTCTTTCACCTTTTCAAAATGGCCTCTTGTCACAAAGAGCAGCATTCTAGTCTTTTTACTTCATTACTCTTTTTATTATTAAACAAGATCATAAGCAAATCTATATTCTACCAATGCTAAGTTTTTGAGCAAGTCTGGCAGGTTGCTTAAGATTTTTTTATTGCACATTTTTTATTTAAGAGCATAGAAATGCTATGGAGGGGTATTTTTCTCCAATTTGCTGCATTTTACATCAGGATAAAACTTACAATACAATAATGTGAATATGGATTTGTATAACCCATAATGCAAGATTTAATCAGATTTGTAAGATATTGAACAAACTCACTGTTTCCTCTGAGTGACACTAATGAACTGTACATGGTTGTTAGCATTCTTTGGCTTAATTGAATGTAACTTTTAAAGTTGTTAATCCACTAATATAGATTTACCTTGAATAGCGTTATTGTAAGGTTTTAAAAGAACCATTTGTTCTACCCTGGAACAAATTTAATGGATGATAATTTATTTATACCGTTGACCAGAAGCCAACATGTGGAAGAATCCACTATGTTTCCTAGAATAATTAGGTTTATTAGAAGCATGCTGTTAAGAAAAAACAGGCGGTAAACATGGTTTCTGAATTGCTAAAGAAGAGAACAGAAAGAAAACATTTCTCCTTGGTCTTTGTTCTTTTCCTTAAATTAAACTACAAACTGCAAACTTCTCAGGAATTTAGTTATGGACATCTATTTCATGGATAAGATTTATTCAACTTCTAAGAGAAACACCATCACTTCTGAAATCATAAAATACTAAAATCTCAGAGTTCTTTTACCTGTGAGTTCCCTTTTTACTGGTAGATTAGCTGGGCAAGAAGCATTTGTGAGACCCATATTAGCTGGTGTCATTCCCTGGTCACTGTTATATATATCCAAAATGCTGCTAGATAGCTTGAGGGGTAGGGGGAGGAAAGAAGAATAAGAACAAAAGAAATTAAAATAAGTTAAAGACTTAAAAGATTAAAAAAACATAATTCAAAGAGCAAACTTCTTTGAATATGAGTCTGGTGTTCTTTAGAAGGAGCTGTGTATATGTGTCTAAAAGGAAAGTTTGCCATTATGTAGTATTAAGTAAAATTGAAAGTGAAGGGTCACACTCTGCCACTGTTCCACAAGCAGCTTTCTAAGCGCCGTTTGCATGGGTTTCAGATGCAGAGTGATGGCAGGATATGGCCCCCAGTGCCTCTTTTTAATTACTTCTATACAGTATTTTCCAATAACAGGATTACCACAACTGCACTCAAAACATGAATTAGGTTGAAAGTAAAAATAACCTTGCTGGTTTTGACCTACTGCCCAGTGATTTTTTAGCCACATCACTAAACTCTGAATTGATACTTCATACTGTGCCTGGTTTAGCAATATAAAGATTCAGTGACCCAGTTAGATGCAATAGTTAAAATTAGAGTGGACAGAACATCAAAGAATATGCTTTAAGGAAAGAAACTGTGCTGTTGTCAGGATAGACCAGATAACCTAATGGTTTTAACATACGTAACATATATGATCATTATCCTTATTACCTTCCAAAATGTAATATAACATTATTTAAACAAACTCATAGAATGCACTTAAAGAGAAATAAAGCTAAAGTATGTTTCTATGGATTACAGATAATTACCCAAATATTACTTTTACTTGAATAATTTTACATATCTGAAATAACTGTAAAATATGTAGAAGTTTAGTAAAGAACAGTTCAGGCTTTGCTCAGTTTCTATGACCATATAACCAACCTTTCAGCACTGATCATCATCCTACATATTTCTGTATGTTCATGTGAAAACAGCTGTATAAAAAGAGTCCAAGTCCGGGTTCACAAAAAGATTTGCATTTTTATTGCCTTCTAAGGCAATAAGAGCAACTTTTTTTTTTCATTTTATCATGCATACAAAGTTTGTGCAGACAATTTTTTTTTTCTTTCGGAGCCAACATACAGGACTCAGACATTGAGTTTGGGTCCAGCTGGCCAAGAAACAAAAAGGAGGAAAAAGTAGGTGAAAAAAGTGAGGAAAATTGTGAGTAAAACTACTGACTTGGGACAGAAACTCATGAAAGGAAATTAGGAGTTATTTAAGAAAATTGCTTTTCATAGACAAGAAAACATGTTTTTACAGATCTGCACCCATGGATCCTGAAACACTCTGGCATTTTTCAGGCAGGTCACCAAGACAC
Organism: Ciconia boyciana; assembly: GCF_034638445.1. Classification (NCBI taxonomy): domain Eukaryota; kingdom Metazoa; phylum Chordata; class Aves; order Ciconiiformes; family Ciconiidae; genus Ciconia; species Ciconia boyciana. The sequence goes on along the minus strand of NC_132934.1, from coordinate 29,000,777 downwards.
CAACTGTAGGTCTGCTGGGAACCAGCTTTTTTTAGACTCTGATCATTTCTTTTCCTGTAGGAACTGTGAGCTTCACCACAAGTTATTCTGAATGGAGACACTTTCCCAATGACTTGCTCAGTGTGAAATTGTTCCATGGCAGTGCTTGCTATATTTTTATACTAAATCTGAAATTGTAAATAAGTTTTATTTTTAAATAATAATTTTACTAAATTAGCTAATAACTTTACTAAATTATCTGAGAACCTATTTTGTGTTAAATTCTCCTAGTTGTATAACCCACAATGAAATGAAGCAATCAGGATTATTTTTGAATACACATAAATAACATGCTCATTTTAAAAGTAATTTGTAGAGGTTTATTACTTAGGAGAACTGACAATTCTTAAATACCATTAGAAATCACAACACCAAGTCAGTTTTGAAAATCTGCTTACATATTTGATTTCTTAGTGAAAACACTTTTTTAAAGAATGTTTGGAATTCAATTGAGTATTACTAAAGAACAAGCTATGTTTAATATGCAGGATTTGAACGCTAAGCGCATTCGCACGTTAAGCACCTCTGTTTCACTCCTGAGTGGTAAACTGACAAGTATTACAGAATTCACTGCAGCTTTAACTTTGCGTTTTCTTTGTTCCAGGGATAGTATAACTATATTACAAGAGTGAACTCATATTAGCTCTAGACACATATTTAATGACTTCCTACATTCATGGAAATTAATTTGGCTTATTGGAATGATATGAAAACAGAATTTTCATATTTAGTGCTGATACAAAAAATTGAGATTCAATGTGATTCCTACACTTATGCCAGTGGACTTTGGAAAAGGCTGTTATGTGGTTTAGGCTACTGTTTTTGTGAAATGCTAGGGAATAGTAACCACTGAAAATAATATAATCTAATAAATAATGTAACAAATGAGAAATGCATATCTGTCACATTTTACGTATTTCACACAGCTGTGTACGTGAGTTCAATAACTTGCATGAAACTGGTGGTAACCTTTTTAATTTATAAGATTATCAATACCATTCATGAAAAAATTGTAAGCCACAGTTTGACACAAACACATGAGATATATCAATGATTACTTCTAATTTTCAAGCAGTAATTCATGTTTATCCTCAAAATATAGTTAAATTTCTATAGTCTATTCACAAAGGTGTCAATTCAGATGACAAGGCCCAAATCCAAGAGAAAAGGTCATGAACGGCCAACTTAGCTGGTAATGAAAAAATAATAGCAACACACCTGAAAGTTCAGAAGTGTGTGAGGGTTCAAAAGGGGGTGAGTAAACTCAACTTAAAGCCAAAGGTAGGCATTTCAGCTGAATTTGATTGCACAGCTGATGAATGTACTTCCATCTAACTCAGTTGCCATTGTTTGGAGTGGTAAGAGTTCATATGCCTCCTTCCAACAGCAGGACTGCTGGGGTAGCGTCATCCTACACAGCCAGGGCTGCAAGTGAGTATCTGTCCATGGTGTATGTCTGGCTGCACTAATGCTTCCATTGAGCAGTGAAAGGCATGAAATATTTTCCCAGATGTCCCATATCATCTTTGTTTCACACAGATGGTCTCCAGCATTTTTCTCCTCATCATTTGGCAATTTTTATCAGTCATTAGGAAAGCAGAGTCATAACGCCATGTGGAGATGATGAAAATGAAACCCAAACCCAAGCCATTCATCTAGTGATGTCTACAATCCTATAACCTTACTAATTAGAATGATTCATGTATGTGTTAATCACTAAGAGTGTCAAAACCAGTGTTTTTCCATGCCATTAAAGAGAAGCTTTGATCTAATGTTAACTGTCCTAAATTATTCTCCAAAACTTGGACATCAGTGAATAACCCTATTCAACAGCACTGTCACAGAGAGCCTACAAAATTCTCACTCATTTACCTATCTGAAAGCACTAATTTCTGGGCTGCAGAAGCTGTCTTTCCAATTGAAACATTCACAGGTGTGACAAATATCATCATTTTTAATAATCCATAGGTAGCGTACTCTTGGGGAATAGAGAATGGTAGGTTTGACCCTCCTTAAGTCTGTCAGGGTCTCAGTCAGTGCACTGAAGGATTGGATAACAGAATAAAAAGTTTACTCATCTGGCCATAAAAAGGACACACAAAAAAAGGTTCTTTTCTTCATACCTACGTCCCTTCCAGACTTAGGTTTGCTGTCTCCCTTCAGCATTTGTCTGGGTGGTTCTGCTCAGCCCAAAAGCAGTTGTGCCGATCGCACTATCAACTGCCTCTTTCTTCCTGTGCATTTAGCAGAAATCTCAAGTATGTTGTAATGGCCACCACAATGGGTAAGCGGCTTCTCTGTGGATAGAGCCACTGGTGATCTCCCTTTGAAACTGTCTTCATTCTCAGTTAGCCAGCACAGCATTTTCACACTTAGTAGGGCAAAGTGGGTGTAAAGTACCAGTAAATTAGACTACCTTTGACAGTCCTTGTGTTCCTACAAAAAAGGTGACACATGGAAAAATCTGCTATGAATTCGTGTGTGAGGAACAACTCCCAATGTCAGGATTCAGGATCAGGAGAAGAAATAAGAGGTGATTAATCTGACCTGTCTTGGACACTTAGAGTGAACTGAATCACCTCTGTTTCTTCTTATTGACTCCAAAGGAAACCTGGGGTGACTGTTGCAGGCTTCCCACGTGTACCTTCCTTCACGAAACCTCACTGTGCTCCTAATGTGAAAATTTCCAAATAAACTCTTATTTTAAAAATCACAGAAGAAAAACAAAGCAAACCAGACTGGATCTTTCTTGAGAAATATTCACATTTCTGATTATGGGGGAGTTTTAAAAATACAAAGTCAAAAATGTATCAAACTCTTTTGGTGAAACTCTCTACCTGAATTTGCCCTGCATTGATATCAAGCATGGAAACTCCCAAGGAATTTCCTTGCTAATGTTACTGAACACTGAGAACAATCTTAAAATAGAAATTGGCCAGTTTTGATACAACATGAGGAAAGATAGTTTTTTTGTCTGTCAAAGTAGGAAGCTCTTTTAGAAATGTATATATCTGGGAAATAACTGATTTTTAAATTACAAAATTAAAATATATATCACAATATATTACAGAAATCGTGTGTCAAAATACATCTAGTTGTTTGGATATGCACTAAAACTCCATACACCTTGATGTAATTTACTTCTTACAATGTCATGCAAGCTGGGAAAGTTTTTGGAGTACTGAGGCTTCAAATAGCTTCCAGTTCTACATTACAAGATAAATATATACATTGACATAATCTTACAAAAATCCAATGCAATCTTACTAAAAGTACAAATCATTTGCAATGGCATAATTATATGATCTGTATACAATGATGATCTTACAATTATATAGCACTGTCAAATTTGATGAATCCCAAAGCACTTTAAAACTCCAGCTGATTACACTGCATCAAAAGCATGTTCTTGCTTTCTGTTTAGAGATGTGGAAACACAGACATTTGGGTATGAAAATTCATAAATTCCAGGAAATAATCTATTTATCCTGCAGGTGTCATGAGCTATATTGGTTCACACCTGTGTTGTTCTGAGAAGTCCTGGTAAGTCACATAATTGCCAACATTTCCATTCATGATACACATATTTATGTATGTGTGTCTGAGAATTTAGATTGAAGTGGCTTGTAAGGGGTGAGCCCACATGTAATAAAAATAGCAGTATATAATTAGCCATTTTTCCTGCTTCTAAAATGCAGCCAGCTTTGGACAGAGGATTAACAACCTTTAACACAGCAAATGGTTAAGTGGGAATAACCAGTGACAATGTGGTACCGGAAGAGAATAATACCATATCTAATTAAAACTGCAAGGAGAATTAAAGACAGCAGACTGTAATTAACAAAGTTAGCATTTGGCAAGGACACTGGGGTTAACGTTCTTCCTTTTGTATAAAGTGTCATGGGATCTTCAATGCCTGTGTGCAAAGACTGGAACATGAGAATTTCCATTCACAGGGCTCAGTCCTGAAAGATGCTCAACTTCGAAGCTTAGACCAATTATAAAAGCAAACTTCAGCTGAAGTACCTGAGCGAGTGCCTGGCTTGAGCTCAGCAGCACCTCGCAAGAGCCTGTGACCTTGTGCTTGCTGGCAGTGTCCAAGACAAGTACTGTAAAGGCCTCATCCAGAGGAGCTTGTTATATTCAATACTTAGGTCTGAACTGCTATGCAGGCAGGATTGTGTGGCAAATATTAAGGGTTCGTTACCCACATGGATGTCTAGCAATTGACAGCCATGATCACAATTTGCAGTCTCTAATACCAAGTCATGCTTTTTTTAAAGGAAAACATTACTTAGCCAGGAAAAACGTCGCCTCATTAAGGGAAAAAATGTGGTATTCCAAATCCTACAGTATGGCAGCTATTGGTAAATGCCATGTAATTTCAAGGAAGACTGAAACCAAATAGCATTTCCATATCTTCCAGGAGCAAAAGAGAAGGATACTTAATATAATAATAAAGTACATGGATAAGGGTTGTCTATGCCTGTTCACCTGTAGTCCCTAGACAGCTCTATGTCACGATAGTGTTCACTTACATGACCACATACTATTTAAGTATTTTTCCATTTTGGCTAATCTTGTGTGTTTGTAATATAATGATGTGTTTGTATTACAGAAACATTCAAGTCTGTAAAGATCATGGCTCTACCACAGTCAATGTTGAACAGATAGAAAATAACAGCCCAACCCTCTTCTGAAGTCAGCTAGATTTTTCTTAATTTAAAAATTCTGCTGAAGGTGGTAATGCCCAGTCTGGACTAGAAAGCATTTCCTGGATATTGGGTGCATTTAACATATCATCACATAATCCATTTCATAAACCAATAACGCCCTGTCTAAAATCAAGTAGGTTTCACATCTCCAATATTTTTATTTGGAGTATGTTCCAGAAGTTGAAAGATCGCAAATTATTGTTAAAAATCTTTCTTTTTATTTCCATTCCTAGACAAATTTTATTTTGGTTTTGTGTTCTTTTAACTTATATAATTCCTTGTTTAACATCCCCATGTGATTGTTGTGAGTGACCATAGCTCCCTTAAGCCTTTGGTTTGCTAAGTTGAACAGGCCATGCTTCTTTAGCCAGACTTCCCATGCTATGGTATGTCCTAACAGGCCTCTCTCTACCTTTCCTGCTTTGTATTAGTTTTTCTGAAGGGTGGACACCTTTATTTGTCTCCAGCATTCTAAAAGTTTTGTACCCAGTGAATTCCGCAGTGGATATTTCCTTGTGTCTCTTGGAAATCTCTCTCGTGATGGATCCTAAGATCATATTTATCTCCTTTTTGCAGTCCCATCATTTTGATGGCTTATAGTCATCCTCTGAGAAACTAATGTAACCAGATCTTTCTCTGTCATCTCCAGTTAATGAGCTCGCAGCTTACTGCAGACATTCTTGTTATTAGTATTTAAATGAATGACCTTGCACTCAGTACTATTACATTCCTTCCATTTATACTATTCTGTCATCACAGTCATATAATTCTTCCTCTATGATATCCTCATCCTCCTTTGTATTGGTAATACTTTTGCTACCTTAGTAAATTTCATCAGCATAAACGTATTTTTTGTACCAAGGTCACTAACGAAAATATTAAATAAACTGAGGCTCAGGACTGATTCTTGGAGCACTTCATCAGTATCCTCTCTTTTAATAAAATCTTTATCATCTCTTTAGCTTGCCCCTTAACCTGAAAAGAATCCTGTTCAGTTACTTTCTATATAATCCATATTGCATTTTACTAATATGCATTCATAAAAGAAGGCTACAGTCACCAAATCCTGGATTTGAAGCACTAGCTAGAAAGACTAATTCCAGTAGCAAACAGCTCTCCATACATCCAAAAGGATGTCACTAATCATGGAAGTGATGGGGGGTACGTACATTTTTAAAGAGCAGACACCTTACATGTTCTAGTTACCTAAAATGGCTAAAGCCTAAGATGCCTTTTCACCAAAGGCATCTGGACTGTCCTGACAGGTCAAAACAATTCATCAGCTAGTTTGCTTTCCCTTGAGGGACCTGCGAATAGGCAGCAGGATGGACTGTCCTGTTAGTGGAGGCTTACTTCCAGCTGCCATTTCTCCCAGGGTCTTCTTTCCTCACAGTGACATTCACAAGCCCAGTGTATGATCAGAAGGGTCAAGATGCCCCCAGAAAATACAGAGGTCAGGACCCGACTGCCTCTATCAGAGGTCTTCATTCTGCCCAGGTCAGAAGAGCCCATGAAAAAGAGGGCCAGTGGGAAGCAAGCTGCAAGAGAGTAGTCCTGCTAGCAGAAACTTCCTTTGCTGTCCTCTTTTCCAGGGTTAATAACTGCAGACATGCAATTCACCAAGTGTGTCTACATGCCTATATTTCCTGCATTAACAGAAGTATGGCATACATCCAGAGCAGCTGATGTGCAGTACAGACAGTTCTGGAGGTCATTGGCCCTATTACACATGGTCAGATTGCCTGTACTGCACCTACAGACTTGGCAAACTCAGATAACAGGGAAGCATAACACACGCTGCTTTACTTGTCACAAGAAGAAACTACGTAGCTGCCTAAACTGAAAGGTTGAGTACTATATCTGCAAGAGAAAATTTATTTTGGTGCTTCGTAAAAATTAGTACTTGCTCAGACTGCATCTAGAATAAAGTCTTTACATGTGAAATATTAGTACAATACTTTATTCTTCCCCCCCCCAAATATATCCCACTTAAATCATGTTCTCATGAACCTAATTGATAGCATCACTTCAAAGAACAGTTTTGTAAAATGAGGCTACTTCTCCTTCTTAGCCACAAAAAAATATGTTAGCATCCATCCATTTCAATGTGGTTCTTGCTTATTCATTTTAATTAAAAAATCCAAGCAGACATTCTACAAAGTTTTTATACTATTATCCCATATATGCTTCCCAAATGTAGAAATCTAAGTTTGGAACTGTGTCCACAGTTCATTTTACATATCAAGTAAAAGTTTGTTCAGTATTTGTGTTATTGGAGTACAAAACATAAAACCCACATACTTAATTCCTTGTCATTCTTTTCGTGTTTATTCATCACAGGTAAAAACACTATTTTTCAATCTTCGAAGTTCACAGATGAACTTCAAAATGTGCACTAAATTTGGCCAAATAGTGAGTTGATCAATAAGTGTATAATAACCCAGTCATTGCAAATCCATTTTCTAAATAGTAATATCTGGTATACCGGGTGCTTCTAATTTTTGACAAGGAGAAAACTGGGGTAATTCTTGTATCTTCAATGTGTGTTTTAGTAAATTGTGTTTTCATCTAATTCAAAGGTATTGCAGACAGGATGAATAATCTTGTCGGTCAGTGCAAGTCCTCTACTCAGAAGACTGGGGTTCAACCTCTGGGTTTCCTTTGCAATTGCTGTGTTGCTTGAAGAAATTTGAACTACATAAGCTGTGATATCCTTTTTCTTTGTAAGGATGTGTTTACACTGTCAACTGTCAAAAAAGTTGTAGTATACTGGTTTTAGAGTCTAGAACAAGAAGACCCCATTCACAGCTAAATGTTTTAAGTCCTTTTGTAATTGCAATACAAAATACTTGTATTTGAAAATAGATGGTCTTTAGTAATAACTAATACCTAAATGTTCCAATTCCTCTTTTTATTATCTAAAGACAACAGCAGAAAAGCAAATGCTTTCCTTTTCAGACTTGTTTTCCTTTGAACAAATTATATCTCCTTCTATATTTATCTTTAACATGGTTCATAATTACGCACTCCTCAACCAGGGACTTAATGTTCAGATATATTGTATTACATATTATATATTATGCATGAAAACTGGTTCATTTTTTATCTTCAAATAATGATCATCAAGCTGGTTCATTATTCATCAGAGAAAAATGAACTCTGTTCATATTCCCTGTTACAGTACATTCCTACCCTGATCATATACATAGAAGTCCATTGTCTAGATAAATGTCTGATCAAATATGACCAAGCAAAGGAATTTTCTGGAGAATCAGCCTTTTGCAGGAGAGTTCTTTTCTCTCAGTTATCATCTCTTAATTAGATGTTTTTAGCTGTTCTTGGCTTTTCTGGTTACAAAACTAACATAACAGACATGAACCAAAAGTGAAGTGATGTTGTGATACTGTCATCATCCAACTTGCAGCTAGAAATCAAACGTCACAGGAGTACTGCCCCACTAACCTCCAGGGTCTGAAACCCAAAGACGACAATTAGGTGACAGCTCTGTTAGCTGTTTTACTAAGATTATTTCACTAGTAACACCAGCTAATGCACTAGTTCCTGGTTCCATCCAGCTTCTGTTTCTCTGGCTACCATATGTAAATATACCAAATAATTCAAATTCTTCCTCTAAAAACAATGAAAAAACGTCAGCACAAAAACACAAGAAAAGTGGAAAATTGAGGAAAGTGAAAATCAGATTTTTTTGCCCCCCAAATGCCATGGGGCATTTTCTTTTAAATATAGATGCTAACATCTCTATTACCAGTATTTATATTATATATTTTATATATATATTATATGTTTTATATTATATCTTCTGACATTTCACATATCACCTAAGTATCTGAATATATTACAGTAAGGTATTTACTGGTTTCTGTGATCTAGTGTGTTCAGATGGATTAACATGTACCATGCAGACCTTCATTTTGGTTGGAATTCCTTTCTGTAGCAGTTGATTTCAGATATATTAACAAGTGTTTATTTATAGTGTAAATATAAATGCATAGTTAACTACTGCATAAACTACTGTACACATATAGTAAAGGTCATAGAAAGCCTTGGATGATGGAGAAGGAGGTGCTAAGAAAAACAGTTGTATCTTTCAGGAATTTATTTCTCAAAATGGCCTTCAAGAAATCTTTGTGTTTTCCACAAGTTACCTTTATCTTGCAGTAAGAAGCTTGACTGTGCCTGGAGAACAAAGTAAGTGGCCACTGTTGCTGCCTCTGAGCTTGCAAGTCTTTTAGTCAACCTATGTAAATGCCATTGACAGATATTCATAAAGTTCAGCTCCAGAATCAATCATAACGTACACATTACAAACCCCAAGGAGCTTAATGTAGCCTTCTCTATTATCTGTCATCTACTAAGGACTTCAGGTCTTGCATTGTCGCATACAGACAGCAACATGAGACATGCAGCAGACCTGTGCATCAGGGCTTTGGGATGAGACAGAATCTGCCTGGTGGACCCAAACAGCAGGAATTTGCTTGCAGATTCTGCTGCACAGGAGCTTAGAATTAGCAAAGAGTGCATATTAAGAGAATTAGAAACTTGCTTTATCTATCTTTTTTTCTTACCTCTATTCAACATGTGTTAAGCTCTGAGATGAAGACCATGTTTGTAAGAGGCACTTACATACAAACAACTGTATATTTTAGAATAATGCTTCCATTTATGTTTATTTACCTTTCTGAAAGAGAAAACCAAAAAGGAAAAAAGGAACTTTTCCTTCATTTCATAGTTATGAAAAAATTTACTCCCGTTGCATGAAGCTTGAGTCTTCTGGCTCCCTTCAGCCAGAGACATCAACCCCCAAAACAGAAGGGTTATTAGACATTCTGCTGTTAGAGACAGAGCTGAGCTATTTGAGCATTTTGCACAGCCTTTGAGTGCTGCAGCTATGTAAAAGTGGACCACAGTTCTTCTCCTGACCCAAAGTATTGTATGCTCTGTGCTATGAAGTCCTTTTCTACAGCATGAGCAAACACTCATAGCCAATCTATCTGCAGTACTTAGGGCATGGAGGAGAGCTGTAGACTGCCTGTTTCAGCCTCAAAGTACTGTATCGTGTGAAATACTGAAAACAATCCTTCATCCGGCACCTGTATGACATTCAAAACAGCAGTGGCAGTGATAGCAAAAGACACCTCCATCAGCAGAAAACAGGCTTGAGGAGTTCTCAGTTTGTGCATTTCATTGTTAGTTCTCTGCAACTGAAAGACACAATTTCCTATCTAGCACCTTTATACTGTTGAAGAAAGACAAAGAAAATATTTGCTCACCAGTTTTATTTTTGAGGAGTCTATTATTTCCTCAATAGCTACCGACTGTTCTTTCTCCTTCATTTTTCTTTTTCGTTAAACTTGGAAACGATACCAGGGAGTGCTAGACAGAAGTTTATATACTTAGGTGAACTTTGATTCTTCCTTGGACTTTAAGACTAATCTAGTGTAGAATGTGATTGACAAAGCATTTTCATTGATGTTATGCAGCCTTTTCAAGTTACCCAACCTAAGCAAATGAGGTTGTTAATGTTTACCCTGGCCCTTCCTCTAAAATGGTTTTGAACTTTAGCAGATTTTATAAACTTATAAAGGTTGCCAAATGACATCAGTATTCACTAAATAAAAAATACTCATGATTATGCAGCAGGGGGCTGCCTAGATCAGCAGTACTATATGCACCTCTAATGGAAACCTAGTTTTACTTCATGATTGAATAGTCACAGCAATTATTGAATAAAATACTTTGGAGGATACCTACTTGAATTTCTTTTTTCTATATGATTTCTGGGAATGGGACAGACCGCAGTTTTTGTAATCCATCCAGATGGTAACCATCAGTATTTGACAAATAATTAATACAAATACAAATTATTAATGCCATGATGAGAAACTGTGACCTCAAAGACCTTGTAATAGCAGTGAGATTTCGCAGACAGACTGCACTGTCCTTTTATCAATAAATAGTGCCTCCATAAAATCAAATGCAGAGTTAACAGATTTAATCAGAACTTTATACCAGCTGTAGTTAACAGAATTATAAAAATTAAAGAAAGAAAACATATATCCTCGTCTGTCCTGAACTAACCTCTAATCCATGCCTGTACAGCGCAAGATTTTTTCAAATGCCAAAGGAGCTGACCAAATACAAGTGAGCCACGGGGCCACTGAGGATTTTCTCCATAAGCTGTTTTCCTGCAACAGTGACAGAAGTGGAGCAATCCCAATGGAATTGACTCCAAAGGGGACTGAAAGCAGACTGTATCTCCCAATCTTAGTGAAATAGTGTGCTGTGAATGTATGAAATGCAGCAAGTGAAGCAACGAAGCCTGGCAGGATGCCTCAAGAGGTGACCTATTGCAAGGCAACGCCTTTGCACAGCACTCCCTGTGCTGCTGCCATTCCCCACACCCGGCTGGCCCACCGGCTCAGCCCTGACATCTAACAGCTAGCAAAACCCTGGCCTTTCAGCATGCCTAGGAGCTTTTGCTTCCCCTCTCTGTTAGTGATTCCTCTCTCTCCCAGTCTTTACACCCAGTCAGTTACAGAGGCCTTTTAATGATTTCACTAGAGGCCCCTTTATCGTACAGACAGCCACTTGAGTTCTTGGAGAGGGAGCAAAGCAGATGTGAAAGCTGAGAAGAATCTATCTACACCTTCCCTTGTTATAGTGCTGGGCAACACGGAGCTCCTTAGTGTGCAGAGGAAAAGAGTGGCTATCTCGGATTCAGAGTTATATGGAGATGGCCCAGCAAATGAACACCACGACAGGTAGTTCATTCTTTCTTTCTACGCTTATGCAAAACCAGAAGTACCAGACAAGCCAGATCTGTACTGTTCTGTTCCTTCCTACACCACCCAACCAGGAGATGACTAGCAATGGGATCTGCGGGATCTGCTGCCCCTTAGCTGTTGCTTCTAATATAACAAATAACTTTTAATTCGTTTCCCAGCATATAAATACCACATACTTCAAGTCAGATCCAAAGGACTGAAGAAATTCGGTTAGATTCACAGATAGACAAAGTTCCCAACAACAGATTCATTGTTTGTGACAGCTCTAAATCTCTGAGGTGATGTGAACTTCAAAGCACTAATGACACCATAATGATTTCACTATGCAATTAGAGCTGGAGCTGTTGAAGGAATTAATGTTGTTTCAAATCTGTAAGTATGTCTTTCCTTTAAAGGAAAGAACAATTCCAGAAAATATTTTGCAGATTTTTAAAAAAAAATAACTTGTTTTAACAGCTATTTGTTCCAGCTTTGTCTAGGACTACCAAGACTATTCTATTCCCAGAGTGAGAATAATTCTTCAGATCACACTTATGGTGCTTATATCCATATATCATAATAAAATCTCTGCTTTCTATTGGTTAGAAGCCATTGCTTTCAGAAAACATTCCTGCTGGCAAGCTCATTCAGGGGAATAATTAAAGAAAACTTTTCTTAAATATTATGAATAAATCAACACAGAAACATTTTTTCTTGGCTCTATTTACTACTGGACAGGAAAAGTTTTTCTGTGGAGAACCTTTCCATTTTCTCCAAGCAATCCGAAAGGAACTGCTCGATTTTGTTTGGTCATTCAATACCTACTACTCCAGCAACAGTGAGCCCACCTGATTCAACAGATCACCAGTTGGGCCACTGTAGGGGATTTTTTGAAGTCCAGCTTTATGGTAGCGCTCTGTGCCAGGCATTACTCTGTACTACTCCTTAGCTCTCACCACCAGCCATCTAATTGCTACAGAGCCTTTCTCCCTGGGCTTCTTCAGGAATAATTTTGAAAGCTCTTGTTTTCTTCTGCACCAGAACAAAAGACAACTTAGAATCCTTGGAAATGTTCACAAAATTAAATTATTTTCTGGCCTGTCGCACCCAGCACAGTGCAAGATAAGCCTGTGCCCTTGCAGAACTTTAATATCCTCTCATTTTATTCTCATTCCAAGCCAGTCAATCTCCTAATGCTTTTGATGTCAGTTTTAGTGGACTGCACGTCAAGTAGAGGACATTATCCCAGTAGCTGTACAGTGATTATCTGGGCTACAGCAGTTATTTCTGAGTGACAGAACTGGTAAAATGCCAAATGTTTTCATAGAGATCAGTGTTGTGCTTGCTAAATTACTGGGTTTTCTGGTGAGTCCTAGGGCTGTATACTTATATTAGCAAAACAAAACAACATTTAGTAACAAGTAGAGGTTCACTAGGTCACATACTGTCAAATCCAACCCTGAAAAGCACAGAGATCCTATTTTTTAACTCCGCTCTTTTCTGGCTCTCTTCACTGTGACTAATGCTCTCCACATCTCCCTTGATACAGCATGTTTCTTAAACTTCCCTTTTTCAGATATTAAAAGGAATATAGACCACAGCTTTTTAGAACTTGCCCCAAACTTTTAATGATGGTGTCATATATGCTTTGTGTGAACAGACCTGCACATCTACATTTCCTGTGTTCTGAGCATTTGGAAGTTAATAAACTTTAAATTCATTACAGAATGTTGAATAGACTCTGAGGATTGTGAATAAGAATAGAAGTCTGATAAAAATGAAAAATGTTTACTTGTCAAATGTCTGTCACCATATCTGACATACATAATATTATTTAGCTCATACTTGCTCATATATTCTTTGTTTCATTTTTTTAATGATTCCTATAGGGTCAGGAAGAAACCTGTCGCTCCTAATACGATAGAGAAGAAAAGGATTTCTTACAGTATAGATAAATATGTTGCTCTCTGTTAGTAAAGAGTTTCATAAGATTAAATTATTATGACAAGGAAAAATGACTTTAAATTGGTGTCATCTTCAAGTTTTCTTTATTAAATCCTACCTACGCCATGGTGAACAAACAATTTTCATCAAGTGATAGTTCATAAGAATAGTTATGATTTGATTTCATCTATGTTCTCTGGACAAAGATCTAACGGAGTTTACAAATACTTTCGGAAGAATCAAGACTTCTTGCATATAGGGGGGACCTAGTCTTATATTTTAACTCAACTTCTAAAAAATAATTCTAAAAAGTAGGTTTCTACCATTAGGGTACTCTTAAGAGCAATAGAAACACAGGCAGAGAATTCCCTACTTTGAGCAATTTTTAAGTTGCCACCCCAAACCAGGGAGTTTTATAAAGTTATGAATTTGGGGCCAAACACAATAAAAGCCAGACAATTCACTCTTCAGAAGCTGTAATAATTTTAATGAGAGATGGAGGGATGTTCTTGTTTTCACTTCTCTGATTCTACTAATACATGACTGTAATTCATTAATTCAGGGTCAGACAATGAGCCTCTGAGCAATTATTCACATGAGTGGTCTCACAGAATTCAATGTCCTCATTTAATGTGCCATTAAAATGGTACATGGATGCATCTAACTAAAGCAAACATTAATTCTCTGCAACACACAACAGGTAGCATTGCAAAGTCTTTACTCTCAGTCACTATTTATTGAGAAAAATGAGAAAAGAAAATGGCTTCATGAATTTGGCTTGTTCAAGAAAAGATTTTGCTGAAAAACCCCCAAGCCTTATATCATATTCAGAAAACCAGGAGACTCAGATTTTTTCAGAATTTTAGACAGACTGCTTTGCACAGTTTGGACAAATTCAAGACAATGCCAAGAAGGGAAAAATCTAAGATGCAATCCTAAAAATACACTGGAGAAGTGTAAGGAGGAAGCAAACACCAAACCAGCCAGGCACATGGGCAACTCAGTCTCGCTTGTGATCTCACTTACTCTGTGTTGATGGCAGCCACCAGAGCCAGGCACCTTGTGCAGAAGTACATGAGAAGTACTATGAATCTCTGTTTAAGCACAGCACAGCCCCAGTTCCTCTTCTCAGGGGAATTACATATTCTCTCATTCCTGATCATGTCTCCTAGTCCAACGCTGTTGCAATATGTACATTTTTAACTCAGATAAACAAATGTCATTATGTTTAATGTGATGACGAAAAACTGGATCTAAAGAACATATTTTCTACGTGCCTCTCTTTCTCTATTACACAGCTTATGACCAAAATTTTCCAGGCGGGTTTAGGATGTTGCCTGAAAGACACTATAAAACCCTGAGTCACAAGCTAAATGCCTGAAACCAGCCCCATTTCTTTCATATATTTTTGGAGTACAGATTGCCAAAACAGAAGACAGAATAAGCAGAGACACTGTTTTATTGCTTCCACGCTGGCACAGTTCGCATGCCTTGTTGAAGGCAGGCTTCATTTTGCCATAGTATTTCACAGAGAGATTTGGAAATGCACACTGTTCCCCGGCTTACCTGGCAGCCTGGTGATTTCCTCAGCACAAACAAAAATCTAAATACAATTACCTGGCCCACAGGCATTGCAGGAGTCTCAAATCTTTGCAAGTAAGATACCAGCTAGGCCTAAAAGTCACTGCATTTTTCCTTGTTCATCAAGAATAGGGTATTCAATATTTTTAGAGAGATACGTCCTTCATGGCTGAAGATGAAGGCTAATGAGGCTGGAATTAGCATAGATTAACATCATCCAGTTTTAAAAGGTGTTGAGGGAGTGTGAGTCTAATCCAAAACCCAGAATTCGTGTCTCTCATCACCATCCCACGGTACCACACCTGAAAGGATCCTCCCCTGCCTCATGTTAATTTGAGACAAAATATTAATTCACTCCCCAGGGAGCATTTCTTTGCTATGTTCTGTGCTGAGATATGTATAAATCAGACTGACTGTATTAGTTCTGTAGCTGGCATGCAAATGCCAGGTATTCATGGAACTATTAATTGCCATTAATACTGGACTGTGTAGCGGGCAACACAGAGGCATAGAGATCTTATCTCCTAATGTATTTTTGTAGCCAGTGATGTTCTGTAGTCAGAAAAAGATGTTCCTCCACTAGGTGATTAAAAGCAAGCATCTGACTCTGTATTCTGAAATGAAGTTTGTAGACTGTCAAAATCTGTGAAAATCCTTCTTCCTTTGCCAGAGCGGTTTCCCTTTATCAGTACCCATTTTAAGACTCTGAGGACAAAATCTGTGGAAAAAGGTTCCCAAGATAAATCAGGGTTGAGAGAACAAAGAACATCCCTTCTATAAAGTGTGTTGCATTACAGTTATGATAGGTGTTATTTTCAAAAATAATAATGCTCTATGCATTGTTGTGTCCAGAAAAGGTCCATCCTTCCTCTTGAAATGTGTAACTTATATGGAAATGTATGTAGCCTTTGTTAATCCTCTGTCATTTTTTTATAAAAAGACAGTGCAAAATTATAACAGTTACAATTATTCCAATAAAGCATTTCATCTGAAAAGTGACATTTCTCATCTTTGTTCTTGAAATTATTCTACTAAGTGCAACTTGCCTTTATGAAAGTCAAGAAATATAGTCCACCCTTGCCTCAGCATAAAACACTGGAGAAACTATTGTACTGTAGAAATTGTCACATGGGGAAGCTTTGACTTTTTTAGATGAGGTAGAAGGATCTTTAAGCAAGACTTTAAAAGGCCTCCTAGGGTCTAGAGACTCTTCATACCCATAGTCCTGCAAGGGAATTAGCACCTCCAATGGGTTATGCACCAGACGTGGTGCTGGGCTAGAACTCCAAATGCTATTCAGACCACTTAAAACAGCTGTGTCCCACCACATTGGAACCCTTCCTGTAATATTTCTTGACAAAAAGACAAGCAACTGAAGAGAAAGGAGAATACTACACTGAGAGTACTGCTTTAGCCTCTGAAGAGTGATGTGTGCTTGAATCACTCAATGAAATTCTCAATTATAAACAGCAAGGTGAAATTCCACAAAATACTTACAGTTCTTTGCATTAGTAGAGGAGTTTCAGAACAACCTATCCCTTCATCATTAAAACTTGATTCCATATTGATTATGTCTTCAATCACCTCTTCCATCTAATAAAATAATATTTTAAGACCAAGCATTACAAATAATAATGGAAACAAAGTTGTTCTGAAAATACAGAGGAAATAATCTTGAGTATTTATTGCATCAATAAAACTTAATTTCAGAAGTTTATATCTTAAAATTCAAATAGTTTAAGCATTTTTACACAATATTCACATTTTTTACTTCTTGTGAAAACAGTTTTTGTGGTTTAGCAAGTTACTTCTTTCCTCCCAAACACCAGCCCATTCCCCTTTTTTAACCCCTTATTGCAACACCAGGATCAGATGACAGGAGTGCATTGCTAAGTTGTGACTGTGATCTGTCACCTTCATCAAATGTGTCATATCCACAGTGTATTGTTGCATTGGTGCAGGAAGGCTGAAAGGAACCTGTGGTTCTGCAAGAGCATGAGTCACTCAAGATTTGGTGTTACACACCGCTCTCAAGATTCAACAGGCAGAGGTTTGTGCTGTGTTTGGCAGTACACTGGATACTTCTCCAGCCAGCCTTCTGGTCCCACTTTTGTTCTAATCTGAATCAAAAGCTGCTGAAGCACATGGAATAGCTAATTAATTACTTGGGATGAAACAGTTAATACTTTGCAGACATATAGAGATATATAGATTTGGACAAGGTACAGCATGAGTTTTCAATGATAATTTTGGTCTTGTTCCATTCACAAAATAACTTTGGGAAAGATCCCATGATGAACCTGTCACTGTTAACTCTACCGTCTGCAGGAGTGGTTGACTTGTGCCCTGAGGCTTTTCAAGCAGCTCTGAAGAGCTGTAGCTGAAGGGAATGTAGAGGGTCCTATGCAACGAAAGAAAGTATCACACAGGCCAGGGGCCTTTCAACACAGACTTTTAGGCCATGTGGCCCAGCACAGCTCATATGTGTATTCCTCTCCTTCTGCAAAAACCAGACATGTGCTGTCTGAGGAGTTGTGCCCAGACTTATTTAGGAAAGTGCTGTCTGGGCCAAAAGGATGCCAGGAAACACCAGCAATTAAATAATATGAATGAATACAGTTCATTGCACCAACCTGTGTGTTGGCTCTGTATTATTTACTAATATACTTACAGTCTACACTGAACCACAGAGCACATCTGCAAATAGGAAATTACACTCTGCCAGTCATCTCCCTGAGGCTCTGGGACGGGATTATTCAAATTATTGGAGTGATGCCTACAAGGACTTTGGCCTGTGCCAACTATCACTCTCCCAGTCGTCACCAGGCACAGTTCAGGACAGTGGTTTACAAGCAGTCATCTTGCTCTCGAGGACAGAGAGTGGTAGTACCACTGGTAGTACCACCAGTGGTAGTACCGGGTGGGTGCCGGTTGTTCCTGGTCGGATACCCAAAGTGCCTGAGAATGGTTCCAGCATGCTGTGCTTGCCAGCACAGAGGTGACAACAGAGGCCCCCACAAAGGCCATATAAAACAATCTTTGCAGACTAGTGTCTCCAGTAATCCATAAACCTGACATAAAATGTCAGTTGTCAATGCAGAAGGAATGGAGGGGCCCCAGATGAGCTCTCCAGGAAGTGCTGGGTTTATTTTTTTCAGTTTCCTCACGCTTAGCTGCATAATGTCCAGATGCTCGCATGGCTCACAGTGTGTTTGTAAGAAAGATTACTCTGTTCTGTTAAAGCCCAAGATATGGTACAGCATCTCCATTTCTTATTTCTCTAGGAATTCCCCTTTTACCTAATAAGCACTCTCTTGAAATCTGTTGAAGTATTAAAGGCCATAATGATCTACATCTCACATAGGCTGAGAATCTGACATTGTATAATAGCTGTACCTCTATTAAAATCAATGGTGGCACTAAAGTTAGCATATCTGCGCCAATTTACCCAAGATAACCCATATATAAATATATTAGCTAACTGAAAAATGAATGAGCAATTCTTTCAGTTACATCTTTAAGGTAATCAGTATTTAACTTTGTTATGCAGTTAGGATAATACTTTTAGACAGAAAAAACTCTCATCTGAAAAAAAAAGTTTTGCATTTCAAAGTACATATTCAAAAAACATACAGCAATATGTGACATGTAGATAAAAAGATGCAACAGTACGTTTTAACTGCCAGTAATTTAGAAGCCTGATCATGCAATAAGCTATTCACAGACTTTCAAGGGAATCACCCACATAACCCAAAAGGATTCAGGGAGCAAGTGCTGCAACCGAAGGCCCCGTGAAAGTAAAGAAAGTCATCTCTTGCCCACGACTAGTACAATGTGGGGCACGTAACTTTTTTGTAGAAGTACACAAAGCCCATTTCCCCATTCTTTTCGCCAGCCCAGCCCTACCGCATTTTCGTGTTCTCCTCCAAGGGCCAGCAGCTTGGTAACAGGGCTTTCTGGTGTGCCAATATCGCTGACAGGAGGCATGTGTCCGTTTCTTAAAATGGAGGTCACTCCCACGGGCTGGATTGTGTGGGAGTGGGACAGGGAGAGCGTCTGGCTGGACAGCTTGGTATCGAGGGTCAGGTACTGCTTCACCTGGTGCCTCTGGCTTTGCTGTATGTGGTATCTAGACTGATTTTCCAAGTGTGTTTGTACCTGGGAAGGAATGGAAATAATTGCTAAAGTTTCAAGTTACTGGTACCAGTATTTGTCCATATGTTCACTTAAAAATCTTCAAAACAATAGATTCAGCTTTAATAACATTTGAATAGTATTATTATTAACCTTAATTTATTTTTTTCAGTTTTGCACCCTTACACATTTCTTATTTGTGTACTATTTTCCCCTAACCCAGCTGAATAAACCTTCTGAATAATTATCAAAGAAAAATAGAATTAGAAAAGATAAACATGATCCTGAGAAAAGACCAGAAGTATGCTACACATTTTGCTCTTCTCATTTAAGAATGATCTCTGTTGAAATCACTGATCATTGCAATCAAATCTACAAGCATATATGTACTCTAAAATTAATATCACAGTGTATTTACTCTTTTGTACTATAAATGTAAATAAATGTATAAAGAAAAACATAATCCAACCAACTTCAAGTAATATCAACAGCAGCAGAAATTCATTCATACCTAAATCCACATTTGGCTCACCTTGTAATAAGTACAGTCAGTTAAATGAGGCATTGCTGCACTTTTGGAAAACAAAAACAAAAACAAAAACAAAAACAAAAACACAAAAACCCCCAAAAATAAAGAATCCAAGCTCTAGTCCTGGGTGACAGTTCACTATCCTCAAACCACGCAGTCTTCTTGAAGTGCCTCTTGAGGACAGATCACTTTTTGAGTTGGTAGGACTTTATAAACTGAGTGGTCATGCCAAAATGGCTAATTGAGTAAGACTTTGGGCCATCCTTTGATTACAGAGATTGACAGTTGCTACTTCAAACAGCTCCCATTTCAGATCAATGTCACATTCCTCCAATTTAACTATCAGAGGAGCACTGCATACACAAACCTTACTGTCATTTCAGCCCTGTGGCTTTCTTCTTTTCCTATGGCATGAGTGGTCACAAATTTCTTGTAACAAATTTTTCCCAAGTGGCCTCTGTGTAAGCATGATTATTAATTGTTAAATAATAGCAAGACTTGCTTTGCAGACCTTTTTAAAAAAAAATAAAATTCAGTCATTTAAACAAACTTCTTTTTAATTCCCCTAACATACATAAGCAGAGATAAATAGCCCATAAAAGGGCTTTGCATTTAAATCAGCTATATTTTTGCACAATATTGCAATACCTACTTTATTTTTAATCATGTTATGGTGGCATGTCTAGAATTATTTTAATTATGTTTCTTTAAACTAATTTTCTAGTCATATAAAAAAGATTAAGGCATGCAGTAATGAATATAATATTAATTATTTTGATGTAAGCCTTAAAGTTATTAAATAATATTCCATTAAAATATTGAAATAAAATCTTAAATACACTGTTTAGATTTCCCCATTTTATGTTAGGAAGGTATGCATCCCATGTAAGGTTTTAAGAACTACATGTGTATTTGGGATTTACTTAAATCGTGATATTACTTAACTGAGATCTTTGTGTTAATTTTAGAAAGTGTATAATGTACTGTTAATTTAAGCTCTGATTTATCATGTGTAAGGATACATGTAAAACCACCCCAAATCATTCAGATTCTTATGCATCTATTTACTCCTTCACCCTCAGTAAGATTTAAGCTCATATTGAAAGTTAGACACTCAAGCAGTTTCTTAAATTAGAATCCAAACATGAAATCTACTGCATGCCAGTTTAACAAGAGTATCGATCTTGGGTGAAATGCAATGTGCTGAGGGAAAGAAAATATGTTCCGTTGTATGGCCAGAGCAGGGATTTGCTGTGCACCCCTGTTTTCTGCTGCCGTTTCAGAAGCACCCACAGACACTTCGTGCTTGTGCTGGACTCTAGGGTCACTGGATGAATCCACGCAAAGTAACCACTACCCAGACCCTTGCACTGCCTAAACTGATGTAGATCTCTTTCCAGCAATGCAGAGCACTGCAGTCAACAGCTTTGAAGGCACAGCTTCTTTCCATGGCATAAATGGGAGTGGGATAGCGGCACAGGCTACAAATGCATGTACTGCATTTCAGTCCAGCTATTTTTTCTCTTAAATGAAGCTGATGATCACTCTGTAATGAGCAACGAATTGTTGTCTTAGAAATTCTACAGGCCTACCTGAAGTATGAAATCCAGAATATCAAATATCTTCAAACTGAATGGAAAACATAAGAAATTTGCAGTGTCTGAAGTCTATATTACCTTGTTTTAAAGTTTGTGTTTAATAAGGAATTTTAATAAGGAAGTGGGTTCTGCCACAAGAAAATTGCTGAGAAGTCAATGGCTTGCTTTTTGCTTTCTCTGGACTTCAGATTGCTAGTGGCAAACTGAAACCTCTGTGCAGCCCAATTTCCTAGTGAACCACCACAGGGCCATCCCACTGGGGTGGAGGGAGGATCTGTGAAACACAATCAGCTAACTGCTGACTACATGAAAAATCAAGATTATCAGGAGAGCTGATTTTCTGTGATATTCTTTCAGTGCTTATATCCTGTCAGTACTGTCTTGAACTTCTACAAACAGGAAAAGAATTTAAAGCTTCGCTGATGGGATCTGTTGCTACGGTTTTGCAAACCTCTCCATCCCCTTTCCTGTGCCAGTTGCAGTCATTACAAAGCAGAACCACTGACATTAGAAAGGAATCTATGCTCTGATTTTCAAAAAGTGCCTAAAGTTGCAATCCTTGATCATCTTTATATATGTAAATAAGTCTTAGAAGTCAATGCTAAAAACAAGAAGTAAAGCACTTCTGAAAGTCAAGCCACTGTGTAAAGACAAAGCTGAGTTGGACTCATTTTTATAATCCTACTGCTAGTGTATAATAAATGGGGAAAAAAAGTCATGCTATGCCAAAGGAATACTAAGATTGCAAAGTCAAGCTCTCAAAAATTAGAAATGACAGTTGAAACTGCCCATGTAACATGTGTGAAATAAGAGCAGAAACTCAAAACTTTATAATTTTATGAAACCTGATAGTCAAGTGTCGAATACCAAGTATGATCAGTTTATTCTCCACTGGGATGCTGGATGACTTTTATTATCTTATATCAGTATTATTAAGCTCAGTTTAGGTTTTCTGAAAATTTTAGATTAAATAAACTCTTTTAAATAACTATTCCCATAATTATAAACATTAAACATTGACTTGATTTTGAACTTCTTTTTAAAGGTGTAAAAAGAGTGGCTAAGCACTGGCACAGCTTGCCCAGAGAGGTTGTGGAATCTCCATCCTCAGAGATTTTAAAAACTTAACAGGACACAGCACTGAGCACCTGAGAAAGCAAAAGACTTCTAGAAATAGCCAGGGAAATATGAACTGGTAGTCTAAATATTGAAAATCTGGATAAACATTATTAAGTCTGGGAAAAAAATAGTATTGGGTTAGGGGTTCAGTGAAATAAATGCAAAAAGCAAAATAACTGGAAGATCACTCCTACACATAAGTAATCCCACAAGTAAAACAGCCCAGAGCAATGTGCACTTAGCTGCTTAGAGACCTTGACCATCTGCATATCTTAGATCTGCTAGATAAGGTCCTTCCACAGAAAACTGAGAAAAATAAAAGATTTTTCAGAGTAGAAGCATCCTTACTTCGCTCAATAATCCCAGTATGGTATCCTCTAGCAGAGTTGGGAGACTAATTTTCTAAGTCCTGATCTTTTGAGGAGTTCCGATAATCTGTGAGAACATTTTATCAGAGACTATGTGAAATTTTAAGGTGAGGGTGTCTGCATCTCTCCAGTCTAGGAGTCCTCCCGTATATAAAATCATTAAAGCTTTTTTGGGCCAAGGACCTGCAATGTTGCTGCTGACACACCCTTTACTGCCACAACAGTCTGAATATAGGGTTACTTTCATTTTTTTCTTCTCTCTGGGTCAATGAATATTTAATCATCTGTTAAAAGCAGAACAGCTTTAAAGGAAGACCCTGAGATGGTTTTCAGGGTAGAGCATCCAAGAAGCTGGCAGCTCCTTGGAATCTGGTTTCTCGTCTCTGACACAAATTAAGCAGTCTGATTTGATAAAGCATATCTTCTATCTCTCAGTAGACCATTTTCTATTAAATGTCTCTCTGCCTTCCTATTTTTTTCTGAAATGGATGACCTTGCTCGTTGACGTGCCTGATTTCTGTGAATTCCTAGCGGAAATAGGCACCCAGTGACCACCTGACGATCCAGATCCTGACTCAGACAAGCCTCAGACACAGCCCAGGACTTAGTGTTTTCCTACTGGCACACCTGCTCTAGCTCTTGGTATAGTCAGTGACCTGACCCTTCCTGTCAAGTGTTCCTGAAGTTATATAGGCTCTTTTGACTGTTGCGTGGCAAGGTGGAACAAGGTGATGAATTTGTGCAGATGAAGTGCTGGTTCTCTTCCCAGGCATTCTCTTGCAGAGGCTTGGCCGTGTACTTTAAATGTTAATTATTTCAGATTATTTGAGGAGTGAAGGACAGCATAAAGTTCCACAGTAAATAGATTATCTGCTCCCTCCTAGGCATTGTTTTTATCTATTTTCTGGCTTTCCTAATCATGGTGAAATTAAAGCCTATTCAGAACCAGAAACATTGAGCATGCAGGGAGCCAAAAGCATCCAGCCCAAACTCAGGTGTTTTAATTCCACCAGAACAAAGCTAGAACACAAATGAACACTTTGAGGTGGATTTTGTAATCCAGAAAAGATCCTAATGCACAAGTAACTGACTGTACCTTTTTCTGTTTTATATCTCACTGACAAGCCAGTTCTGAGAACAAGAACATAACAGCCTTTCAGAATTACAGATGCATATTCAAACTTCTTCAATTGCTCTTTCTAATTTGAGCACACATCATCATGTTGTAAAACTGTGGTACAGTTGTGTAACACCTTTTCCCACATTCACACTAATTTTACTTTCATTTCCAATATATTGCACAATGGCATAACTAGCCCTTCAGTAGTTTATTTACATAAACTATTTTACTTCCACATTTGCTGATGAGATTTTTCTCCATTAGTAAAAGAATACCTAGTATGCCAAAAGTAAGAAAGAAGGCATCTTTAGGGACCCTAAAGGAGGCATGCACAATGTCAATGATATTTCAGTAAGCAGCAGTGCTACATCTTGTATTGGTATTCCACTAAGGGCAAGCAGGTGATACCTGTACTCCCAGGCTGCTTAGCCCAACATCAGTCCTGGGAGAAATAATAGGAAAACTGAAAAGAGATTCAATTAATAAATTATTAAAAGATAGGAATATAATTAATGCTAGTCAACATAGTTCTGTGCAAAATAAGCCTTGTCAAACAAATCTACTTCTGTTCTTTGATGAGATTTCAAGTTAGGTTGCCAAAGGTAACGATGTAGGTATAATACACTTCAACTTTTGTGTGCCTTTTGACTTAGTATCATTCAATATTCTAATTAAAAATATAGCACTACACAATATCAATAAAGCGTGTTTTAACTGGATTAAGAATTGGCTAACGAACATGCATAAGAAAGTAATCAGCAAAGGCTCAGCATCAGAAAGAGGGGCTCTTCGGTCTTGTACTACTCAACATTTCCATCAGTGATTTGGGACTGATGAAAAATAAAACCAACTAAAAAGAATAAATTTTTTTTAGAGTAGTGATCCCATTGAAAGAAAATGTGTTCCCAGTCATCCAAATACACATCTGCATATGCTGGAGGAAGAAATACAGGATGCAACAATGGAGAAAAGTGAATGGAGAAAACACTGGAAGCAACGAGTCTGTAAAGAATTTTGGGGTCCTAACAAACCAGCAACTCAGCAGGAGTGTCCAGGTGGTGCTATAGCAAGAAATAGAAAATGGCATAAAGGAAGTAGTGAACAGGAGCCTGGCTTTACTCTGCTTTTATTTATGGCTCAGGAGAGATCAATAATGGAATCCTAAAAATATTTCTACCATAAACATTTTTAAAACACTGTTGAAAAAATTGAAAGGATGCAGAAAAGAACTATGGAAGTAATTGAAGACCAAGAAAAGGTACTTCAATGGAAGTTTAAGGCACCTCTGCTATGTTCTTGTTGTCAAGTTGAAATTTGTGAAATTTGTGGGAGATGCTGAATGTGACAGGGTCTTTCAGCTAGCACAGAAAGCATGGCAACAACCACTGGCCACAAGCTGATGTTAGGCAAGCTCATATCGGAAATTAAGTGAATAAACAGTGAAATACTCAAAAGAAATGCTCTAACTGCTGTTTTCTTCAAACTAAGGGTTGATTACTTTCTGGAAGAGATGGATTAGCCAAATCCAAGATACACTTTTTTCAAACACATTCTTGGACTCAAAGCTGAGTACTAGTATAATGACTGAATGGAATACAAAAGCTTGTGATTTTAGAGGAATTAGAATACATGGTCTCATAGCCCTTTCTGTATTTAAATTTTATGGATTTTTGGATCTGAGAACTGGCTGTTATAATAGCAACTTTTTCTTTGATGAAAATTCACTCTGAATTTAATAAATGTTTAAACCTCTGCTACAAAATAATATGCTTAAATATGGTCATAGTGTACTGGACAGAAATCAGTAGACTTCATTACAGTTCACCATTTATGCTGGATGTTAATTTGTTCCAGCTTTTTAATAGCTTTTGAAGTAAAATTTCTCACCCAGATGGGATCGCATCATTTATCATTAGTCCTGAACACAACACCTCTGAAACTGTTTGAATTATGGGGCTTCATGTTCTTTTCAGCCACTGTACCAGAAAATAAGCATCTAAGTATGAACTTTTTAATTATTAAAATGTTCTGTAAGTACCCAAAAAGTCTAATTCCATTTTAAGATAAGAAACACAATCACAACACAGAGTATTTTAGCTCTGTTTCTGAGGACTTTCAAATGGATTTTAAGGGTTAGGAAAAAAAGCATTTTTAGTGATGAAATAATCCTTTTTAACTTCTATTACAAATGAACATCAGTTGTTTGTTTGTCCTGCTCTTTCTGTTAAACTTTTTGAGAAAATTGTATTTGTGAAATTATTTCATAATAAAATGAAATTTCAATTTAACATAGTAATTATACACTTCTGTTCTATCTTAAAAACTATCACTAAATAATGTAGCTGTTCACTTTAATGTTTAGTTTATAAAAGCATGTGTGATTATGTCAATTAATTACTTAAGCTAAACACAGTAATTAATTTTTAAATGTGAATATTTTTCTTATTGGAACTTTGATCTGACTAGATGAGACCTTCTCCATTAATATGCATGAAGAGAGAATACAAAGCAAAAGACATCCAGTCTGGCAACTCACAGCTGTGTTTAGTTGATGCATTATAGCAGCTTTCAAGTTAAGAAAAAAATTCTCATGTGACTCTAATGCACTATTTTTCATCTTATTTAACCTTTAACATCATATTCATCAGGAAGTTGTGAATGTTCTTTCAAGGTTGAAAAGACTGAAGAAGAAACAGTTTAAAGTTCTTTGACAAAGGCCATGTCTTCAACAATGACTACTGCATCTGTATTTTGGTATCTCAATGTCTAAAAATAGCTGATAAGTATGAATGTGGTGTAGGATGGGAGCAATCGGAAAATCTCCATCACACTGCCAACCATTATGAAAACCAAGAGGAATGTAGGAGCAAAAGAACTGCAGAAGAGACTTTGCAGAAACCAGTGCTGGGTAAGGAAACTTTCTCTGCGCAGCATAGGCAGCAGAGCAGCGTTTCTCTCAGGGAGAGAAAGGCAGCAGAGCTCTCAGGGCTGGGGCTATTAGAGGCTAGATCTTACAGCTAGCCATTTCCTGCCAAATCCCCGTGCAGACGCAGGGATTTTGATAGCATTTCCTCATTGTGGTATTCTCTAGCACTCACTGAGCACTGATGGAGCTCAGTCCTTTCAGGTATTCCTCTGTGCTAACCTCCTTGTGCAATCAGAAATGAGTTGGGGGAAGCCAACTACCTGCACAGAGCAGCTACAGAGACATTATCAAAGCAAGCACTTCCATTTGCGCCAGTATACCTGAGACACTCTTGGCTTCTTAATTGAACTCCTGCAGTTAAGATACACACAGCTCTGATGGCTCCTTAGCCATCACCAGCTTGACTTCTGAAGAAAGGATCCCTAAGGTCTTAAGGCCAGCTTGTTATGTTTTAAAATAACAATGAGTCTCGATGACATTGTGGTCTTCACTGGCAGAAAAGACTCAAGTTTTTAGCATTGCACGATAAAAACAGCCTATAAAGTTAAGCAAAGCAAACTACAAGAAGTATTTTTACAAATCTATCCCTTTGATTTAAGTTAGAATTTAAGCTGAAAATCTGAATGGTGAATAAAACCAACCACTACAGTTAATAGGCCACACAAGCATTAAAATGGACCTCAAGCAAATTATGAAACCCTGGCTAATATCCTTACTTTGACTTTGCACAGTGACCCTGTCCACACTCTCATTGATTCATGAGACCTGTGAATATAATAAATCTTTACTGTTCCCATTCCTCTTTATTGTTGGTGTTATTAAAGGACAGCGAATGTGACTCTTGCATTTGAAGAATGGAAAGAAACTTTTTGTATGGCTAGCTATGTTCAAAGAGCTAGGTCCTGATACCTTTACTTAACTACTTGTCTCTATCTCTAGAAGCTATTCAAATTAGGTCAGCGAATAAGATGCTATTAAATGGAGAAAAGGGTATCACACACTTATTCAAGGAAAATCAGTTTTGAATATGGAAAGTACAATCATCTGGTTTTTAGTTAAAAATCATCTGCTAGTGAACCTCCACCGGTGCAGTTTGTTCAGCCCTTGTAGAAGAAACAAAGTAACAGCATTAAAGCTCTCCTGTGTTTGTCAACTGCAACAACTAACACAAATCCATAAAAATTACAGTTATAGCAGCACGGGAAATCTGTAACTCGAATGATGTATTATATTCAGAGATTCAAGATTTTCTGACAAATATTGTATATCAAAAAGAAATCTACTCCAAAATATAGGATTCATATAACACAGGCTGATACAGGGATCAGGAATAATGAAAATGCTTGCAGACAGGGAAGGTTATATTTTAATGTCAGCATTTTTAACTATTTAACTTCAGATGAAAGCACTCAGAAAAGACAAAAGATGACTGTATTATGAAGATCCATATAGTCTATTTTGTTACCCACAGGTGAAGTCTGGAATATAGGTCTAACATTGGAGAGAACCACTAAGTATGTGTGCTACCTTTATGTATAGATGAGAAAGTCAGGTGGCTGACCTTCAAAATGACTGAACCAAAAGCAGAAAGATCACTGGTGTGATGGCTACTTTAGTAAATTCCAGAATAGTTTCAAAAGACTCTGATTTGTTCTTTGATTTCTAATTGTTTTCATGTGACAGCTATCATTTTCTCACTTGTATCTCACTTTAAGGGTTAAGAGAACTCAGAGAGAAGTCCGCCTTAAAAGGTATGAAGAGGGAGCATGAAGTAGTAACTTTCTCATTGTGTCCTACACATTTTTTCTGGCTCCCCAGGTGAGCAGACACTGTATCATTTGAGATGCAATGATGGCAGTAATATCCCTCCTGTTCAGTTACAGACAGCAAAACAATCCTAGAAGCTAGATCTGAAAAGTGTATTTTCCTGGTATGTAAGAATATGGACATCAAATATAATGTGGAAAAAAGTACTGATGGTAAAATTGTAAGAGGATAAAATAGTACTTTGGCATACGAGTATACTGATATTTCTGAGGGAGGGGTTTGTCTTTTTGTCCTTACGTCTTTATTCCATTGGACAAGTAGTGTTTGCACACAAATAATAACATTTATAACGTGCTTTCCAATAACTTTGTCATGTTTTGGCAGAACAAGCTAAAGAAGAAAAAGACAAAACCTGAACACAGTAAGCTTACCTCTGGCGTGCTATTCTTCTTCAAAAATAGAGTAAGTGCAAAAGATTTAGTGATTTTGGATAAAACCACTGGTTTTGCCTATTTCTAATATGAAAGATTCATGACTGTCTGCCAAGGGGACTACCTCAACTTCCCCAAAAAAGTGAAACCCGTTGGTTGAAAAGCATGATCAGTTTGTTAAAAGTGGTAACAATTTCACCAGCAGATGACAGCACTGCTTATTACGAACCCTTTTGTGTGTTTCAGTCCTCCCTCATTTTGCAAACAAACTGTACCGAGATATGCACCCCCCAGCCCATGCACTGTAAGAACGGAGGAAACAAAGCCGGTGGCATAAGGTGGTTTGGTGAGGTAGTCACATCAGGGAGGCTAATCTGTTGGACAAGTTATTTTAAGTCTGTGAAGGGTTATAGCTTCTGTAAAGACACAGACAAAACCAGCTTCAGCCTAAGAAATGTGCTTTCTATTGCTTTCTTCAGTCTCAGAATGATAAAGAGGGCAAGGGGGGAAGCTTTCAAAGTAGGCATCTTAGGTTCAGCTTCACAACACGATTTTTGTGAAATCAAGGCAGCAACATCATTTTGAGTCAGCTTAGGATCTGGCCACAAAGTGTGCTTTCATACAAGGGGAGCAGATTGGGTTAGCTGACAGCAGCAGGTGATGTTTCCGTCAAAAACAGGAATGGCACATCAAGGATAGCTATATGAGAAAAAAGTAACAAAAAATATTTCATAGCAGTTGTTAAGAGCATTTTTTTAAATCCACCTGGTCCATTTTGTGTTCAAATATGTTTTATGGATACAAGTGGCAATGAGTCGACCATGTTGATGCTTCAGGATGCTGTTGGCGTGCTGTTCATGGGGTTAGCAAACATTACTTTCAGTACTTGAACACCAGGTACAAATCAGTATATTCTTTCGGCAATACACTTCTGCTTATGTTCTGAGAGTAGTAACAGTGGATTTACAGTGCAATAACTATGTGGTCCTTGAAATATTTTAATAATTTTATAGGATTTATGTATGCCACTATTCTTACAAGTAAGAGTTAAATAAAGAGCCTAGCTGTTAGTGAAAAAGCACATAATATTAGCAGAAATTATAATGAATATAAATTTTTACTTAAAATTGTATAGTTTATTTTGAGGAGTCTTTTCTGAACTATAGTTTTGCATGTTTGAGTCTGAAAATACACTTTTCAGCTTAACACCGACAAAAAGATACTTTTCAGCCTAACAGCCTAACATCTGCTAAAGAGGAGAAGAGAAGCTGACAATTCATTCAGTGAACACTTATAGAGTGCAAGGCTCCAAGCACTTATGTTTTGCTGTACTCCGCAGTTGACTGGAAATCTCACAAAAATAGCATAATTGGTACTTTCAGTACTGAACTGAGCAAGCAGTCTTGCCTTTTGACGTGTATTTAAACTAATCTTAGTTCACAACATGTTCCATTCAGCAGTAATTCAATATAGCCAAAAAAATTAGAGAAGATATTAATACCATTTCTAATGTACAACAGATCAAAATTCAGTTCCTTTTATAATTGCTTAAATTCTGAAATCAGCCTTTAAAAACCTTTAGAACAAGAACTGCTGTAAAAACACCATAAATAGAATCAAAAGGCAGCCTAGCAGAAACAAGTACATGTCCTTCAGTGTTAGAGTTGTACTTTACAGCATTTCCATTTCAATTCAGGTACAACAAACATTCGTGCACTTGAGGCTACAGAATAGGAGCTGGAGGAGTGATATTAGGGTAAGCTCAAACCATTCAACACTTTTCAGCCAATATCCACTAAATAAAAACATGTTAATTAACAAAAGATGATTGATTTTACTGGGATTAATCAAGAGAAACTCCCACTTAGTTTAAATGAGAGTTCTGTGTGAATATGGAATTAAAGATTACTACTGGTAAGTCATTATTAAGAGCATTAATTATAAGCTGTATTGTACAGAGCACGTCTTTCAAATGCAACGGTCCTAATGTGGAAAGGAATGTACAAGTTAAAAATAAGTTAGAATTGCCTAGAAAAATGATTGTCATAGCTATGTATCTGTGTGAAATCTTTCTGCCCCCCAAATTAATTTTTTTAGTTGAAAGTAAGAATATTTAATAATGATAACTGTATTTTAAAGAGTCTTTAGTATGTTGCCACAGAACTTTCAGCAGGAAAACATGTCACAGTGTTTGTACTGCAACAAAGTAGTGTGCTGTGAATGTTAACACTAAGATTTAGAGAGTGAGTTTATTAGTATTAACAGATTTATTTAATTATCAAGTGAGTTAATTAGCATTTATCAGCATAATCAGTAGGCCATGTTATGGAAAGAAGGCAAACGGTAGTCTCTTTGGTCTGCCTTAAGAAGATGGCAGATAAAACTGTGATTCCGTCACACATGCAGAATAAAGCAAGAACTGATTAGCCTGATTTTCATCACACAGTTAAAGTGCAGAAACAGTGGTTTGCCAGCATAGTTACCTACCGGCAGTGGCTGGATTTCTATCAGTTTTATCACCTCTACAAAACAGCATCGCCCCAGAGCCCAGGTACCCGAACACCGCAGGGCAAACAAGAAAAGACTAGTACAAATCTGACCATGAATAATGTATGTCACTCTTTGTGTATATCCAGTTGGTTCGAGGGAGAGAAAGGAGAAGTGGTTCATAAGGGTATTTCCTTAACGCTGGCTGGAATTTCAGTTAGAAAAGAAGAAATGATACAGCACTTTTAAGGAAAGAAACTTAACACTGTCTGTGTCTTAAATGCTTTATTATCTGAAGAATAGATGCTGAAAGAAATCAATAGCATAATAGTATGGCCATGTTAGCAGTTTCCTTCACTCGTTTTGTCAGTCTGTCATCGCTGTTGCCATTCAAAAGGCCACAAAGCCTAAACACAGAGGCAACTCTTCCTGTTACAGTCTTTTATTATTATAAACTAGAATGAGCTAATTATCATCAACATCAAACTCTAGGGTTATTCTCAACCCAATTCACAATCCTGGTTTATTCAGCACTGTTTCAAAATAGTTTAACAACACAATTTTACTGACATTTACTTGGGCTCATCATCTTTTCCTTAGGTGTATGCAGAGCATATATCTAAGACAGCTACATTTTGGTAACACCCTTATTTTTCTTAGGCAAGTCCAGATTTTATCTTTACGTTGGTCGCCCTCAGGACCATCCCACTGAATTAACGGATGCATAAATGCTTGCCAGAGTGGGGAAGGCTTTCTTACAGAAAACTGACAAAAAGGACAGCATAGGTAAATGTGGCCTCAGACTGTAGCTGTGCTCGTCTCCGAGCTGTCTGTTTGCCTTGTCCCTCCTTCTTTGCCCACAGCTGCACGAGTGCACAGCTCACTGTTACAGTCAGGATGGTCTCTACAATGGGCAAGAGCATCCTTCCCTAAAGATTACAAAATCCCACTACTTGAAGTACAGAATTCCTGCTGTCCCTCCCCACAGCTGGATCTCCAGCAGAAGAATTTAGCTTGTCACATTAATCCATGAGTCTCCAGCCCAGCTAAATTTAACCCACATTTTCAATTCCTGAAGCAAGATTTTCATGTCAACTACTAAAGTTTCGTTTTCACCTCCAAAGGTACACTTTACTTTATTGTAGATTTTCTCTCTTTAAAAACATTTATAGTGCAGTTGAGTTGAAATTTACGTTTGACAAGGTAAGTGAAAAGGTCCTTTTCAATTATATCACCAACCTCCTTTTCTCCTGCACGAAGGTCTCTGTAAACCTTGAATGAGAAACCAAGCATAGCAGTATCAAGGGAGAATACTCCAGTCACCTGAGATGTGCAGATGGCATTATCTTCCTATCTGCTGGAAAGCTTTGAGGCAATGTTCAGAGTAGTGGGGAAAGCAGGAAATGCTGACTCAGGATGAATAGGGGCAAAACGAGAACTGGGTTTCATATGATTACGAAAGAGGAAAACACTATGACTAAGAAAAATTAGAAAAGTTAGACCAACTGGCTAGATTAGGCTGATAATGTAAGTAGAAAAAATTAGGGCTCGATAAAAAGCTGTCAGAAGACTAAGCAATGGAAAGAACATTAAGTTCAGTTTCTCCTTAGAAGGTATTTTGGGTATCCCTCTATTCCCAGCCACAATACTTGAAAGCAAAAATAAAGCCCTTCACCAAGAAAATAGGTAGAATAAAACCGTGAAGGAAAAGAAAGATGAGTCTGTCATCATAACGAAAACTAAACAACCTGAAAAGAAGAATAGGAAAACCAAGATAAGGCAATTACACAAGCTGGGAAGCAGACAAAATAATAACAACCGGAGAATGCTGGAACATAAGAAGAAGAAGAAATTTAGAGCCTATTCCAGTTTTCTAGTGGATAGTTTACTTAGGTGCCAAGTCTAAAACTGGCCCTGGCAGCAAGCAGCATGAAGCAGTGCTGCCATAATAAACATAAAGGATTGGAGTTCCCAGTTTGGCACAAGAAAATGTCCTGGGTGATTATGTAGAAGAAATGTTTAACTATTAAACAAAACAAAGAAATAGAAGGTGTTCAACATAAAAACAAGCTTGGATGTAGAAAATCCTGATTAGCTCACTTTCTGTATTTGCAAAGAACAAAGGGTCCCGATGTTACACCTGAAGCTGAAGAGCCCAGAGGAGTACATCCGCCAGAAGGTCCTTTGCCAGAAAGGGCTGGGAATCATACAAAAGACTACCAGTAAAAGAAGAAACAGTGAGACTCCCAGCAGGGTTTTTGATCAAAAGTAGATCTGGTTGGTTTGTTGCTAGGGTTTTCTTCAAGATGGCAAATTTTGGACCAGACAGCGAATAGGCAGGCAAATAATTTAAAGCTTTAACTGCTTCATTAAAGCAAATCCCAGTCTATCCTCCCTCATAGACAAGAAAGCAGTACCAGCAATACAGTTTCACTGTTTAGAGGATGTACACAGAAACTTATTTGAAACAGATTTTATGTCAAAGCGTGCAAGGTGTGTGTTCACTGTGCAAAAACTGCCATGAATGGGAGGAGAAAGGTGTCTCATGGAAAAGCAGCCCTGGGCAACAGCTAATTTGGTTACTAACCATAGTTCAAATACTGAGAAGTGAGGGACCTGGGATTTTTTTGGCTGAGGATTCAGTAAAAGCCACAGAAAACTCCATAGTAAACATTTCTTCTTTCAATCCCAGTATACAGATCTCAATTTCAGTGTACGGGCTGTCCAGTAGTCATAGGATTTAGACTTCAATAATAAGAAGTGTGTATTACAAGAGAGATGAACCCGCACATTAGTTTTCGAAACCTACCTTTAAAGCCCACCTTCTGGGAGGTTTGATATAAGACACTATAGGATTCCCTTAATGTGACAGATACAGAAAAAGTCTTTGCACACAAGCAAGACAAGTTAAAATTATTCATGGTACCAGTGACCGCTATACTGTAAAATTCTAAGTCTTTTTACTGTAGGCTTCAGATCTGGACACTGCCTCTGAAGGAAACGTGTGGAGGGTAAGCAAAAGAGAAAGGCTGGTAAGAAGGTGAAAACACAGGACTACGGCAAGAAGTGGCCTGCACAGCAGTAGGAAACAGAAGTCTACATATAAGACTTCGTATATAGAGATCATTCACACTCTGATCGATGACATAAATTCCAGATTCTGTTTTACAGCTGTACAGTAAAATCAATCAGTATTAAAATAGAGTATATGGAGTATTGCAGATTAGAAAAAAAAGGATCTTTCAGAATTGTGACCTTCTCTACTAGTGATTAATGGAAGTTGAAGGCCATGTCTCCATCCTCCTGAGTCCAAACTCAGTAGCTTTAACAACACAGTGAAGACAGGTGAACACAAAAGCAGTAGTTGATTTAAAGTAGGGTGAAGGAGTAAATGTATTTAATAAATATTAATTCTCAAGAGTTACTTGGTTCCTTCCATTTTTCAGTTCCTCTAGAACTTTTTGTGGTTGCACAGTTTTTGATTCCACAGTTAAATAGTTTTTATTTAACCTACTTATTTCCAATTCCCAAATTTCCCCTTAGCTAAGCAGGAGCTTACTTTGTGTCTACTTACTTCGATCTCATGGGGGGGGGGGGGGGGGGTGAAAATGGGGGGACTGTTTGTTTTTGTTTAATCACTGCTTATTGGTACAAGAATGTCTTTATCCTTGCTAATACCTTTCTAGGCCTTGATCCTGCAACTACCTACTCTTTTCCCATTTTATCCTACAAAGGGCTTTCACTGATTTCAGGGAAAGACTCACATGGACAATTGCTTGTAGGACTGAAGCTTTAAGCAGTAATTGAAAAGGGCATCCTACGTTAGTGAGCTATGAAAAAAGTCCTTAAGAAGTATACCATGCTTCAGTTGTGCGACAAAGAAGTCATATTTTATGCCTATTTATGTTATTGAGAAGTGATCATAAAATTTTAACTAGCCAAAGGACATCTCTGTCTTGGGAGAAGCAAGATGACAAGCTGGCATTTCTTGGCTTAAGTTAACATTCTTTAATCACCAGACCATGTTGTGGCTCCACTACACTGGGTTCTTCTTGAATGCAGCAAAACAGTCGTGCCATTCATAGGAAAATAACTCTTTCCACAACACTTGCCAGTAATTTAAATTACAGTGGTTTGGCACTCAGGAGTTCTGTGTATTCAGTCTCCACCCTTGCTACATTTTCCCTGTATGGCCTTGAGCAAAACATTTAATCTATTTTCCTTGATAAATGTAAATAATAATATTTATTTATCACTATTATATCTTTTTCATTTTGAAAAATCTTTGGGGCAAGGATTATTTCAGTCCCATTGGGACAACGGCACCGCCTTTTCACTAGGACCTTTAGTTGAAACATCTCTTCTTCTACTACTGCTAATAATAATAATAATAATAATGATAACAATAATAATAATAATCACTTACTTATTCCCAGTAAAAAAAAACCTATGCAATTTTATTTTTCAAAAGAAGACATACGGCTTTGAAGCTAAATATGAAAATTCAGTCTTTTCTCTTGTATGATAACCAGTTAATCCCTGTTAATAGACTGGTAGTTTATGGACAAGGCTAGACATGCAAATATTTTCTTACCAGTATAAGATTTATTCTCCCAGAGTTCCTGTAACAGCTTATTAGAAAATGAATTGTTGCATCACAAGAAAATTCACTGCAGCCTAGGTTGCCTTTTTTTTTTTTTAACTAGTGAAATATATTTGCTGTAATATGTTTACAATATAAACACCCATGCAGAGTATTTTTTCATCTGTAAGGGCTTGACAAGAGTATATGAAAGTCTGGATATATCTTCTCGTTTTGTCCTTTTATTGATAGAACTTGATGTTTCTATCCTTAACTAGAAATGTCTTGCCTGCTCATGTTTATGCAAAACAGATTTTTTGGAAGAGAAGAAAAAAAAGAGGTACTGTAACATCAGAAGGGAACATCAAAGGACTAGTGGCAACATCTTAAGGCTTTTATCAAAGTAGTGAGGGAATGCATTAAAGCAACAATATATGTAGCTTCCAAATGATAGGACTATCAAATTCAACAGTATGTCTGATGAACATAGAGGACATGCTTTTACATGCATTCTTTGTTTTAAAAGAAAGACTCGAACAGTGGGTTTGCTTTAAAAACTATGAGAGAAATATAAAAAAAATTTAGACTCGGGTCTTTAGGTTGTGTCAATCAATGCAGCTGCAGTGGAGTCAAAGGCAGCCAAACCCTCTTACGCCTGATGATAAGTTACACTTTTCTATTTTTTAAAGTCAGTGTCTTCAACACAAAAAAATATATATATTTTGGGCTTCTTATTCCTCTCCACTTTCCTACCTGTAAGAGAGTTGAGGAACAGAGTATGGGATCTAGCCTAATGAATAAGAAGTGTAGATAGTTCTAGTAGCTCAGAACAAGTCTGTTATGAAATGGTGGAGCATGTCCACAAAACATCTCTCTGTCAACCCTGCTTCCCAAAAGTATTTCAAGAATCTCTAAGTTGGCTTCACTTATTAGGAAAGTGTTATTCGTTGTTTCCTATTTAACCCTAAAACTTGCATTTAAATAACTTTGTTTATACAAGTAGCAGAACCACCACCATGCGAAAAAATCCAGAACTGAATGAATTATACAGTCTCACCTCGACCCCAACCCCAACCCCTGTGTGGAGCACAGCTGCCTGTTCTGTTCAAATTTATGGCTTTTGTAGCCTGCCATAGGAAAAAATACAGATTATGAATCTACCCCAGGAAGACATGGCTCCTCTCCCAGTCCCTGCAGTAGTAGTCAGCTATGAGTCCCAGCTAACCCCAGACCCAGACACCACGACTTGTGGTCCCAGCAAGTCCACCAACTGCTCCTAATATTTCACCAATGTTCATTGCCATTAATATGCAAAAAGGCTTCATACATTGGGGGATAATAACCATTCACCCATTTTACAACTAAAGTAACTGGGGGTTCATATAAAGCTAGTTCAGATAGAGCTAGTATTAAAACGTAGTTCTGTTATATGTGTATATGTGTATGCATATGTATATATGTGTATATATATATTTTAAAAGCCTAGTCTCAGCCACAGTGTCATACTGAGAATTTAGAAGTAAGCCTGCCCCTCATCCAGCAAGACAACATGCAGAGAGGCATGAGAACAATTAATTTCCATAATAAGACTTCTGGCCAGTTAGTTCATGAGAAGAGTACATGTGAAAAAATGTTCTGGGTCTAGTTCTTGCAAATTATTCCCGCTGGATCATTATTACAGCAGTTACCTTTTCTGGAACTGTTGAACCCTGGTCAAGAAGGACAAGGAAGAGACAACAAATGTTCAGCATCACTATACTCCCTCTGCATGTCTGCTTCACCCCCAGTGATGTGCTGTGAGTGTGTTGCTCTGTGTAGGGTGATGTAGGGATTCTAAGCAGATGCTTTCTATCGATTTGCAGCTCTTACAACATGTTCTGTGGATCTGCAGGCTATAAGTTCACAGGCAGCTGCTAATCCATGTGGAGGTGAAAAGCAATGGATAAAAATTAGCATAGGGACTTGGAAATAATGGACAGAATCACAAACCTCAACTGCTGGAGTTTTATTGCAAAGCACAGAATTTAGAAAAAAATCCGATGATTCGTCTTTACTGTGTCATTTTCATTTGCTTTCGAATATGGGCACTCTGGTTTTCAGTATAGGATGTGACAGAGTTAGGGTGTATTTGAGGCTGGCAGCAATGCCTGTATGGCCAGAGAGCAGGACTGTCTTGGGGCAGGAGGCCAAAATTCAGAAAGTAGTTATTATTCTTGAAAGCATAACTCTGAAGCTCATGGAAAAACCAGGACATTTGCTTATATGCATCAGGTCCACAGACTAATTAATGCTCATTACAGCAGGGATTTATGGATCTTTCTTTCTAATAGCTCTTTCGTGAGCCCAATACAAGATGATTTTTGCACATCCTAACTCTCTCATCACAAGTACTCCACCCATTTATACTACTCCAAAATGTCAGCAGGCCAAAGCTGTCCATTAAAGCTGACTATTATTTATTAATTGCATTATAGCAGCACAGAGCAGTGGTAGAGCACAAGCAAGGAATGAAATGGGGTTCCAGCCCATCATCACCACTTATATCTACCTCCTGCCACCTTGGCAGCCCAGCACATGCAACCCGCTTGATCCATGCAGCTGCACTGCATGGATGCTCAGTAGCCATGTCGTTCCGAAGAGCCTGTGATATACCAGCAACCCCTCATGTTATATATTTCTCAAACTCAGAACAAAATTTCAGGCTCTGCCCCGCATTGCAGGTTGCTCAGGAGGCACAATCAGCCAATAGTAACCATCAGTTTTACAATGTGGCAGATTTCCTGCTTTTTGAACATGACTGGAAATTTTTGAGCTCCCAGAGTTTAACTCTGATTTTGAAATAAACTCTGAAATTCTTGTTTCTGTAGTACTGGTAAAAATCCAATATATAAAAACCTCTTTGTTAAAACTGAGGAAGTCAAAAGGGCTGAGAAATTTCACAAACACCCATTTCTGTCTATCTGTTGGAGCGC
This sequence comes from Ciconia boyciana, assembly GCF_034638445.1. Lineage (NCBI taxonomy): Eukaryota > Metazoa > Chordata > Aves > Ciconiiformes > Ciconiidae > Ciconia > Ciconia boyciana. The sequence continues at coordinate 28,961,680 of NC_132934.1, read as the reverse complement.
TTGATTAGGATCTCACAGATTTATGAAAGAAGTAATAATAAATACAGCTCTGAACTAACAAGAAAGAGAGCAGGAATGAGAGACTGGGAATACACATTCAGTGCCTATTAATTGCCTTGGTATATGGTTCTCCGTGCTTGTGGGAAGTCGTGTTTTAGAAACATTCATGGAGATATCCAGCAGAGAGCATGATACTCTTTTCAGTAGGCCTACTCATACACCTGCAACAGCTAATGAAATAACGTCAACTTTTTATGAATATTCAGAGTTCTTTTGTTAATAAAAAAAGAAGGCATTATAATAGCCAGCCATTATGTAGGCTGGCACCAACTGTTCAACTTTTCTAACAGAAGAAAATGATTGTGTGTGAATTCTATTGCTCATGAAAGTGAGACAGATGTAGGAAGAAGGCAGGCAGACACCGCAAACACTTGCGTCCCACCTCAGGCTCCACCTGGAACACCAGTTATTCAATTAACGGGGCTTACCTCTACAATCCACATAACCTTATGCAGCATTTGCACAATAGGACCACGTGGCTAAGGACTAGTTAATATATGCAGACAATTTTTCAAACTACAGCACGTTTGTAGACCTGCATCTTTCAATGTAGGGATTGCGTTTGTAGACCTGCATCTGTCAATGTAGGGACTTCAAGACTACAGCACTTTGTAGACCTGCATCTTTGAATGTAGGGATTCTGAAACAATAGCACTCAATAAGATTGAGAACAACAACAAAAAAAACCTGTTGTCCATTTATGGGCTACTTTAGATCCAAAATGTTATGTAAAGTTTTACATTCCCACAACACGTATATCAACAGGGATACAGTTTCTAAATGTATCTAAGAGGTATGGTATCACTGTGCCTATATACAAAGGCACAGTGACTCCTACTTAAGTGTGGCTCCTATTCTTCTAGAGAAAGCAGAGCAGATAAGCTGCTGTTTATGAAAAAGACTGTCTCTGGTGTCTCTGGCAGCTCACTTGCCCTGCAAAGGGTGGTTGTCATTTTTAGATGAGGGAATTCTGAATTCAGATACATAAAGGGGTGTAGATATCATACAACTGAGCAGGCAGTGCCTAACTTGAAGACATCTGCTATGCCTTTCCCCCTCCACCTTCCCTTCCAAATGAGAGCTCTGTCCTTGAGCACAGAGCAAAGGCAGACAGACAGACATTTAGAGCCTTCAGAAGATGATTTTTTTTCCTAATTGGATCTTACACACTTATCAGAATTCCTCCTCATGACTGAGTGAACTGAATTAAATTGCAATTACATAATTATGTAATATTCTATTCATACAAAAGAATCTAATAAACAATTCTCTATAAATCAAAGTGTCTATTATTATTGGTGGGTCTGTCTCTTATTCTGACCTTTTCCACAAATATTCTTCCTGTACAGGCCCTCTTTTCAGATCCAGCTCTACCATGGCACTGGTAACAGATCCCCCAATGGGAGATGACCAAGCTGTAGGGCAGGTCAATACAGCTGGTCTTTACTCAACCATAAAAGAGAAAATCTCCTTCCCATCTTTCTGTTCAGTAAAGAATTAGTAACTGAAATGATAACCTTAAATGGTAATTTATAGACTGTATATATAGAATATACAAATACATACGTACGTACTTCTCTCTGTTTCTCATACATGCCTTCCTATAGATGGGCAAATACACAGAGAGCTTTTAAAGCAGAAAAAAAGACTTGCAGTTTATCTCAAAACTCTCCATGCACTTGAGTTTCTCATCTTATTATATTAATTAATCTTATTGGCTTCAACATGTATTTTTTATATCCTGAAATGAAAAAGTGAAGTCTATTATGATTACTGATATTTCTAAATTAGCTTTCCCCTCAAATTGAGACAAAAGTCTGCCTTCTTTGTGTGCTTCAAATTATGAGCTTGGTTTCCTGCTCACTCTCACCACTTTTTCATCAGCAGGACTTCGTAGACAACAAAAGCTCTCTCAGAGCAGGGCAGGAGGAGTCAGCCCTACTAATCAGTCCATGATCACAACTAAGAAAACTGCAAAACACATCTTTAATGAGCATAAGACATCTTTAAATAAACCACACCAAAATACCTGAAGTGAGTACATAGAGCCATTAACTCCTCATGCAGGCAAAACTTTGAGGTGGGTCAAGCACTACTTAAATTCCCATCCAGTGAAAACAAGATGCAAAAACTTTAAGGGCTACTTCGACAACCCTAATGAACAGACTGAACAGACCACAATGGGAATGAGATTTTCTTCTCCATTGTGGAGTTACACAGGATGCAAGCACACTGTTAGTCTTCAGCATGTGTTCTACACGGGGCAGGACACTGGCTGACACATGGAAATAACAATCCTGACACCACTTCCTAGAATCATAGAATCATAGAATAGTTTGGGTTGGAAGGGACCTTTAAAGGTCACCAAGTCCAACCTCCCTGCAATGAGCAGGGACATCTTCAACCAGATCAGGTTGCTCAGAGCCCCGTCCAACCTGACCTTGAATGTTTCCAGGGATGGGGCATCTACAACCTCTCTGGGCAACCTGGTCCACTGTTTCACCACCCTCATCGTAAAAAATGTCTTCCTTATATCTAATCTGAATCTACCCTCTTTTAGTTTAAAACCATTACCCCTTCTGCTATTGCTACAGGCTCTACTAAAAAGTCTGTTCCCATCTTTCTTATAAGCCCCCTTTAAGTACTGAAAGGTCGCAATAAGGTCTCCCCGGAGCCTTCTCTTCTCCAGGCTAAACAACCCCAACTCTTTCATCCTTCCTTCATAGGAGAGGTGTTCTATCTCTCTAATCATTTTTGTGGCCCTCCTCTGGACCTGCTCCAACAGGTCCATGTCTTTGCTGTACCAAGGACTGCAGAGCCAGACACAGTACTCCAGGTGGGTCTCACCAGAGCAGAGCAGAGGGGCAGAATCACCTCCCTCGACCTGCTGGCCACGCTTCTTTTGATGCAGCCCAGGATACGGTTGGCCTTCTGGGCTGTGAGCTGTCCTGGTTTCGGCTGGGATAGAGTTAATTTTCTTCCTAGTAGCTGGTATAGTGCTGTGCTTTGGATTTTAGTATGAGAATAATATTGATAACACGCTGATGTTTTGGCTGTCGCTAAGCGGTATTTACATTGGTCAAGGACTTTTTTTTTTTCCCTTCAGCTCCCCATGCTCTGCCAGGTTCCCAAGAAATGGGAGGGGGCACAGCCAGGATAGTTGATCAAAACTGACCAAAGGGCTTTTCCATACCATATGAAGTCATGCCCAGTATATAAACTGGGGGAGTTGGCCAGGGGGTAGCGATCGCTGCTCGGGGACTGGCTGGGCGTCAGTCAGCAGGTGGTGAGCGGTTGTATCAAATTTTTTTTTTTTTTCTTTTTCCCTCCCTTGGGTTTTGTTTCTCTCTCTCTCTTGTTGTTTTCCTTCTCATTACAATTCATTATTATTATTACTATTATTTTGTTCCAATTATTAAACTGTTCTTATCTCAACCCACGAGTTTTCTTACTTTTGCTCTTCTGATTCTCTCCCCCATCCCACTGGGGGGGAGTGAGCGAGCGGCTGCATGGTGCTTAGCTGCCGGCTGGGGCTAAACCACGACAGAGCTCACATTGCTGGCTCATGTCCAGCTTTTCAGACACTTCTGAAGTTGCGGATCAATGCACTTCACACATGTGATGGAGCAAAATATTCAAACTCATGTCCTTTGAGAATTATGTTTCACTTTTTCTTTAGGACATTCACTGCAAATGAACTGCTTCTTACAAGTACAGAAAAGCATGACCATGGAAAGCTATATGGGCTACAAAACACCATGGGCAGCGGCCACTCTCAGGAACACTTCTATCTAGGTTTCTAAATGTGAACTTCGGGGGGGAAGTCTGGACATAAGACAATCTTAGCTCAAGCATTAAAGACCATGTGCAGACATGGCACACGAAGCTAGCATTAAATACACGCTTCTGCTATCCTAGACATCTGTTCATGCACCTGGTGAGTAAGTGCAATTTTAAAATTAAATTAATTAGCATGCTAATTCTCATAGATTCAAGTGACCTGTAACATGAATTGCATGATAGTATTCGTTAGATTTTGTTTTGGTTTAATCGTGCTAAACCTGAAAATATGCACACTTTAAAAAAACCAACAAAACCTAACATTGACATTCAAGTCAGAGAACAAAAGGCATTATAGCAGAGCAAAGTTAGGATCAGTCTCTGAATCTCTTTTGTCCCGGCTGCAGGTAGCAGCTTCATGTTCTGTACAGACACAAGTACTTCAAGGAAATGTGCGAGTCAGCAGAAAGAGGAGTCAGGTGTTGATCTTTACCCCGCAAAGAGAAACATAACTGTTTGGTGCAGACTGATAAGAATTCCTTTGGATACTACATACAGCAACTACCCAGCTTTGCTGAGCTCTTGTGCATACTCTCACTCCCACTGTTAGTTTCTATGAAGATTGCAATAGTTCAGCAGTTTATTAGTTCTTATCAAGTTATATTATTCTGGTCTTTGTAGAAGTAGTTGAAATATCACTTCCACCAATTGTAATTATATTTTCTAGAGGCATTAGTGTAATTTGAAGAGTGGTGTGTTTGTCATGTCCCACCATCAGAACAAGAGAGCTCTATTCCATGCCCCGGACGGATAACTCTTTTTTAAATACTTAATTTTTGTGTAAGCCAGTAAAAACTGATACCTAAATATACCCTAAGCACCGTTGTGGATTTGTGTTTTAATCCTGTCTCATGAATTAAATATATATATACGTCTCTAATCAGAGTTTGGTTTGGTCACTTAACCTTTAGTTCCTACGGGTTTGGGACAAATCAGGCTCAGTTTAGGCAGCTTAAGTTAACATAAAAATGAGAAAAAGTAGTCCAACTTTTCTACTTGTCTCAAACGGTGTCCATTTTCAGGTATTCAGGAAAAGGAAGGGAAATTATATGAGCATGAGAAGAGCCATACAGACAATCCAAATAACAATGGGACTCAGTGAGCTGAAAGTTAGTGACTGGCAACTTCCAGCTGAAAGTTAGTGACGGTGAAATAGGAAGTTCTGAACAGGAGTTCTCTGAAGATGTTTTACTTTTATGTTCCATAACATTCAGTTATGAATATTCCTCACTTGCACGAAGTCTGCACATCAGTAGTGATGAATTCCACAGGCATATAAAGTTATGTTCAAAAATCTTAAACAACAATGTTTACGTGATATTTTTAATTTCCTTGACAGTTTTCCTTGCACCTGTGTGACAAAAAGGACCAAAAAAGCAATAGTACTCCCAGACTTTCAGTAGCTGCTGAATATGTATGTCTTTGAAGTTCTCTTATTTAATTTCATTTAATAAAGTTGTTTACATTTTCCAAATATGAAATTGTGATTGTCCTCATTGCACACGCTCTTGGCGCAGCTCCCTAACATACAAATGTAACATAATTTTTCCTCAGCTAAAATTTAAAATAAAATCCAATTGCAATGGTATGAATTCAGAAATAGCAATGTGGAGAAAAATAATGAAGTCAATAGAATTAACATGAAAGAAGACCTTTAAAATTAAAGCCCTGTGAAAAAAAAATCAATAGAAAAATGTTTGTGCATAAAAACAGTCAACTTTAAACAATATTCAAACAAACAGAAAATAAATTGTTTCAATTATTTTCTGACATAAATAATTATGGTAATACCAAAAATTGAATTTACAAGAATTAAGTTTTATCATTATGTATGAGGTTACATTATTAAACATAACAGGAAATCTACAGTTTGGATCTAACCCTGTAGAAAGGCTTTTTATCATTTAAATATGATTTGAAGGAGGGGGAGGCTCTCCTGCATGTTACTGTGGTCTATTTCATCTTTAATTTAACCCTTTGAGCATTTTGCAGACTGAACAGGAGTGGCGTGCATCAAAGAAAAAGATAAATTTTATTAATTCAGTTTGGTTAAAAAGTAGGAGTATTTCAACTTGCTATCATGTTAGTAACTATAAAGATAAACTAAAATGCCTGTTGCTGTTTATAATTGGTTGGGCATCTTTTTCAAGGAGCAGAAAACACCCCAGAAGCATTTGGCACACATGTGGCAGTCAATCCCAGTTGCCTGTGGTTCCCTAAATACACTGGGAAACAGGTCCTCTTACTGCGGTACCAGCCTCATGCCTATCACCACCCACTTCAAGACACCCTTCCTTGAGTGGGGTCTCAAGCACCCAGGTACCAGCAGCAGGAATTATGTTACCCCAAAGATCCTGCAACATTTATGGAAACAGAACCTGAAAATTTCCCATGCTGCAGTGGAAAAACTTTGTTTTATCATCATTAAACTTATTAATGCCAATGAGCTACAGATGCTGTCAATTATATGGTTTTGGAGTTATCTCACATGAGTAAGGTAAATGACCACCCTTATCTTTGTATGCCAGTCACATTGACTGAGATCATGACTTGCTATAACTCGTTTCATTACATCCTGAGATATAGTAGCTGAGTATCTGGATCCCTTTAATTAAAGTTTATATGGCATCGTAATTTATACAACAAAAATTTAAGCTGTCTTTACCAAAGTTCTGCAAGAAAGATAGCCTAAAATCAGCAATTAAAACTGAACAGAGGTCACCCTTAGTTTGAGTTGACAGTGGACTCTAAGAAAAAGTAGTCTGAGTCATGCCATTATTGCTCAAAGTCACTATATTTCACTGTCCTATTTTTAGACTTTTTTTTTTAAATAGATGTCAAGCTCAGAGACTGAAGATTGAGGAAAGTTAAGATGAAAAAGAACATTGAAGTTTTTCATTAGAAGACTCATTTTAGAACAGGGAGGCAAAATTTACTTGATTCACAGGTTAAATTTTGTTTAAGTAAACATCTGGAATGCTGATGTTTTTAAATTTTATCAACATCTTTCTTTTTATTTCATTCTACAAATCATTCCTAATTCTCATCTTTTGAGCCTGCCATCTCATCCATTTTTCTGTTGGTTGGTGAATTGCCTGGTTTTGGAACTATTTTCATTTTGTTTCTTCTTTCCCTCCTTTTTTTCCCAGTGTGGAACACATCTAATGTTGAAGACGGTCAATATAGTCCACTGACCCCTTGTATTTACATTCACCTACCATCTATGATGCAGCTAAAGCAATTGCATTTCTGCAAAAAAACAAAACTAGAAGAATATTTCATGCTTATCAGGCATATTGATCACATTTAGCCAATAGAAATTAAGATAAAAAATGTAAAGTGATCTAAAAGGTATTTCCACATGTCCGACCCATAACCCATGTGCTATAGATTGTGAATTCCCACTTACAGCACTGCCATCATCAGTTTATATAATAATCAGAAAAAATAAAGTTTCCCTTGTTTATTTGGCCATTTTTAAATCAGTACAAGTGAGAGCAGCTGCAGTAAAGTCCATTGCTGAACTGGTTTGCAGTGGAACCCTGTTTGGCTCACTGCATCCATTAAACTGGCTCTGAAACTGGCTGCAAAACAGGCTGAACTTTTTTTTGAAGGTCTGATTATCTTGCAAAACTTTCAGCACTTCCTTTTTTAGATTAGGCTGTGAAGTGTGAGAAGTGTCCTCTCATCCTTCCTTCTCCCGTTCCCCACCCTCAGGCTTTCAGCTATTGCTTAAGACTCTGACTTAACAAGGAAGTTCAGAGGAGCATGGCAAAATTAATAATATACACTAGATTAAAATGGATCCGAAATATATGGTGAAGAACTTTGTCTCAGGTCAGCAAGAGTGTATTCCCATGCAGTGACTGAGGGGCTGGGTCACTTTGGCCAATTCCTGACACCTCACTGTGCCATCCTTCTGCTGCCCTTTTGCCTGCCTTCCCTAGATAAATGATAAATTCTTCAAGGCAAGCCCTATTTCTTGCCATGCATTTTTACCTGACGGGATTCATCTTGCCCAAGTTTAGACACTTCAAAGTTAGACATCTCTACCTGAGATGATCCTCTTACTGGGGAGAAATTTCCAGGAGGTGATTTATTTGACCAGCCAAAGACAGCTGAGGACTGCACAGAGGTCTCCTGAGTTCTCTCCTCTACTCCATTTGTTATGAAGGCAACCTGGCATTAGTAACCCAGGCTAAGACATCCAACTTCTGGACATGGACATGAGAGCAGATGAACTCTCTCAAATACAGCCTGTGTGGCCATTTAGACACTTAATACAACCCTAAGTAAAGTTTTATCTGAATTTGTTTGGATTTGCTTTAGTTGAGCAGATTTACTCTTAATTTCAAAGTCACAATTCATTAAACACCCAAAAAGGGGAAAATAATTTTGTGCTGCAATATCTCACTTATGCCCTAAAGCCTCTGCAGCACATCCAGCCACGCAGGGGAGGTGAAGAGGGGGATTCCACTTATGCCAAGGCAGGCAGCTGGATTGAACTCCCTCTGAAGAAGGTAGGCTTTGAAACATCGTGCGAAACTGAGGGGAACGACAAGTATTTCCTACAACATGCGCAGCCCAAGACTTGAGAAGCAGCTTCCCCTTAGCCTACACTTAATTTTTTCCTGAAAGAAACATCAAACCAACACATTTTGAACACACCTATGTAGTCTCTGCCAAGATGAAAAGTTAATAGATCCCATTGGGTATGGCTGCTTGATCAGCAAGGTTATTTTGCGCTTGGCTGTGCCTGGTTTTGCAAGCGCTCCTTTACTGAACCATGGTATAATTATCGCTTTCAGGAAAGAGTTTGTTCAGTTCCCAGCCTTGTGCTGACAACAGCCTGCAGGGGCAGATGGGCAACATACTGGTACAGTCCCAAGAAGCCTCCAAAAGTAGCAGAATGACTGAGAAACAAATCCTGGGCCTCTGCCCACTTCCTCACCAGTTACTGCTTCAAGGTGGCTTTGCAGCACTCCAGTGACACAACCCTCCTATGCCTTTGTGCAAAAGGATCCTCACAGAGATGTTCCCTTTCTCTTTTGGTGCAGGGAAAACAACAGCTAGGGAAAATTCAGAGTCTTGTGCACTGGCAGTACAGCTCTATAAAGGTGAAGCAACTTAGAGTGATGGATTAAAACACAACACACCAGGGCAAAGCACAGCTCAAGGGCAACCTTGCCTTTTACTGATCTGGTTTAGAAACTTCTAATTTGCACCTTCATTTTCTTAAATTTCTTAAATTTCTTAAATTTCTTAAATACATTTGCATTTATAATTGTGTACACCTTCACACCTGCATTCATCCAACACAACCAGTTACCCTGGAGCAGAGTATGTAAGTGCGTCTCTAGTAAGCAAGTGTTATTCCCCAAGACTGGTGGTCACATTTGTCTTCTCCCACTCAGCAAAGATGAGCATTCTTGAAGTTGGGGATCATGCAGTAGGTCAACATGAAGAGAAAAGAATGGCTTCAAATCTAACCTTGTTACCATTTTTTTTTTTTGCTATGTTTCTTCCATACAAATGCATGTCAGTTCCGGAATACAAGTTTTGGATTAAATTAAGGACTTCTGTCCTGTTTATGTCTAAAACAGGCAGGTTGACTGCTCTGTGTTAGATCTTGCTTCTCTACAATGACAACTGGCTTAGCCCAGATGTCAAACGTTTGGAACGACCCAGATAAGATGAGCTAACTAGGAGCAGCTTTATAATATGACTTGGGATAAATAAGTATGGATTTTTTTAATTTACCTTGATTTAAAATTAGGCATCTAAATTAGTATTCAGTTCTGTCAGTTGCCACAGTAGTACCAGAATACCTTTGTGTATAGTTCTCCAAAAGTCAATTGCTCCCCTCAGCATTGCAGGGAGCATATTGACTGTGATGTGAAATTATACATTCCGGATATTCTTGTGAGAACCACAAAAGTGACTCAAGAATGCCAGTTGCCACTGATCTTATTGTAGACCATGCTCTTAAATCACTTTCAGGCTTTGAAAATTCATCTACATCTTGGACATCCAAATTCGAGAGATTTTTCCATGACCATGGAGGCAAAAAGCCAAGTATGATTAAATTCTTTAGATACCAAATAGTAATTATAGGTTTGGGGGACAGAGGAACGTTATTGGTTTTTTTCCTTAGATCAGTGTTTTTTCTTTTCCTTTCCCTTGGGGACAAACTGTCTATATTTAGAATCTAGTTTTTATGGTGGAGAGTTTAATTGTGAATGAATATAGCTGTCTATACATCCATATACATGGACTTAACATCTGTACATACACAATTGTTAAAGTCCCTATAGTTCTGAAAATTATTTCATAATTAAATATAAAATGGATGAGGGGAAGGGGTAAACTGCATAACGGAAAAGCGTGGTGTGATGTAAATATTATTTGAATACAGTCTTGCTCTGAATTTGTCAGCAAAACTTCCAGTGAACTCAACAGAAGCTTTCTGTAAATAAGCAGTAAGGAGCATGTACTGTTTTATAAAGTACAACAAATTTAATTTTGTAAAACAGGGAAATGAAATCTTGTCTCCTTAGAAAGCAGTTTATTAAGTTAATGGTCTAACTTAAACCTGGTTAGCTATGGTGAAATGCTACGGTTATAGAAGTAAAATAGTTTAACTGTAATGCAGTCCAAATCCAGATGGCATTGAAAATATCTTTTTAACCAACCAGTTCCTGCCACAAAAATACACTGCAAGTTCAACGGCAGTTAAAATACAAGCATTAAAATCGATTATTAATGACTACACAATTAAGCCCTCTTGTGCAGTTGTTGCTCTCGCACACACACACCCCAGCCAGGAAGCGGAGTGCTGCCTGCCAGGCTGGGATGGCTGCTCGGGCTCTCCCCAGGGCTGCCACCACCGCTGCAAGGCCCTGTACCCTCTCCTGTAGTCCCTGAACCCAGGTTAGACCCTGCCAGCTGGTTGTACCCACCACCGAGAAACAGGATGATCCCTGGAGACAGGTACTTGCCTCTCCCCTTACTCACCCTAGCTCCTTACCCATACCATGGGTGGCAGATGTCACGGGCTGGCTGGAGGTCAGTAATGCCGAGGGAAGCAAGCACCCGGGGGTTTCACAGATCCTGCTTCCCTTCCCATGAAGGGTGGGGACAAGGTTCGCCTCTTAAGGAACTACTAGAAGTTTGGTTCTATATTCAACTTTCGATGGCTGTTAAAGACAATTGCTCAGGGCAAAGTTTGCATAACACCACCTTCCTCTCCAAAACAAAACATGTTTTTTGGAAGTGAGGTGGAAATTTTAGCTATTACTTTAACAGCTTTAAAATTCTCAGAAATATATGAGAAAACGTGCCCCAAAAGCTATAGCATAATAATATTCCATGTGCCGAGACAAAATTAATACGAGATGAGATGACTCTTTCATCACAGCAGGGAGACTCAGGAAAAAAAGCCCTGAATATGGATCAAGGTTTTGGGTATTTAAAAGGGCAACTCAGGTGTATGTGGTGTTGAAGACATGTTTATCTTTGATTGAGATTAAAAAGTTCTGTAATCAGGATAGGCTCTTGTAATGCAATGATTTCCTCCAAATTATGAATAACTTGAAATGACACTAAGTCCCCTAAGCCTGTTTTTTTTTTCTTAAAGTAGTGCCTATATGCTAAAGCCTTGAGGGAGGCAATTTTCTCTCTTTTAAGCCCAGTTTTTACAACTGCTCTAAGTGCTATGGGCATATTTGAATCTTCACATTCAAATACTTTCAAAGCTGGGAGTTACATCCCTGAGTCCTGTTCAGGAAACACCCATTTTCTCTCACACTGTATTATTCTCTGTGCCACATTAGAGTAAAGGATTCATCCAACCCTTCATGAGAGGCAAGAATTGGGATACACGAGCAATGACAGATGAGCTACAACTAGCACGGTATTTTCTTGTTTTAATTATCCGTTACTTGAAAGACGCTAAAATACTTTGAAAGATCTCACACTCACAGTCAAGTTTTTGGTGCATTGCACAAAACTAAAAGTAAGGGGGCTGAGGTTCAAACAGCAGCTGACAATTTTTAGTAACAATACTGAAAGAAGTTAATAGTGCCTCTGATCTTACCAAGCAAGAAGGAGGTCCAATATGGCAAAAAGTTATATAGGGACAAAACCACCAGACAGAGATAAAACACTCTGACGCTGTCCACCTCGGACACTGAAACAGAGCTGCTTTCTCTTCAAGCTGCTGAAGATGCCATTGCTATTGTCAGAGCATTGCAAAACTTAAAAAAATCATGGGACCTGCACTTGCCTTCACCTGAGCTCTGCTCTAGACAAGGACAGCCTAGCTCCCCACGGGGCACTTGAAAAGCTGAGATGGGTTCAAAGCTCCACAAACAAGACAACGTTCACAGAAGTTTTTTTGCATGAGAAAACCTGTTTGGACCTCCAGACAGAGAAAATTCTGACAAGTGATATAAAAACCATCATGAAGGAGATCAAGGTGGCAAAGGGGACAGAAATGGAAGGCCTGGCCGTAGGGGAGAGAGGAGAGATGGACTAGTCACTCTTTTCTTGGTTGGCCAATGACACGTTAGCAGATACAATATCTAATACATTCTCCTTCTGTGTTCCCAGTTGTGGTTTCCACCTCACTGATGTCCATGAGAAATGGCTGATCAGGACTCTTTGTTCAGCACTCCTGTGCCCTCCAGCATCCTGCCCCCCTTTTCCCTGAGATCTAGAGGTGATTCCTTGTTCTTTACCTTAAGGAATGCACTTTTCAAGACAGTACAAACATGATTGATAACAGAGGTCAGCTCCCTCCCCTCCCCAAGCTGAGAACATTTCCTCTTTCCACTGTTAGAGAAATAATTAAATTAAAATGTCTTTATTGTAATAGTTCCCTGCTACATAAACCTTTCACCTAAGAACCTCAAAAGGCTTTGTCCTGGTAAATACTGTCATCTTTGAGAGACTTGGTAATAAAGCTGGTGTATGACACAGTTGGTGTATGACACTCCCTGAATCTAATTACTGCCATCCTATGCTTTTCCCTTTCTGGCACCTAAAAATTTGAAAAAAATATTATTTTCTCTCCCAGACCCATTTAGCCCATATTTTACTAATAGTCCCGGTAAGGCACTGTGCAGTGGATAACAGACCAGATGAAACCACACCAAATGAAGATTAAAAAATCATGTCTAAGAGAAGTCGGGATTTTGCTACGTTTACAGCCTTTGAGATATTCAAGCACATAATATCAGCCAAACGAAGACCCTACTTTAGAAAGCATCCGGTTTTTAGTCAAAGACACCTAAGGGTATGCTGAAATGCCTTTTTTTCAGGGAACAGTGACTTGAATGGAAGCTCAGCACTTCCCTGACCGCAGGCCAGCGTGGATCCAGCCGCTGGGTCCCTTCCTATGGGAACACTAGGCAGAGAGACCTCTTTTCAAAGGAGGTCAGCCTTTGAAACAGGAACTGACCTTCAGCAACCAAGACTCCCCTCTCCTTTGCAGCCTTCATGCACTTTCTATTAGAAAGCAACACAATGGGGTATATTCTAACTCTTATCTGCTAAACGTCCTTAAAAGTCTGGAGTTGTTCCTGTTCTCACTAAAAGACAGGAACTGACCGGGTTTGAGAGACAGGACTGTCCCTCACCTCCTCTTCCTCTGCCTTTCCCATATATGGTTAGTTCTGCTATCAAACCTAATCCATTTTCAGTGTATAAGAGTAATTTTGATCATCAAGGGTAGAAAGTATGAACTCCTTGTGTGTTTCTGGGAAACTTTCTGTGGGATAACAAGGGTCCAAGCAACTGCCCAGGGCACATTCGGCTTGCTGCCATTTCTGTGGAGAGGAGAAGGAGTAGATGTCAGGGTCAGGGGTGCAGCTGCTTGCAGGAGAGGGAGAACATTGTCAGTTCCAGGAGAGAGGAGAAAAACAGGGGGTACTTGCTGGAAAGAATGCCCTCAAGGGGGTCCAGATCCCACATCCCAGCCTGGGATCCGGACTTGTATCCAGCTGCTACAGTCAGAACTCCTACTCTAAATAAAGACAGGCTTTCTTTCCTAGTCACATAAAGGGGAGCTGTTTAGATAAGCCCCACATCATAAATGCATTGCAATACCCAAAGTGAGAATAGCGCTTTTCCCTGCAAGAGCAGCTGCTCTTCTATGGAGGTTGATAGGTGAGAAAATGGAAAAGTTTTACATTTCACTTAAATTGAGCCACAGAGTTTTCTAAATCAATATTGGTGCCCTCAAATCTCAGACCAAAAAATACCTGTCAAAGGAAGAGAATGACTGTTCTCATCATTCTAACCATCAAAGTTTTTTTGATCAAGTCTGTGTGTATTTTTAATAACGATTTTCCTTCTCCCCCAAAGTCTTGTTATTCACTTGAAGGTAAAATTATACAAAAAGTGGAGCAACTTTCTGAAAAAGTGTGAGAACCTCTGGGACAAGATCAACCCGTATTTTTTCAACTCAGGATCTTGAATTATATGTATGACAGAAGGCACTGTGAGTATGGCTCTTCACAATACAAATAGTTTTTAAATATTTATTGTAATAACATATAACAGTGGCAAGACTAAAATAAATAGCAGTTTACTGTTTGTTTGCCATCTTTAACATTACTTATTGTGAAGACGATATATCTATGGCATCCATGTCCCAATGGGAACAGATGGAAAAGACTTCCTCAGTGCAATGAAAAGCCTCCATAAGAACTAGAATTTAAACCTAAAAGAACAACAATCCTGAAATTGTCTCAGAGTGTTTCATATATCAACTAAGTCATGCTGAGATTTACACAAGAAACCTTTACCAAAAACAGCTGGAATCAGGGAGAGGGGAAAGCAAACATTCTGACTAACAGCTTTGTCACACTAGGCTTGTAGCACTGTTCCCAGTGCTAAGCAGTGTCCTACTACAAATATTTAAAATTTTTAAAAAATTCTAAGAAGTGTTACTTAGAATTTATCAAAACCAACTATTCAATTTAGAATAGGTGCTAATAAAGCTTTTCCAAAACCAGAATACTTTTGTCCATGGCATGGATGAAGTTATGGATAAGGCATGTATTCTAATGGATGAATCTACATGATAGAAGATAAAAACAAAGAACTACTACACACAGGTCGGTGACAACATTATTTCAAACAGTATGAGCATATTTAAAGGGGGGGGCTGCTGGTCTTGCATCATATTTATAGGTGTATTTATACACTGGTAAATCATACCTTTATCTCAATATTTCATACCTAATTGTTATTCTCAGAAACATTACTAAGATCAAAATTAAATACCGCAAGTTGTATCAGAAACTTTTTATCTAACTTTATTATTCAAGATTCTACTTTATGATTTCACAATTACAAAATACAGTCCTCTTGAAATTAAATTCTGCATAAATTTTGTTCAAGCTATTTCAAAAAGACAGTCATATAATAGAGATCAGAATCTGACCTGTAATACTTAGGCAGCCAATAGTTGAACCAGCAGCTACCTCCTAACAGACTTGTCAGAGGTAATGGGAAGTTTTTAGATTGTTGTCCATAAGAATATGGAGCACAATTTGGTGTTTCAAACATTTACAGAATTTTGCATAATTGTTATGAACCCAAATTCAAAATAACATGTCTTAACTTGAAAGAAAAATAATTTTACATCCATTTGTGCTCATAAACATGCTTCTAAAATTTAAACTACTTCTCAAGTTTCTCAAATACTAAACCAAAAGGGCAGTTTTTAACCATAGTGCCATAAAGTTTTTAACCGTAAATGCAATTGTATTTAATGTGATGGTAATAAAATAACAAACAACATATGCTACAGCCTGTAAATAGGGATAAACAATCATGGCAAAATGAAACAGCAGAGCAAAAATACGCATCATTCACTCATTGAAGATGACTGCTCTAATATTCTGCTGCTTCTTCTATTCTTTATGAAAAGCTCTTCTAATTAATTAAATACCTCTTCATCAGCTAAATCAACATTTTACGACAACATTTACACTAGAAACAAAACAGAACAGTGGAGATTCCATTTCTGATTTTGGCCAAAAAAATCCTCAAACCCCCGAGTAAAATTTTGTGGATCAGGAAGATACTTTTACAGATTAAAAATAATTAATTTTCCTTTTACTGCAATGCCGCCAAAACAGGGGGGGGGGAAAGCCTCTAAACTGTCTCCATTAGTATGCAAATAATGTCATGTACATGTGACACATGATGTCAAGAATTCTATTTCATTTCTTACAGCTGAAGGAACAGAATATAGATGCTGCTGCTATAATAGGGTTTGAAGTGGAGTTATACATACCTGCCCATACCAACTGTATTCCAGCATTGTAACCTCAGTGAACACCAAGTCTTAGAAAACTCAGAGCAAATTCGTGAATACCAACTGTTTCATGTAAGACAAAGCCTATGACTATGCTGCTACTTTCCCTTTCAAGGGAGTGTGCTACAGTCTACAACTTTTTACTTAGCCACCAGCACTGCTACAATCATAGCTTTGTTGAAGTGTTGTGCTCTTGCAGCTAAAACCTGTTGATAATGAACCTGAACCCATTATTTTGAGTCAATGAATTGAAAGAAATAGGGCAAAGAATGAAAGCCACAGGGCCAATTACCAGCATTCTTTGATGTATTACTTGCTAGCACCCACCAAATCACTTTGTGTCTTTGTCTTGATCCCCTCTGTTATTCATTAATTATTCTGGAAGGGTTAGAGTTCAGATAGCTAATTGCACAGACAGTCTTACTTGGTGGGGATTCTCCCTACACTGACACTTTCCCCAACTGTGCCCAGCCACCTTGTATTATGCCAATTAATCCAATTCTTGGCATTTTTGTACAGTCCTCCAGGTTCTTTTAAAGCTTTGCCTAAAATGTTTTCACTCAGGCTTGTACAACAGAGGCTGAAGAAGATTTGTGAACTGGATAGATAATGTTTTACAATTGTCTTCTTCATTCTTTGTGGAGGTCACTGGCCTTAGTGACCCTGTTTTCTCCCCTACATGCTTGTCTCTTTATTTACAAGCATATGTAGAAATGATAATTATTTTACAATATTTCATTTTTCCTCTCCCTGCCCCTCCCCACTCTTCATTTTTGTCAGAAAGGATCTTTGTTGAATTGAGAGGAAGATATCGCTTTATATCTTAAGAGACAATTTCTAGGAATAGTCTTGTAGTTAACAAAAGAAAAATATATTTCTTTGTTGATATTAGTGCTAGGAATAATTCCATGTTCAAAATTTTGTAACAAAAAAGGAATAAATTGTAATCATGAGAATACAAAAAAGGGAAATAAAAACTTTCTGTTCTGTGAGGTCAAAGCCCAAGGTTCTGTTCACAAACTCAGTAACTGTTTGTGGGCTTCCAATTCCAGAAAACGGGCACTTGGGACTCTCTTCATTTTCACACAAAATGGGAAAGAAGACATCTATTTCCTGGGTTTGGCCACTAATTCCATGTTTGTTATTCTGCTGCCACAGATACCCACATTCCTGCTCCTACAACCCCAGAAAATTAGGGATTTGGGACAATAGTTTGGGGGCACAAATCAGAAGGGGCACAATTAGGTATACTCTACTTTCTAAGTAGTTCCACTGCATGCAATGTCAGTAATTTTAGGTCCTCATAGTCACTGCCATGTGTCTGGGAACTGTGAAATCAATGGCTCTACCTGAAAAGCTGGAAGCTAAAGAAAAGAGGTAAAACGGGTCCTCAGAGAGTACTCTGAGATTCAGTATGCACAGACAAGAGGTCCTTTAAGAATCACAGAATCATAGAATTGTTTAGGTTGGAAAACACCTTTAAGATCAAGCCCAACCGTTAACTTAGCACTGCCAAGTCCACCACTAAACCATGTCCCTAAGCGCCACATCTACATGTCTTTCAAATACCTCCAGGGACGGTGACTCAACCACTTCCCTCAGCAGCCTGTTCCAGTGCTCGACAACCCTTTCGGTGAAAAAATTTTTCCTAATATCCAATCTAAACCTCCCCTGGCGCAACTTGAGGCCACTTCCTCTTGTCCTATTTCTTGTTACTTGGAAGAAGAGACCGACCCCCACCTCTCTACAACCTCCTTTCAGGTAGTTGTGGAGAGCAATAAGGTCTCCCCTCAGCCTCCTTTTCTCCAGGCTAAACAACCCCAGGTCCCTCAGCCGCTCCTCATAAGACTTGTGCTCTAGACCCTTCACCAGCTTCGTCGCCCTTCTCTGGACACGCTCCAGCACCTCAACGTCTCTCTTGTAGTGAGGGGCCCAAAACTGAACACAGTATTCGAGGTGTGGACACACCAGTGCTGAGAACAGGGGAACAATCACTTCCCTAGTCCTGCTGGCCATGCTATTTCTGATACAAGCCTGATGCTGTTGGCCTTCTTGGCCACCTGGGCACACTGCTGGCTCATATTCAGCTGGCTGTCAACCAACACCCCCAGGTCCTTCTCTGCCAGGCAGCTTTCCAGCCGCTCTTCCCCAATCCTGTAGCGTTGCATGGGGTTGTTGTGACCCAAGTGCAGAACCCAGCACTTAGCCTTGTTGAACCTCATACAATTGACCTCGGCCCATCGATCCAGCCTATCCAGGTCCCTCTGTAGAGCCTTCCTCCCCTCAAGCAGATCAACACTCCCACCCAACTTGGTGTTATCTGCAAACTTACTGAGGGTGCACTCGATCCCCTCATCCAGATCATTGATAAAGAACTGGCCCCAATACTGAGCCCTGGGGAACACCGCTTGTGACTGGCCACCAACTGGATTTAACTCCATTCACCATAACTCTTTGGGCCTGGCCATCCAGCCAGTTTTTTATGCAGTAAAGAGTATGCCCATCCAAGCCATGAGCAGCCACTTTCTCCAGGAGAATGCTGTGAGTCAAGAAAGTGGTCACTGAAAAAAAACAGAAAAATGAAACCACAGACAACATACTCTAATAATTTTAAATCATAATATTACTTAAGGTACCTAAGTAATTATCCAACTACATAATTATTGTTTTTCAGAGATATCAGTTAGTTTATAACACCATACTACAGACATTAGAGTGCTTAGTAAAATTTTACCCAGGGAATGTCATCCTCAAATTACACTGACAGGTATTACAATGAGTTAAATGTGAATACCGAAGTCCAAGGTAGGGAAAAAAAAAGATTTTGTAATAAATCTGTTTAAAAAAATTAAGCAGTGTTTTAGCACTTCAGGTGATCTGACTGTTAATCTCCATTTGCAGATAACAGAAATCCAATACCCTTCAAGCAACCAGGTCAAAAGAACAGTTCAATAATTACAGGAGTCTTATATAAGAATCTGTAAAACACCCAGGAGCATAGGGTAGTTGAGGAAGATTAAAGAAAGAAAGTTTGTTTATAGATTTCATTTTTCTTCCACAAGAATCTAAATAAGCTTAAGATGGTGCTTCTTTCCCTATACAAAGTCCAAACAGAAAGTTATTAATCACAGTTCTGTGAAACGAGTTATACTTTGCATATATATTCAGAACCACTCAAGCTCCATCTTCAGGTGAATGGTGTGCAAAATATTTCTGTTAGTCTAAACAAAATACTATCTCTGACCTCACTTCTTAGTCTGACCTGTTGACTGGACTAGTGCAAAACTCATCATCCATTAATTCATACTTATTAAGCATTGAATTTCAAACTTGGTTTCATAAGCTATGGTAGCATCAAAACTAAAAAACAAAGAGTTGTCTGAAGTAATTTATTTTTGCATAGTTGTGTCCATGCATAAAATATGGATCTTTCACACTCCATGACTTGACTTTTTCCTCATTAAATAGACCAAACATAAGGTTTCTGTCTCATTAATATGTAATTCAGGTAAACCAGTTATCAAGTCATTTCTCTTCAAAGAACAGTAATTTTTTAACATCTGAAAATGAAGGTAGTTTCTAGAAATAGGAGAATGTTATCTAACTCTAAAGCAGAAGAGTACCTTGAGTCAGTGATGCAGAGTTGGGTTTGTGATACTATAAAGTTAAAAATTCAAAAGGCTAAAATATTCCCAAAGAATTATTCCTTAAAAGAGACAGAGATTTATGCCAAATCCATAAACTGCCAAAATTGATTTTGGAAAATCTAGCCTCTGATTTCTGAATCCCTTGATAATGCAGAATATTTCACATAAGAGGGGGAGCCACCATATAGTGTGTTATCAGCAGCTGTGCTGAGGAACACCTTCACCGGGTAGAGGAGGCTAGGAGGAGCTCTAGTCCTCTGGGATCTAACCTCAGACAGCTGCTCACAGAAGACTGTCCACAGCTCAGCATGTGGCTGCTTTCTCCCTCTAGTTTCTCCTCTCTCACTTGAAAAACCCAGCTGGCATGACTACTTACATTGCTGCTAAATTAAGGCAATATCACACAACCCTCAGCTGCAGGGGCATCTGACCGCACAGGTTGACACCCCACTCTCCTGAACCACATCACAG
Organism: Ciconia boyciana; assembly: GCF_034638445.1. NCBI lineage: Eukaryota > Metazoa > Chordata > Aves > Ciconiiformes > Ciconiidae > Ciconia > Ciconia boyciana. The sequence goes on along the minus strand of NC_132934.1, from coordinate 28,941,334 downwards.
CTTTTAAAGCAGGGATGAAATAACCCACTCTGGGGCAAGATAGTGGAGAATTTGCAAGACTCTCTGCAACAGATAATTGCTATACATCAGTTTTCTAAATTTCTAAATATTGCTATCCTACACTGAAGGATCCAATAAAAAATACTTTGCACGAAGTCCTAGTTTTTAAGGAGGATTTCATTGTTACAGAAATATTTCAGAACTTTCCAGAACCCCCAGACCCACTTCTTGAAGTGAGCCCCAGAGCTGAGAACAGCTCTCTATTTCAGAGAATAGTTCTTTATTTTGGATATAGCTCCAACTACTTTTTTAATGTAGAAAAGTAAGACATTGCCAACAGCACCTAAACAAACATACAACTTAAGTATCTGCATTGAATGATGTACTGCTATCCTCTCCACTTTTTTCTGTATTGCTGGATATGACATTGAGAATTTAGAAGTCTCAGATGTGCTTTCTGTCAATAAAGTCCTTTTTAGCTGTAAAGGCCTTAAGGAAGTGGTTCACTATGTCTGTATAATGCTTTGCACACTGGGGCACTGATCTGGTTGAAGAAACAAGAATTATCCAATAACTTCTGACTACAAGCTCTTTCAGTCACAGCTGAGGCTTCTGAAAGTGCTCTGTTGCGGAGGTCAATAACAATTCCTTACAACTTCCACAGGAGCAGCCCAGTGCAGAGGTCTTTCAGAAGTCCCATCTCATGTGTGGTAGCTAAGTTTGGAAGTCTTCTAGACTCCTTTCTCTATAAATAAGGCAGTATGAAATGTAAATTATTTCCTCCCTGAGTAATCAGGAAGAACAGAAATTCATATGTGAATAGGCTTATTACAGCTTACAGATTAATATTTAACTCCTAAATCAGAACACTTTAATAAAGGCCCTCCAAGAGCCATGACATAAGCTGAACTTGCACTAGATATGGAATACAGCAGAGAACAGAAATAGGGGTTGATTCCCTACAAGAGCAATCGATTTGAACTTGAAGAAAAGTGCAAACAGCAACAAAATTGCTTGGAGAAAAAGTCCAAGTTATTCTCAGCTAGATTCTTAACTGTATGTAAATTACGTTGCCCTGGTGGACTTAAGCCTGAGTATCTGAACCTTGTATGAACTGAGCATCATTAGGCTAAAACCGCCTGTTTTTCCGAAGTGGAAAGAAATTAAATATCTTCTCAGTAATACAATAAACAAGATACATTAAGAATTATATCAACCTTCTTCTTAAATTCATTTAAAATGCTGCAGTCCAAAGTTAGCTGTCTGCTAAGTACAGCAAGAATATTATATGATTCTGAAACTAATCACATCAATGCATCTTTCTTCTTTCAGTAATATGATTCAGAAATTGAGCTTTTTCCCTGGCAATTGCATCTTATTTTTAGATCCTCTCTCTTAGGTAATAAGCAGTATATCTTATTTAAACAGTGGCAAAAGCCTACCATACTGCTTTTAATTTATTGCCATTGATTATGAACTTTGCCTGAATAATAATTACAGGAGTAATAGTATTATAATATAATATAATATAATTTTTATATATAATTATTATTATTACTATACATTTTCCATGAACTTTCTGCACTGCACAGAACTCTGATGAAGTAAATGAGGCACCTCAAGTTTTCATAGGAAAAAGTTGTCTATTTTCACATGTGGAACATTGCAAGCATAGCAACGAAATACAAAACCCAGTTTGAAATTCAACGCACCAGTCAAAAGCATTGATTTGCTACACTACCTTAACAACCTGCAGTACAAAAATAGACAGAGACGATTAACCACAAAATGAGCGTGAGCTGAAGAAATATGATAAATAAAATGTAGCAGTTGTACCTCTTCTCATGACAGTGTTACATATACACAATATAATTTGAATGTTGCATATTAACAAGCTGGTCCATGTATAGTGAAACTGATACAGTGCTGTTTCCTATGGATTTCTGTTATATTTCCCTTAAAGCTTTCTTTCCCAGGACTCCCAGTTACCCTATTTTGGATTGTTTCTCATGTTCACTGCACTGCACCTTCCAAAGGTTGATCACATCTGCTGCCTGGGAAGGGAGCTTGCAGCACACAGGCTCCTGAGCCAGAACCCCACATAAGCCTGAGAGCCCACAGACACCAGCTGCCCTTGCTCACGACTCTGCAGAGTCATTAAGAGCTTCCCTGTGGTACAATTTTATGCTTTTTTCCCTACCCACCTGTGGATTTCCATGAAACCTCAAGGCACTTCTGTTGAAACTGGCCTGCAGGTTCAAGAACTATTGAGATGGAAGGAAAGAAAGGTTGATGATGAGCAAACAGACAGCAACTGCCATCAAAAAGATGCCACATTTCTTTAGGAAGCTATGCTAAAAATGATCAAACATTGTTGCCTTGGGAAAGTGATGGATGCCACTTTGAAACTGAGCCTCCCGGAACGCTGCTTCACTATGAGGCATATTCAAAAGCTTCTTATTTATTTAATACAACACAACCTGAAGAAGCACCCCCGTGGGATATAACAGAAGGAAAACTGGAGTTTCATGGTATACTTCCTTACAAAAATGAAAATCAAATCTATTTAAAGAATCTGATTTTATAGAAATTTTAGGGGTTTTTACCCAAAATACAAAACTCTCAACCAATTTCAGAGAAGTTACGAAGTCACCATGGTACCCTTTGCATCCCAGAAAAGCTGCAAGCTACAAGACCACATAAGTAAAATTATATGAAGATGAGACAATACAGAAGTAATAATACTCTTTAAGCAAATATTATTATTTTGGAAAACCATTGCATTTTCTCATAATGTAAAGAATTCTTGTGGAACAACTCTCTAATGTTAACATTAACTGAAAGGTAAGAAAAGGTATGATAATAGTGTTTTTAATATGTAGCAAATAGCAGTCAGAAAAGGTAGAAAAGGTTTTAGGCAAGGGCATGTATAGGAGAAAAAATCTGATGTAGTAAAACACTGATATTAAAAATACTGTAGGGGAAAAAAAACAAAAAACCCCCTTGAAAATCAGGTATGAATCAATCTACACTAAAGTGGATTTTGAAACTGGTGAATGGAAGCTCAAATCTTCCTATTAAGTTTCTGAGGTATTAGGATTCGTTCAAACATACCGTCAGTGTCTTGTATGATCTAGTTGCTGACTAATATCTAATAACTGAAATTATAGTGACTTGCTTACTGAAACACATTGCATTAAAGTTGTATATTATATTTGTTGAAGTCTTGAAGAGCATCATTTAATACTTCACCTGGGAAAATTCCCTTTTCAGTGGGTATTTCAGAAATACTTTCTGAAAGAACTAACATGCATGATAAACTTAACAGCTGCAAAGAAAGCCAGTGAACCGAATGGCTGCATACAGCCAACAATGGCAGCAAGGAAACTGCATAAGAGACTAATAATATGCTTATATTTAGAGGAACATCATAGAGATATAAAGAAAATCCTCTTTCATCTTCCAACTGTGAAAGAAATAAGCGTAGAAAAAAATAATTGGTAGTGTAGTTCAGGTTAACTACATGAATGTTGTTGACACATCAGAGAGATTTAGGTATTACTGTTGAATGAAGAAAAGTATGTATTCACCTGTTTGCTGCATAATTAGGCACTCATTAATTAAATGAAATCATGGAGACTGCATTTCTAAGTCATGTAGGCATTTTTGAGAATCTCAGTTTAATGTGCCTCATCTAAGCATCTGATCTAGGCACATCTGATCTAAGAGTTTAATTTTGAATGTCTATCTTCTGCAACAATAACCAGTGGGTCAATTCTAGCCACTAGCTTTCTTTTTTTTAAATAAAAGTGCAAATGTAGTAAATACTGTATCACAACCACCTTAACAGCAATCATATGTTACTTGTTTGTTTGACTACCAGGTGCTATGTGTGAGAGAATCCTTATTTCTGTAATGAAACTGTTGTTGATCCATTAGGAATAGCCAGAGATTAGACTCTTAGGTAGCAGACATTTGGGGGCCCTAACTGACTGCTCATATGCATATTTAGGGTGTCTTATACAATGAGTGACAATGGGCCCCTCCTCACAGCTTTTGACTTTTATATCCACTTCCACACATTCACACATACATATAGAAGATATTTTAAGCAGATATATGTATGCATGGAGGGGATGATATGTGTATTTATATATTATGTAATACCAAATAATAAGGACGAAAAATTATTGGTAAGACCCTATCCCTTCTAGTAGATTCTCTTTTTATTCTTTTGTCATTTTTGAGAATAAAGTCCAGTTAAGCCTCATTTCTTCCAAATCCTTGTTCCATGGAGAAGTGGTTTAGTATTGTTTTTTGAATCAATGGGCATAATGCAGAGAAAGAGGTTTCTCTCTGCAGAGGATCATCACATTTTAGAAGCAATACTGCTGTTATCACAAGAGTGGCCCATTAACTGTAGCACAGCAGTGAGGGAATCACTTCTGAAATGTCATCAGCACTTCTTTTGGTAGAAAGTGTGCTTAAAATAGCCCTGTACACATGGAAGCCTGACTTGGTATAAAGATTTCAAATAAGAGTATAGAAAAGTTTTGTGGATTTGTTTGGGGTTTTTTCCTTTTATGTGTGTTCAATTTTATTCACACAGACACATGGCTTTAAAGAGCTGGATTTCCCTTAAGTTTTATTACCTATGATCCAAAATAATACCTTCCATAGCATGTTTTTTTAATAATGATTTAAATACAAATCAGCAGAGTGTCTGATCAGACCAAGTCTCTTGGAAGTATCACTGGCTGGAATGCTTTCAAAATGTTTTCAGAGTTATTTTTCTTTTTGAACACAGAATGGTTCTTCTTGTAACCCTAAAAATGCTGCTTTTATAGACTGAAAGTAAAGCTCAGTAAAGTCAAATTGTTTTCAGTGGGCTTTGGAATTGGTCCCAGGTCTTTCAGTGTGCAGATGACAATCCTTAGCCAGCCTGAAGGGAAGCTACATTTGTTTTATTGCAGAACTACTGTAGAAAACTTTTTTACTTTGTGAATACTCCAGGTAATTAACACACGGCATCTAACATGAAATACTTTGTGTTAGCTATTGGAAGACATCACATTTGCCAGTTCATCTTGTCCTACTTCTACCAGTGGTCAGCAACAGAGGAGCAGAAGGCTGTAAGACGAGCATACTGTCAGGCAGGTCATAAAGTTGTCTGTATCACTATCCTAAAATATGAGCTTCAGCATCCCTCAATCATTTGTGTAGCACTATTTGTTGTAATAGGTGCTGATCCTGCTGTGAAAGAATGAAGTACATATTACTGACTCAAAGGGGAGAAAAGACTTCGTGCTTCACTTGGATGTAAGAGAAGTGGACTGAGTCTCTGGAGGAAGATCATCTGGGTTTCAGGAAGAATGGCTCAGTGGTTACCTGCTACACAAAGACTTCAAAGAGTCTGGTGCAATTTCCTACCTGAACATGCGTCCCTGGATAATTTTGAGCATTCATCACAAGTGACATTCATCTCTAAGAGATAGTTTTCTGGTCTAAGTTAAGAAGTCTGTCTTTTGGACAATAGCAAGAGAAAGGACCTCCAGAAAGTGAATCACTTTCAGATACATCTGAGAGACTTTCTATAAGGCAGGATTTTTTTTTATTTTTTTTTTTTAATTCCTCTGGAGGTGCCTATCTCTTACCATTCATCACAGAGGGACACTTGGGCAACTAACTTTAATTAGACAGCTATTATTTACATGACTAAAAAGCTGGATCCATTTAGGTATTTGTGGAAGCTAAGCCTTATACTATGAGGAGCTGAATTTATGTCTCTGCATCTTAAATTTTCACCTGTAAAAAGTGATACCTTCCTTACAGTGAGACTGTGGGAGGTGAAACTTTAAAATTTATATGATGTTGTCAAAATGTCAGTGGGGGCCAGAAAATTGCTTAACATAAATAGATAGAAAAGGATGCAGGAGGCAATGAGTCCCAGCCCCAAAAGGTATGAACTGAATGTTTGTATTCTAATGTTGTTGGCATTTTTACTAACTAAAGGAAAAATCTAGAGACAGGATGAAGTTTGGAGTTTGAATGAACTGGATGATACTTCAAGCACTCTGTATTAAATGTCTTTTAACTATTAATATTATCACTTAAGCAACAAAATCCACATTTTCAGTGGCACAAAGTGGATGACATCGCTTATTTGTATTCTGTCCCACTGAGTTTTTCAAGGCAAAATTTTCAAGGCATTTTTCAAGGCAGAATTCTCACTAAGTCAGTTGGAGGTTGTTGTAACAACATTCAATTTTTTTTCATTCTCTATGTGTTAGATACCATAGCTTATCTCAAGACCTAATGCAACCTGTTTTTAATTATTCACATCCTTTGGCCTGTAACTGTAATCTGCCTCTTCAATATTAAAAAGGCAGGACACAGTTCAACTATTTATGGTTTAGATACGAAGAAAATGTGGAGTCTGTTCTTCTTTAGAAATATATCCATGATTCATAACAGCACTAATGAAAGTTACAAGCTTATATTTATCATGTGGTTCCAATCCAGTTTTAGTTTCATAATCTTTTGTCAAAAAAAAAAAAAAAAACCCAAACCTTCCCATTTGCTTTAGAAAGCAATTGAGATCTGTTCTGCATAAGGAATTGTCTATGACTACAGTGGTATTAATGCACCTCACAAAGTTACTAGACCTGAATGGACCCCAGTTTTGGACCAACCTTGCAAGGTCTTTCAATGCAACAAACTCTTCAGTAAATTAACATAAAATATTAATGGAAAAATTGGCGTATAAATAGACAAAGCTTTGATTATCTGTACATTGATCTGAAATCACAGTCAAGTATTTAGAATCAAATATCTCACTCTGGAACCAGCTTTGCTACCATTGCTAGTTATACATTTTGGCCAAATGACTTGTTTAGACTATCTGCAATGCTCATCTGATGGACAACAATTTCAATAGAAAAAATAAGCAATGATTATCACATTTTATCACACCTAATGCAAAGTGAATGGTGGAGATATAAGATTTCCAGCTGTGTCCTTTTTACTCTGCTGTTTTCAATGTTTTTCCCTCTGCCTAATTTTTCATCTCCTTTGCTTCCTTTCTATGTTTTGATCTCTTTGCTTGTTTACCCTGACTTCCAGCATTACTTCTTATCATTTTTCTTCCTCTCAGGCACTTTCTTTTTTCTGGTGTTCATGATATTTCAGCAAGATACAGTTCTGAGAAATATAGTTGCTACTAGTGTGCTGCTGGAATGATTCCTGTGTTGTGGTCTCTATCCCATTCGATCTCAAATCATTGATTATAGCAGTCCCAAGGGTATAATGGTGAATATGCACTATGGGTATGATTAAAGTAAGAGCCTATAATTCCCAGTGAAAAAAAACCAGAATAACAGAGAACATAAAACTTACTTACAGAAATTCTTTGTTAACTGGTTTTCCAAATATTCTTTAATTGGGTAAAAATTATTTCCAAAGCCACCAAGTCAACAGACATTTTTCTTTTAATTTCTTTGACCTTTGAACAAATTAACCGTTTCTGTCTTTCACAACTTATTTTAGGCAAACAAATGTACTTGTTTAGGGATCTGAAATCAAAGGGGTGGTCTTTGTCCTGGGTGGTCTTTGTCCTTATTTTCAGTCATAAGCAATCAATTCACCATTGTGTGCATATCTTATGAGACATTCTGCTTTAAAATCACAGTCATTTAAAAAGTACTCAAATCCAAAATGTCATCCTAAACTGGCACACTTTCCAGGTATCTGCAAAAGGCAAGATTTGAAACAAAATAGCTCCTGGGTTAGAATCTTGTATGCTGTATTAGCCTTGAGCAAAATTTTACAGTGCAGCTACTTAACCTACAGGCAAAATTTCATAATGGGAGTACTGAGAGACCCGTAGCTATAACCAGTATTACTGGGCACCAGTATAATATTTCGTTTACACTTCTTACAGAGCAATTTTTGTTAATCTTGCTGCATGAATGAAAAATCTCATCCCATAGTCTCCAATTCACTACCCTCCTGAACTCATAAAAAGGTCTTTTAACCACTGCTGTGATTTTCAAGTGGAAATAATAAAATGGCAAGAGTTAAATATTAATATTCAGTTCTTGCATTGTGCCTTTCTTTTATACCAATTACAACTTGAACTTCACCTAACTCAAAAAGACTGCAGACTTCACTCAATTAGCAGTAATAGGATTAAAACATAGCTTTGGAACTGAAGATTTAAATAGGAAAAAAAAACTTGGCAAATGTACACTACATGTACCAAATTAATCTCAAAATAAATATGCAGCCCTGGGTGAAATAAGTGGAATGTGGAATGCTAGAGGTGTGGGGGTTATTGTGGGTTTTTTGCTTCCTTGACAACCTCTGCAAGTTGCATTGCTTTGAAAACTATCATGGCTGTAGAATAACAGTACTTTTTCTTCCTTTAGGTTTATGGACACTAGAAAAAAATGCTGCATTCACAACAGGTATTCTCCTTTGAAAAGCACCAAAGCATTTCTGTCTGTTACCCTTTTCTCCATTACCAAATTTGTATGGTTCTCAGCTTTGTGAAATTCAAGCAATCCCAGAGATGCACATTATTGCATTCAAATAGCTGTCTCCTGGGAAAGAATATTCTAAATATGCCCGTTTATAGGTGAAAAGTGTCATGGGGACCAAAGTTACATTTCTATACCTCAGATTTGAACAGCAGGCAACTGAATTTGTGGAAGAGAATTCCTGTGTTACTTTACCCATGCTTTGATTAAACAAACCCATGTTTGTGGTTTATTTTGTATTTGCATTTGATGGGCAGTGAATCACTTAATTTTCACTGCATTTTGAGTGCATGATACAATGCCCCAAACTGAAGATGCTTTCCATTTTAGGGTGTACATTTGACTTTTGAGATAAAATTGGAATGTCCTAAAATTCTGTCAAATCAAAAATTGCTTGACCTCAGTTACAAAGAGCTGTTCATATCCTTTTCTCAGAGGTAAATATGAAAGATTTACATCATGTTTTACTCATCAAAACTCATATAGTAGGACATTTGAAGTATAGCTAAAGAGATCCAGAACCATTTGTGAGTCAGGACAGATGGAAGTGACACACTTATTTTTTTTATTTCCTTCCAGCTAGTGGAGAAATCAAGCCCAGTATTGGGCACAGGCTTCTGTTAAAAATAACCATGTGCTTCATTTCTGGAAAAATGCACTTCAGGAAATACTAGAGAATGGTACCTTTTTCAAAATAGTACAAGAAGATGCTACAGAGATTTGGAAATGAGCATCAGCGGCTGCATATTTCCAAAATCTGGCCCTAATATTATGACAGATAACAACTCCACAAAAGAAAAGAAAGAGTAGTACTTTCATGGGTAAAGCTGATTACCCAGGGGGGTTGTTAAAGGCTGCTTTGTATATAAGTTCATTAATAAAAAATTTTCATGGGAGTGGGTATAACAGCAATCAGTATGAGGCAAGACGGTGTAGTCAAGATCACAACATGCCAGAGATCAACAAGGGTTTAGAAGAAACAGGGCTGGCAATAAAAGCAGTAGAAACACCATGATGGAGATACAGAGAGATACCTCAACTCATATGGGCTACCAATTGCAGCACTCCAGAGTACCAAGAAAATTATCTGTTCAGCTCCAAACCTTCAAAATAAGGAAAAAGTGTGCGATCTCTTGAATCAGATTGGCTTCAGCCTCTGTTGTTTTGCTGGACTGCAGGTAATCACAGATACGTCATGACATCTTGACACTATTTCAAACATATTTCAGTTTGATTTCAACTACCTGTAGAGGTTATCTGGAGTTTTCATTAATTTCAACCTCTTTGCCTCTCAGTCCAACAAAAGAAGTTAACCTGAAATCAATTGATCTATAAATTGCAAGGATTCAGTCTGGTTTTTGTAGCAGACATTTTTAATGTCCTGCCTCTGAAAAAGTATTACTTTCTCAAGTTTTGAAGTGCTGGCCTCCACAGATTCTAGATCTTCGCTCAGAAAACACTGTACAGAAGCTAATTCAATTATAACATAGCTTTAAATGAACCTAACCCTGTCTGGCACTGCTTAGAAAGTAGACAGGCCACTTAATTAGACAGGATCATCTGCCTCATGGTAAAAACATACTGAAATTTTGGGGATGGTTGGAAATAGTTTTGAATGAATGTATGAGATGCATTACCACCATTGCAGAGCTAGTAAATGGCAGCTGAGATAGCAAAATTCTCCCTCTACACAGTTGGATCACAACATAGCCCAGAGGTCTCCAGCACATCCAAAATAAAAATTTCACTATCTTCTTTCTAGAGTTTGATTTAAAATTCCCCCTTTATAAAGCAGAGAATTACCTAATCACCTTCTCTGATGTCTCCAGCTACAGCTATAGAAGTGACCAACACTTGAAAAAGACAGGCTGTAGAAGTTGATCTGGACAGATTTGGAACTGATAAATCCCACTTTGTTGAGGAGGGGAAAAGGACAGGATGAACACACAACACAGAGACTCCAGCCATTTAGAAATGGTTGTCATTCTTTATGAAGATTAAGGGACTTGTAGCTCTGCATTCCTATATTAATCCAAAGGCCAGCCATTGTACAAGCTGCCAGAGTATAGGCTTCCAGACACCGCACTTGTGATCAGAGCCTTGAGCTAAATGGACTCCCATTTCTATGCCGGATTTTTTCTGGCTCAGCTATGTTAACTTTACATGACAGATAAGCAACATTGATTGCAAAGATCTTTAGAAAACATTTGAGAACAAAAAGAGCAACAATGAGGGCAGTTGAAGAGGAGTCTCTCATGCAATGGCCAGTTTACTTGTATATTGGAAGAATATAACCATATGAATATTTTTCAAAATAAGAAAGCTCTTATAGTAAGAGATAAGAGTCAAACTGTTGGACAACTTGCACATCTGATTTGCTTAAGGAGATTACGCAAACTGCAGAGCAAATGCTCTAAGGCTCACAGAATAATGCATGAGGACACAAGGGGTTTTTATTTTTAATATATTAATACAGTTGAAAGGAAAACAAATAATCCTGATTTTTCTAGGGAGGTAAGGGAGCCATAAACACTACAGGGACTTTGCCCCTAGCATCCAGTATTTTACATATTTTTTATAAAAGTCAGAGTTGGTTTGAAGTCACAAGAAGTAGACCAACCACTGTTAAAATGATTACTTTTTCCCTGGTTTGCCTGGATCCAGTCTATGTCATCAGATTCTCACTTTTATGAGCAATATAAAATTCAGGCACAATTTCCAGTTAAAAAGGAAACCATTTCTGCTGGGTCTTCATAACAACCAACAGCTTCTTCCCTTAATTTTTTTTTTAACTCAGTGACAATTCTGATATCCAAAGTGGCAACTAATTGCCCTGACAATTAAATGGCATTGCCACAGCACAGCCTTTATGCATTTGTCCTAATAAATGTCAGATGAAGCTCAACTGCTCACTTCAGCAGATGCTAATTTAGGCTGAATACCACCAGCTATTCAGAGAGAGAATTTTTGCTTTAAATAAGATTAATCTCACAAATGAAGTGTGGGTTTCCTTCTTATAACAAAGGCCATTGGTTATTCATTACATCTGAATTACAGGTTTAACAAACACTTGCATAAGAATCATTAATATCATCTGTTATGTAATTACTAATGCAGTGTATAATACTTAATATCTCAACAGTCAGGTCTCTTCAAAATTCAATTACTATAGCCCTTGTCATGGAGACTAGCACTGCTGTTTCAAAGCTCGTTTTTCCCTAGTGACCCTTCAGCTTGACTACTTCTTGCTTGGCTGCCATTTGTCAGTTCAGGAATAGTGTGACTGTCAAGTCAAGTATAGACTTACATCAGACTCCTAACTCCCATCATGGTTCCTACGTTTCCACTGAAGTCAATAGGAAGCTGGGAGTCTTGTTATGCTTTTAAATCCTGGGCCATCATTTAAAAAAATGCTGATCTGCTTTGCAAGTCTGTGGAGCTGATTCATTTTCCCTGTTGCAGGTGACAAGAAATTGAGCCTCCTTTCATTAACACTGGAAAAGCCTGCACACCCTCAAGGTAGGGCCAGCAGTGTTTGCACTATCATTCTCTACTTTACAATTGCAAAACCTTTGTTAATTCTGGTTGGGACCTGTTAATATTCCCCATGGAAAAAAAAAATTAAAAATTGCTTATCCCTTCTTGCAAATGGGTTCTGCCCCTATTTGGACCACCATTTTGAAATATACACTGGAAAGAACATGGCTGTCAAAAGAGAATTTTTACAGGACCCTCTCAAGCTATAATTTTATTCATAAAATTGATATGCTTTGGAATGGCGGTGGGCATTGAGCCCAGAAGTCATGGAAGAGCCCATATTTTTGTCAGTAAAGTCTTTACCAACTACAAGAACACAACTATTTGCAAAATGCCAATTATGAACTGTCCAAGGACCTTGTAACTTCCAAACCTTACTGAGGGAGAGCACTAGTTGGCAGAGGCCAAAACTGTGCCAAGAACTCTTCTAAGAGTTGCTGAGAGGATGACTGCCTGGACATGTCCTGGACATACTTAAACGTACAAGTGTGGACAGACAGCTCACTGCTGCTCAGGGTTCTGAGATGAGAATACATGGGAAGAAATCAGGAGATCCTGTGATTAAAGCATGACTATTTTTCTTCTTAGACCTGTCTTCCACACTTCTTGGCCTCCTTCATACAAAGAATCACAATACACTTTAGACTGAACCATCCTAACAGTAGACACCTTCAAGTCCTTAGAGAATTGTTACCTGTGATTCTAATTTTGAGTCAAAAATCAAATTTTGATCCAGCATTAATGCTTTCTTCAACTGATGAAGGTGATGGACCTGCTGAACTTACTCACTCAGTAGCAGCAACATCAGTGATTTCCATGCTACGGGAATTATCACACAGAAGTAGGTCAACAGCTGTGCTCAGATGTGAAGAGGTGTGTGCAAGAATAGACATAGCAAAAATAAAAAGGTCTAAAAAAATGACAAAAAATGATGAGGTATATGGGAGGAAGAATGGAGACTGTGGACTTTACACACTGTAAGGTTAAAAAGATGAAGTCTGTGAAGTTTGAAAAGGAGAAGAAAAGAAGAGATATTATAAAAGTCTACAAAATAATGAGTGAGCCTAAGGATCCTACACAGATCTCTCTATTTATTTCCCACTTACCCGTACCTTTTGGTCTCCTTTCTGCTCCTCCTCTTTCCAGATCTTCCAAAACGTATTTTGCTCTCCTTCCCATTTCCCTTTTCCCTCTTATTTCTGAACCCCTTCACCTCATTTCCACCTTTCCTCTTCTCTATATACTCTTTCTCAGGATATAAATATCAGTACCAAATATAAGGATTTTATTAACAATAAATGTAAGTATTACATTAAAAATAATAACATTATAGTCCATAGAACTAAAAAGTAACATATTTTAAATTACTGCCATGAAACAATCTATGTGAATTCAGTGAACACACAGACAGCTGTGCTGCTAGAAACTGCTTCAGCAAACAGTTCAGGAAGACTTAAACAGCATAATAACCTCAATTACTTTACTTGTGGTAATTTGACATAAAATTAAATGTTAACCCTCAAGCATCAACTCATAAGCTAATTTTAAAGTGGAATCAAGAAGTTTTGAGACTTCTATCTTTTCTCTGAAGCAAAAGCCATAGAATTGGAATTCATTTGACTTTGTGTGTATGAGAAAATGAAGATGCCTACATCCAGGCTAAATATCTAGACTTATTTTCAGTCAACAAAGAGAAAAAAGGCACTTTGAGGGTGCAATCCATCTTACTTGAAAGTAAACGCCTAAGATAAGCCAGATAAATTGGATCTTAAAAGGACCTGCTTTCCCCACTGCCTACAAAAAGTCACTAAGACATCTCGTTTGGATTTAGATACTTGTTTCAGAGATAGGAGAGATCCCAAGGAAGGCATTCTGAAATAGATTATTGAGCTATATGGATGGCTGATCTATTCTAGCTTAAGTATTCTTAATTCCCTGTGTGCTGCTAATATGCCATTTACACAGGAGTTGTGGCCTGGAGCAAAGCCCTAAGATGGTATTACAGAGCCCACAGAGGCAGATGAGATGTATACCTGGACCTGAAAAGGATCTTCTTGGATACATAGTGCATCTTCATGCTTTCAAATTATATAGTTTTGTGGGAGTAGTAAGACACTGCCTTCCTGTTCTCCCTTTCATATTGTCTCCTAATCTGTAAAAAATCTATCAAATTATGTGCCTATCCACCAAAAAACAAATAGGCTTTAGGAAGTGTTTGCATTGTTGTATGAAATGTGGGAGTCACTGCAACAGCGGACAACAGAGGACGTCAGAAAAGGAACTGGAAAGATGTCAGTGTAACAGACACTGGGTAAATGAGACTCCCTACATGGAGGGCAGGCAGCACAGGACTTTTAACTGTAACAGATATTTGTGACTTTCAGAATACTTTAAAAAAGCCATGACTTCCCTCCTAGCAAGGTCTGGACTGGACCTGTTCTGTTTTTAAATATAGAATTTGCCTGCAGAAGGTTTCTAAAAAAGTAAGTATTAAAATTAAGCCCCAGCAGCTTTAAAACAACTATTTCCAAAAGAAATGTAGCCATTTATAGACATGTTTGTGAGAAGCTTACCTCCAAGCTTCCTCAGTGTCCCAAGTCACTGTAATAGTACTATTCTCCCTAGCCACTCGTACAGAAGATCGTAGTAAGGTGGGGATTTTAAACTGGTTAAGAGACAGACCCTTATGCAGAGCTTTTCCCAGTAAATGCAGGCAAGCATCACTCTGGCCCCACTGGGAGCTATGGGAAAGTCTTTATCAAATACCTACCTTTTAGGTGCCTGAAATCAGGTGAAAAGATTCTTATCCAGGGACTCCAGCTTCAGTTTCCAGCCACTGCCCCCTGCAGACCTCTGCTGTGTATATTGGAGAGCCTGTTCTCAACCTTTTGGTATCTCTACAACTGTTGGTGGATTTTATGCAGGTCGCCTTTAAACTTCATTTTACACTAGTTAAACAGAGGGTGCTCCCCAAATCTTTCATTATAATTTAGATTTTTTTATATTTTAATAATTTGCTGGGCTCTTTGTCTAGTCCTTACCTTCTTACCAGTTTCCTACTGGATCTGGGGAGATCTGAATTGACACAGCATCCACTACTGGTCAGACCAGCCCCAAATACACAGGTGAGCCAGTATGCCTGGTCCTATTCAAGGATTAATTATTTATTTATTTATATACATTTTAGAAATACAAATTTGATTAATTATTTTACTGCAATGCTGCTCTGCCAGCTCATTTCCAGTTGAAATGAGCTCTGACTCCCAGGTCTTTGACAAACTTACAGGTTCCCAGGATAAAATCCCCACCTTGTTATGGCCTGATAGAGCTTTTCATTTTCTGGAGATGCAGTTCTTATACTTCTCATCAAAATACACATTATTTAATTGTGCACACAGTTTGACAGTTTGAAAAGCCCATGCTATTCTATACCAGTGACATTTTTCTGCACTCTTTTCCATTCCTTCAGCAAAGAGTCACTTACACATGTAAACTGTTTTCAATAGTTGATAATATATTTATGTAGCACCAGGCCAAGAACTCATTCTTGTGCTACTCCGAAGTACTATGTCAAAATCAGCAATGATGCCCCATTTCCAAATCCATTTTCACATCTGTCAGTTATTTAGTGTATTAATCCAATTATTGCATGGAAAGTCAATTTCCCATGGGTACTAATCAAACACCTTGAAGAAGTCTGATTATATTATATTAACAATCTTACCTCTATCAACCAAACTTGAAATCAGATCAAAACATGTACAAAGTCAGTTTGACAAAATCAATTTTCCATAAGCCACATTATCTTTCTTTCATTCTTTGTCAAGCAAGTCCCATATCAGCCATTCTTTTGCTATTTATGATGAATAACCTGTTAATGCTTTTAAAATACTGCCATAACAACAGAGTTCTTCCAGTCATAACACTTTCTCACCAGGGAATATATCTTGTTTTGAATGTTCGCATTTTAACGATTATTTCTGGTTTTAGCCATGATAATTACTATAATATTGCTCTTTTTACCTAAAAGTCGCCAATGGTCTTTACAAAGGACATGCACAATCCTGAACTTGTGAACACACGGTCTATCACTGACAACAAAGAGGCATGCCATGGAGAAGGGAGAGGCTGGAGAAGGAATATATATATTAATCAAATAATTTAGCCTCCACTCAAATGTATCCGTTAAAGGATGAAGAGAGGGAACAAGATAAGTGGCAACCTGAAATGCTAAATTATTAGTTTGCTTTTATTTATTGCTTGAAGAATAAAAGACACTACAATTTCCACCAAAACTAATATTTGATAAAAGCCATTCCTAAACAAAATAAATTTTCCTTCAAAGGGTGTTCCTAGTCATTATCTAAGCTGAACTTCGACTAATATACTCAAACACTCCTGAGAAAAGGGCAGCAGGGTGTAAACATGGAGAGTAGGAACCTGGCCTTTGCCCACTGACTGAAGGATGACATTTCTCACTACAGATTGCCCTTCACCTCATCAGGTGTTCATTCAAGAGCAGAACTCACACTTTTTGAGTCACAAATGGCATCCTACTTTCCTCTGGATTTTCTTTCAAAATCTCCAATCCAGACGTTTGCTAAAGCCAAAGTTTCTTAGTTTATAGGGCTTACAAATACTGCAGGAGAAAATCTGGCAGCTCCTTTACTGCCTCTGGTATTTCTATAGGTTAACCTGCCTTCCTGGAGAGTATAGGTGACTCTCCTTGATCAACACAGAAATTAATCTGGATCCAGGTTTTGTGTCACAAAAAGAGGCCTCAGCATGAGGCCTCAGACTTCAAACTCTCTCTCTTAGGCCTTTGCTACTGTTTTTCTAAAATACTAAACTAACCCTTTCTTGCTACCTTTCCAAATCCTTGATCTCCAAGACAGTGTTCTCAATGGTATTTTATGGTAAATCTTAACTCAAGATGGATTTCTCATTAGTGCTCGCTCTGGGCAATGAAAAACTGCTTTAAGATTTTTTATCATTTGACTGACATGCAAACGTGCTACACCTATCAACACCAGAACTTCTGTGCATGCAAAGAAAATGTGGGACTTTCAGAAACGTATAATGGTCTGTCCTTACAATGCTGTTAAGCCCAGGTTCCCACCTTAGACTTTATAACCCCTCAGAGTTTTATAATTCCTGTATTCTTCCCAACAAATCCCTTTTCACCTTCCAGACAGTGAACAAAGGTCAGATTGGCTTTGCTATGAAGCCTCTGGTAGAAAATTTACTCAATCATAAGTCTTGCTACAGAGCAATGACAGTCAGTCCTTAATGGCGTGCTGGCAGTCCACAAACCGGTGAAAAGAAATCATGTCTAGAAGTCAACCTGTCTATAGGAATATAACTTAAAACACTGCTACTTAATTATGGCTTGGGCATGATTTCTTGTCTAAAACCTGAAACCTGCCTTTGGAAAATTCATCTGGTGACCTATCTTCTTCGAGACCTTTTGGAGATGCTGCTTCCTGTCTACCCTGCACAGGCTTCTGCAAAGGAATATTTTTAGTTTCCTCTTTTTTTTTTTCCTACTTCTAGTATTTCTCTCCAGTAATATATGACTTTCCACATCTTTTTTGTCATTACTTCTTTATTTTTTCTTTCTCTTCTCTTATTTAGTTTCTAACCATTTTTCCTCAGTCCTTCCAGTTTCCCGATCTCCTATTTCTTTCACCATTTCCCTCTCCTACCCCCCCCCCCTTGCTTTACTTTTCCTCAGCCCCCTCCTTACTTTTCCTCCACCTTTTCCCACTTCTCTTTTCCTTGTGATTTCCAACCTGCAAAGAAGTGCTATCCCCACAGGCTCTTCAGCACCCTTTGATCACCCGCTAGCCTCTGCAAGCGAGCTCCTCCAGCAGCTCCACCTGCCCCAGTTAACCCAGAGACTCCAAAGGGGTTGAGAGGGACTTGCCTGCCAGTAAGAGCCAGAGGACGGTTAGCACTGCCCTGAAAGCTGAAGCAGAGAGGATCAGTTTGCCAAAGCGGGGAGATTGGCAAGAAGACATGGTGCCAGCCACACGCCGCCTCATTTATGTTCCCCCAATTAAAGCAGCCTGTAGGGAAAGTAGCATGCCACTGTAGTGCACTGGTGTACTGACCCCTCTGAGTGCTTGTTAGCGCTCGCCATACTCAGCATTTCCTCTCACTGATTGATAGGATGATACGTGTGTGTATGGCAGAGAGCAGATTCATTACAGCACATTAGCAGACAGGCAGAAAAATGCCCACAGGGGCAGAAAAGCCGTAAGGAATAAATAAAAACTTTACTATTTTTCTTATACTTCTTTTCCCCAGGCTACAGTGAGGAATACTGGAGGAACAGGAGAGCAGAGGGAGCCCAGAAGAGAAAGGGAGTGGCAAGAACTGGAGGGAAAGTTTATTAGCAGTCAAAGGTTTAAAATATTCATTGTTTAATTCAGAGTTGGATAGTAGCTGATTCTCTACTTATCTTTTTATTTTCCTTCCCACTGCTAAATGAGAAATAAAGGGTCAGTGCATCAGATACCAAGCTATCAGAACATTCCTGATGTAACATCTCTGAAATGGCTACTTGGCTGCTCCACTCACTGCAATTAATCATTCCTCAGTTTTAAAAATGAAACCCAAACTAGTATCAGCCTTTATCAACAGCTGCCACCATGTGGTATCTGAAATACCACAGTTACTTCCCATTCGAATAGAAAGAAATATGGTGGCGTCATCTGATCTGTTCAGTGATGGTTTTTAAGCATCCATTCTGTAATGCACAGCTTGCAAGAGATGACATGGCTGACGTGGGGCAGCTCTGCAACCCTGCGCACGCCCTGCTGAGGCCGAGGAGCGGGCAGCCTGTGCGATATTGCCCCTGACACCATGGCCACTGTAACAAGCCAATTCCCCATCACTCGTCCTTGGAGCCGGGAGACCACATCACAGCCCAGGACCGCCCCAGGCTGTCAACAGCAGTGCATGAAAAAAATATATTCCCAAATGGCTGATGCCAAAAACACATCTGCCAGACACAGATTTACCAGGAGGCAGCATCTTCTCTCCCCATGTCCTGAGAAGCTGCCTGCTGTGCCGTGGTGCGAGGGAGCAAACATGGAGCTGCTGGGCCCTGTTCCCACTCCCCCCCAGCTGGACCTAAGTCTGCCTGCTGCCTGGAAATATGGCGTGATGTGGAAAAAAACCTCCAGCGACATTCCACTATCCAAAGGGAAGATGGAGTGTAAGTTGTCAGCCCCAGATCATTAGAGAGTTGATCCTAAGATTAATGATTCAAGGAGCATGTTTTGAGGCAGCATGGGGACAAGACCTAGTTAGTTAATACCCCTGTATTTGCTTGCTTGAGCCCTACATATTTTTTAGAACATGTTAATTCCAACAGCTTCACCCCTCACCTCCCTCCTGGGTTTCATTTAGGTGCACTTCAAAATGAGCTAATTATGTTACAATTAAGGATATCTTTCTGCAGATAACACAGCATTCAGAAATCTGCTTTGTAAATATCTGTTGGTAATATAGGTACCTCTGAGACTGCTGGAGCTTTGTCTGATGAAAAGTGTGTTCCCACTGGAAAAAATCCGTTGAACCCAGGATACTGTGAAACTGGCATATGACACTGTGAATAATGTGCATGGGCTTCTTCTCCAGGGTGCTTGTCTGTCCACTCTTGATCCTGCAGCTTTCCTCTGAGCTGAAACTGTAGTCCAGTCAGTGCCTGCAGCATTGCTTTATTTCTTCCCTTTCCACTATTAGCAGAGCTGAAAAAATCACTATAAAACACACACACAAAATAGAAGCAGCAATTTAATTTATTGCACAATGTACCTTACTATTGAAAATAAAAATAAAAATCCTTAAATATAAAACCAAATCAATAATATGGTTATAGGGCACCCATAAGGACACAATCCCTAACGTACTACTTAAAAAAAATAAAAAAGATGAGAAGAAACAGTTGGCATTCAGTTAACAATCATGTTTGGAGGTTTGTGACTGACTTTGTTATTCCAGGGGAAGCCAGGTACCAGTCTCTTGGGATTAGGTACAAAGGCGAGAAAAAAGTGGACATGTATGAATCTCAAAGGTGACTGCTGGGTTAATAAAACAGTCTGTTTTCTGTTCACCCACTCTTCCTCTCAGTGTGCAAGTACATTAAAATATGTCAAAAGGAAAGCCATTTGCTGGGGAAAAATAATTCAGCTAAAAGTAAAAATTTCCAGCTGGTGTATTGCCTTGGTGTGTGCAAGTGTGCTAACAAAGTGACCCACACATCTCACTGGATGAAAGTTGGTATCCTCATTAAACTAGAAACAAACACTTGAAAATAGGAACAACTGCCAGTTAAAAAAAAAAGGACCACAAATGATATGAGAAGCCTTCATTTTTCCACATTCTCTTTCCAACTTGCTCTATAGCAGCTACAACATATATTTAAGTAACCTCTTGAAAAGTAATGAAGGTAAAACTGATTCTGTATGCAGTAACCATTCCCGTTTGCTGGAAGAATTGCGTTTCTAACAACCATCCACATTATCATTCTATGTTTAGAAGAAGAAATATTTTCACAGCCCAGTTTCTAAACTGCCATATACAACACAAGGTTTGGTTCCTGCGAAGAGTAACCCTTTCAAAAGTGAATAGCTCTGGGGAAGAAAACTTTATATCAGAATTACTCACACTAGAAAGGATTTGTAGGATCAGCCTCCAACCCTTTAAAATAAAAGCACATTTATACTGGTGTATACTGCCTTTGCCCCCAGGAAACACAATGAGGCTTGAACACCATCACTAATTCACTGCAGTGTGAGCATTTTTTGTAATATGAACAGTATGAGACAGTAGATCTCCTGTTCCTTGGCCCAGGCCCTGGCAGAAAGCGCTATCAGATAAACAGAAAGCAAAACAAGGGAAGTGGTACCCTGTGGTGTGAGCCACTTTTTGTTTATTGATGATGTGATTTTCTCTGGGGAAAAAGAAAACCAAAGAGTAAAGAAGTTTTCCAAAATCTCTACTGACCACAGCAGAGTATATTACAAAGAATTGTCTGAACCACAGAATCCCATTATGGGCGAGGTTGGAAAGGACCTCTGAGGATCATCTAATCCAACTGCCCTTCTCAAAGCAGGGCTGGCCACAGCACGTTGCTCAGGGCCATGTTGGGTTTTAAATATCTCCAAGGATGGAGACTTCACAACCTCCCCAGGCAACCTATTCCAGTGTTTAGCCACCCTCACAGTAAAAAAAGTTTTTTCTTATGGGGAATTGAAATTTCCCCCATTTCAGTTTGTGCCTATTGCCGCTTGGCCTGTCATTGGGCACCACTCAGAAGAGCCTGGCTCCACCTCTTTTACTGCCCTCCATCAGGTATTTATACACATGAAGAAGACCCTCCTGAGCCTCCTCTTCTCCAGGCTGAACAATGCTAGCTCTCTCACCCTCTCCACCTAACTCACATGCTTCAAGCCCTTCAGCATCTTCGTGGCCCTTTGCTGGACTCACTCCAGTACATCCATGTCCCTCTCATACCAGGCAGCCCAGGACTGGACCCAGCACTCCAGCTGTAGCCTCCCCAGTGCTGAGGAAAGGGGAAGGATCACACCCTTAACTTGCAGGTGATGCAATGCTGTTCCTGATGCACCCAAGGAGAGGCTGTTGGGCTTCCTTGTTGAAAGGGTGCGTTGCTGGCTCATGGTCCACCAGGACCCCCAGGGCCTTCTCTGCAAAGCTGCTTCCCAGATGGTCAGCCCCAGCCTGCACTAGTGCATGCAGTTATTTCTCCCCAGGTGCAGGATTTGGCATTTCCATTTGTTGAATTTCTTGAGATCCCTGTCACCCTATTTCTCCAGATTGTCCCTCTGAAGAACAGCACAATTATCTGGTATAGCAACCAGTCCTCCTGATTCTCTGTTGCCTACAAACTTGTACTCTGCCCCATCATCTAGCTTATGAATGTAGATTTTAAGCAATATTGGACCCAGTATTGACCCCTGAGGGACACCACTAGTTACTGGTCTCCAGATAGTCTTTGTGGTGTTGATCACAACACTTTGAGCTACGCAGTTCAGCCAATTTTCAATTTACTTCACCATCTACTGCCTAGTCAATAATTCATCCATTTGTCTATGACGATGCTACAGGAGACAGCTTCAAAGGCCTTATTAAAGTCAAGCTAAACAACATCCACTGCTCTCCCCTTGTCTACTGAGCTCGTCATCTCACTGTAGAAGCCTATCAGGTTGGTCAGGCATGATTTTGCTTTTTCCTTAGCCTGCATTTTGCTGTTGATCTACCTGTAGAAACCCCTCATGATGCCATTCATGTCCCTCTCCAGATTCAACACCAAAAAAAAACCAACAACCACCTTCAGCCCTGAAGTGGTCATGCAGTTGGACTAGATGATCATGGTAGGGCTCTTCCAACTGAACTATTCTATTCTATTCTATTCTATTCTATCCTATCCTATCCTATCCTAATAAAATGGTATTTATTAATGTACCCAATGTTTCAATGTGTATCAAAAGGACCTTCTAAAATGTGTATTATGCTTCTGATGCTTAGAATTCCTTCCACTGTTATGAAAAAGCCTGCTTAGGGTCTATTTAAAAATGCATTTTATGGACCTGTTAAACTATAATAGCCATTAAGTAGCTGTTATGAGCTAAGATGTCAATACATATGCAAGAACATAACGAAAGTTTTAAAACATTACATAGAACATATTTGGTAGTGCCAGCAGCAGCAGTAGAGAAGAAGAAAGCCTTGTAGATTTTTCCTTTTGATCAAGGCTTTTTCAATCTATTTCTTCCTGGCTAATATGCACGAAAGAGAGGATAACTGTAACTGAATAAAAATGTAAGTTTTAGCACTCCAACATCCCCTCTGCTTTTTGATCACAAAATAAAGATCACTTCTAAAACTTATTCCAGTAATGTTGACCCCTGCAATTCTGCACAGAGCACTGCTTGAGTGTCCACAATAAATGTCAGGACAAGGATCTGGCCTTGTTCTTTCAGAGCATCTTCAGCTGAGACTCTGGTGTAAATACATCACAAAAGCTACAACACTGCTTCTCACAGCAGCCTCTTCTAACAGATACAGGCGAGAGGGAAAGCTGAGGAACGGTTTAGCTAACTCATCTGTGCTGATTCAAAAATAAAGTAAGAATAGAAATGTGCTATATGTCCTAACTGCTGATGTTGCTCCTTAGCCACAAAGAGTAAATGGTTAGTCCTTTTGTACACAGCCTTTGATGCATTGTGCCTGGATTAATTACCTGCTTTACAGGTATGTGCATAGCCAGCTCCACACTAAAGCTCAGCAAAACCCGAAGTCTTCCCATGTTCCTGGAAGGTCACCTTGTTCTTGTGTCTGAGCACCAGG
Organism: Ciconia boyciana; assembly: GCF_034638445.1. Classification (NCBI taxonomy): domain Eukaryota; kingdom Metazoa; phylum Chordata; class Aves; order Ciconiiformes; family Ciconiidae; genus Ciconia; species Ciconia boyciana. The sequence continues at coordinate 28,917,881 of NC_132934.1, read as the reverse complement.
CTGCCTCAACCATGGGACTAGCTAGTGTTTCTTCCTAACTGTTCCGCAGTGTGAACAGTTTCTCTTCCTTCTCTCACTGGCCCTCTCTCCTGTTTTGGCCAAACTACTCAAATGTGAATACCTGAAAAGTTCTGAAATATGAAAACTGAGAAGACAGCTGTACCTGCCCCTTCCTGGTCACTGCCGTCTTATCATGCCTATTTGGTGGTCACACTTGCATACTAAGAACCTAATCTTGCAGTCCTTTTGCAAGCAAAACTCCCCATTGACTGGTATGTCTTTGTATTAAAAAATTTACTGGATATGCAGAGCAGCAGTTCTGAACAAAGGAATTTAGTCATTTTTCTTTTAGTTTTCCCTTTCAAAAATGCCCTAAGGCAGTCATCTATTTCAGTCAATGGAAGGCTGAAAATGTTCAATCAAAAAAAAAAATCTATTTTTGAGCAATAGAAACATAAAAGACATCTAAAACCACAAATATTACTTTTGTACACATTGACGACTAGATTTCTTCACATTTCATTGACCTTTTTGTTAACTCTTTGCTTGCCAACTTTTTGCCTGGAGCAACTTTTGACACTGAAGGAATCTGTGTTTATTAAGGAATGCATACTTATGATCCCTTAGTTATATTAGTGGGGCAGGAGGAGGACAGTCACATATACAAATGTTATGTATAAAAGACATATGGAAACTTCAAGTATATTTCCATTTATAAAAGTTTCATTTATCTCAGCAATTTTGCAATTAAAAAAGTAAAAAGTAAGTTAAATTAATATTTTTTAGCTTACAAATAGCTTACAAACAGCTAAACAAAGTTAATCCTACTTAATTTCTGCAGTCATTTAAAATACAATTTACCTCTTCCCATGCTGTTTTCTTCAGAACTGATCAAGAAATAGCACCACAAAAAAATCATGTAATATCTTTTTCTTTTTTTTTTTTTTTTGATAGTTTTAGGCTTTAAAAATTTTCCAGTCAGACCAACAAGTCAAAGAATTCCAATGGAAACAAAAAAATTTGAAAGCTGTGTTAAAATTAAAAGTATATATGAGTTATTTAAGAGTAAAAAAATCTCATAAGAATTTTGCATGAAGGTTATGTTTAAATAAGTAATGTTTAAATAAATAATGTTTAAAAAGTAAATAGGTACTGGTTTGGAAATATCCAGTGAGTTTATCTAAAAAACCTTAACTCTGATCTGTAGCAATGCCAAGCAATAAATATATATTTATGTTGATAGCCGTTTAGTCTTTGCAGCTCCAGAAAAGATTAAATTGATTTTTAAAAATTCAATACAGTTTATGTAACTCAGAGTCTGGCATATTTTTTTTATATTTCCAGCTTGACTAAAACATAAGATACAGAAATTCTAAAAAAAAAAGTTTTCCATTTTACAAAAGGGCATAGGCAAATAAGTAGGATGAGTTAGAATATTAAATGATGAAGATAATGATCAAGTGGGCTTACTTGAGAATTGGAAGGATGATTCACGAAAATAGAATTTCAGCAATGTGTAAAAGGTATATTGGTGCAATAAAAGACAAGAATGAGAACTGGTGAGAGAGCTGCATTAAGCTATAAAGGGGGACACCCAGGAGATTTGGAATTACATACCCAGACTCATCACATTCTGACTCAGGCAAAAGCCTTGCTGTAGAACATTAACACCTGAGAATCACACCTAGAATAATCTAATGAGCAATACATATCTTTTTGAGCAGCCTATACCAGAAAGATGAATAAAGTGGAAGGAAATTAAATGAAGGTAAACAGCAAACATTGATAAGGGACTTAGGAGCTGAGTTATGAAGAAAGCTGGAAAGAATTACGTGACAAATACAGCACTTTTAACATAATATATATGAAAAATATGAACACCAAAAAAGAAGCAATTATTACAAGAAGAAAATAAATTATCCTTGTAATTATGGTGATATTAAGAATATTAAGTAGAATATCACAACAATTCTTCACAGGGAATATGAAGCAACAGGGATATATTGTCCCAAAGAAAGTGGTATAATCCCCATCATTTGATTCGTTTAAATTGAGACTTGGCAAAACATTAGTGAAGTTATTGTACAGTAGGTCATGATCCTGTATTGGCAGGGGATGGACAAAATGACCTAGCAGGTCTTTTCCCTCTCAATCTTCTTTGATTCTAAAAGGCTCTAAGTCAGATGCTTCCATCATTTGTCTACGAGATCAGCAGAGCTCAGAGCTACCACAGGGAGACCCGTAAGGGTGAGGGTGAATGTAGACTTGGCTAATAAAATATCAGAAGTCCATAATAGTCAAGAAATTCTTTCTCTTTTATCGTTATAAATATATATGTATCTTCTTTTCAGGGTTCAGTGTGACTGACCGCACAGAAAACTAAATTTTAAGACATTGAAAGGCAAAATAAGTGTAGAGGTCACTACTGCAGAGGGATCAGGCTGGAGTAGAAGCAAAAGAAAATGTACAGTCCCCTGCCACCAACTTTTTGAAAATGCAGGTCTCAAAGGTAAGGCAGTGGCAGGATTTCATGCACAAACTTTTTTTCTTGATTACCATTCACATAGAAACAAGTTTTTGAAGAAAAGCTCCTACCAAAAGCTTCACTGCTGCCCATCTATACTGTTTCCAGTCTTTCTTTAACAATTGACAGAATTAGAAAGTAATGTTTGAGAAATAACCTAGAACCAAAGAAAGCTATTTCATTTGAAGGTGTTCAGGAAAATTCAATACCCTGATGACAATTAGGGTATCTTGTTATGAGGGCAGGAGGTGGTGAGACAGGATAGCAACTACTGGTTATAAAGGTCTGTAATACTTGGGTCTGTTGTGACCATAGGGTCTGATCATCAGCCCTAGATTTCACTGAGCGCTTCCTACCTCCAGTCTGTATCAGAAGTGTGTTCAAATGCATTGGGTATCAGCCTAACAGCGTGTGAATGGGACAACTAAGTATTGCTGCCTACACCACTACTAAGGCTGTGTGTCATGCTGACCCTGTGTAGAAGTGGCCAGGCTAAAGCACAAGTGCAAAAAGACATAAAGACAGGGGAGCATCAGTAAGCCTCCAGCTTATGACCTACAGAAGTGGAGGTGGCTGTGCATGTAGCCACCCTATCTTGCCTTTTTCTGAAGCTGAGGAGAAAGCCCTATGATTTGCTGCCAGCTTCACCTGAGGGAAAGATTAGTGTTAGTTCTTTCTTAAACTGACTGCATGTGTGGATCCGATGTTCATGCCTGACAAACTGTTACAGTTATAAAAGGCAGAGAATGTTAGACACATGCAATACCTGTAACAATGTAAGGAGATAGAGATGATGAGGTTTTTCCTGAAAAAACCCTGCCTTACAAATCTCTTAAATTTCTTTGAGGCAGTCACTGAGCATGTGGAAAAACTGGAGGCAGATTGCACAGTTCACTGGGACTTCCAAAAGGCTTTTACAAAGCTCCCTCACCAAAGTTGGCTAAAGAGGACTACCACACAGAATAAGAGAGCTCCTCACCAGAATTGCTATCAGGCTGAGAAACAGGAAACAAAAAGAAGGGATAAATGGTCAGTTTTCTCAATGGAATGGAATAGAATAGAATAGAATAGAATAGAATAGAATAGAATAGAATAGAATAGAATAGAATAGAATAGAATAATTTCATTTGGAAGGGACCTACAGCAACCATCATGCCTGACGACTTCAAGGCTGACCAAAAGCTAAAGCATGTTATTAAGGGCATTGTCCAAATGCCTCTTAAACACTGACAGGCTTGGGACATTGACCACCCCTCTAGGAAGCCTGTTCCCCTGTTTGACCTCCCTCTCAGTAAAGAAATTCTTCCTAATGTCCAGTCTAAACCTCCCCTGGAGCAGCTTTGAACCATTCCCACATGTCCCAGATACCAGGGAGAAGAGATCAGCACCTCCCTCTCCACTTCCCCTCCTCAGGAAGCTGTAGAGAGCAATGAGATTGTCCCTCAGCCTCCTTTTCTCCAAACTAGACAAGCCCAAAGTGCTTAGCTACTCCTCACGGGCCATGCCTTCCAGCCCTTTCACCAGCTTTGTTGCCCTCCTCTGGACACATTCAAGGACCTTCACATCCTTCTTACGTTGTGGGGCCCAGAACTGCACACAGTACTCCAGGTGGGGCTGCACCAACGCTGAATACAGCGGGATAATCACCCCTCTTGACCGGCTGGTTATACTGTGTTTGATGCACCCCAGAATGTGGTTTGCCCTCTTGGCTGCCAGGAGCAGCCTCTGTCAACCAGCAGTCCCAGATCCCTTTCACAAGGCTGCTCTGCCACCACTCCTCTCACAATTTATACTTGTGCCTGGCATTACTCCGTCCTAGGTGCAGAATCCGGCATTTCAACTTTAAATTTCATCCCATTCATCATTGTCCAATGCTCCCATCTATCTAGATCCCTTTTTGCCATTAGCAGAATTCCAGAGGTATCACTGGATGCTCCAAACACTCAGAAATAGTCTCTAAAAACTGTAGAGAGGAAAGTAACAAAATTTGCTCGTTATTGCAGGTAGTATAACTGAATGGTCTCATGACATTGACTGAACAGTTAAAAAATGGCAGATGAAATTCACTGTCAGCAAAAATTCTGTGATATACTTGGGGGAACACATTTCTAACTTTACACACTATTGGCAGAGGCTCTTATGGAACTAGTTGTTACCACTTAGGAAAGAGTTTTGAAGCTGAAAAGTTCTCTAAGATGGCAAATCCAATGGTCAGTGGCAGTCAAACTAGCAGATACAGTATTAGAACCAAACTACACAGAAAACAAGGTAATGTAATGGATTATATTCATTGGGTTCATACCTCAAATATTGTGTCCCTCTTGCCTATCTGTGTAAAAACAACACTGCAGAAATGGAAAGGTGCTAAAAAGAACAGCAAATGTGGCTGAAGATATACCATGACTTCTTCACGAGGATCAAGTAAACAGGCAAAATTCTGCATCCTGGAGAAAAGACACCTCAGGCAAAATAGGATACAGGTATGTGTAAAACATCTGTAGTGAAGAAGGTGGAGAGAAAACACTTCATACTTTTCATTAGTTAAGAAGTAGGACCATCAGGTCCATGATGAAATGACCACAGGACTATCTCAGAACAAACTAAAGGAAAACATTTTCACTTATGTCTAAACTGTGGTACTTTTTGTCAGAGGATTATGTAGAGAGGAAAAAGTTACATAGGTTTGAAAAGTCACTGGGTTAACTAACAGAAAAACATCAAGGGCTATACATTACAAAGATACTATATCTCTGGCGCAGGAATTACCTGAGCCACAGATTGCTTGAAGCTGGGATCGTTTCCTGGAGGAGTATGATGGCTTTCTGGAGATGTCCTTTGACTCTTACCTAGGCTTCTGCTACTACTGACTGCTGAAGACTGGGTACTGAGCGAGAGAGATGCCTGGTGTGATCCACTATGGTCAATTATTACATTCTTATGAGGAAACAGAGAAGAGCATCTCTGGGGAGATGGGTTTGTTTCCTGTGCAGTGTACGTCATCAATACCTTTAAAAATCAGCCAACTGTATAAGGCCCCACTGCACCAGAACAGTACTAGCCTTACAAAAGGTACTCATACATCCTAACAGCTACTGAAAATCCTTCAGGCACCCAGTTGCCATAAATTTCATTAAGCTTTAATGTGACCAGTAGGACAAGAAAATCATTTAGCTTCTCTTCCAGAATGAATTTTTTTTCGAACCTGAAGATCCTTAGCAAGCCAGGCCAATCCCACGTTCTCTGTTCTCTCCATAAAAAAAGAGAATTGGCTTTGACATTGCTTTCAAGGGCCAGAAAAATTGTTGCACAGGAATCACTGAAGCACAGAGAGGTTAAAAATAAATGTGTTTCTTGACTTGTGGCATTAACGGTTAGCAACAAACAGCAAACACATCAGAAGACTAATAGGCATTTCAGCTCAAAAGGACATCTTTAAATGTTTCCAAAATTATTTTAGTTTGGGGGATTCAGTAGGGGTGGATTTTAAGTTGAGGATAATGGGGTCCATCCCCACCAGAACTTAATAACCTCACTGAAATCTTTCTTCATCCTCCTGTCATAGCTACTGCATGTCACTATTAATGACATGCAGTAGCAGCACAACCCAAAGGAAATACCATGCAAGGAAGAGGTAACATGAAACAATGAAGGCAGCTGGTAACAAGTTATAACATGTTACAATACATAGCAGGTTTTCATTTTTATTTTTTTTTTAAACTAATGCTTAAAGGCATTGCAAAGTTCTTGTGTGTTTGCAAACCTGCAGAGTAGCCTCTGGGGGATTTTACTGGCTAACCTCAACCTTGCAGAGGCAAAGATGTGATAGCTTGGGCTGAACATGGAAAGGAGTACATAGAATAAAGTCACAAAGTCTTTTGCAAGGTAACAGCTATTTTTTCTGTTTTCCAATGTATAACAACTAGATATTGTCGCCTTATTCACATTATCTTAATAAGGAATAGCCTATACCCACTTGTATTCTATGATATTGTTCTCTTCAACTTTTGTTGTTTTTTGAATGTGTACATGCACATTCACTCATGTAAATAGATGCACATTTTCTGCCCAAGCTAAAATGTATCATCGGAGCCACCACTGGTTTACAATCTACATTTATTAGCTAACATAATCTTGTGGTGTAATTCCAAGGAGAGTGTAACATAACAGAAGTCCCACTGCCTTTTGGTAGGGCATGTGCTCCTCAGTCAGCAAGGGGGTTTGAAAATTCCACATTAGTGCCTCTTCCTGCCTTCACCATCAATGGCAGATTCAGGATTACAGGACATAAAATCCCAATAATTTATTCAAAGGAATATTTTAACACAATAACAGACATCAGAGACTATTACATGACTAATAGAGAACCTTGAATCTCCAGCTGTGGATACCAGTGTGGAGGGTGTTCAGAACCTTCCAGGAGTTTTAGTTCCTTTTAGTTTTAGTTTTAGTTTGTCCCTGAGTCCTTGATATTAATCCATTCCCTGGACTACCAAAAAACCAGAATTATTTTCTGTTTTTTTAAATCAAAGACCATCTAATCTCTTAGCCTGAAAAAAAATGCTAAAATGTCAACATTCTCTTTTTTTAAAAACTTATTTTCTCTATTTTCTTCAATTGTACATCTGCATATATGGTGTTTTTGCAATAATTTCATGAATCACTGCTTGATGTCTTACAAACTAGCAACAGTCCACAGTTCATAACTGAGAAACATTGTCTTACAGCACTCAAAGTGGAAATGAAGACAGTACATAGCCAATTAATACATTAAAATGCTGATTAGTACTGTCAATTTTGTTAATGAAAACGTTAGGGAGTCTGAATATTATGTACAGGCATCTCTTTAAAAATATTATAGCTGTTGTAAATGATCAGTCTGGATATTGACATTGAATGTGTAGTTTGATTTGAAAAGTTTCTTTTCAGCTTGGGAGGAATCTGTTTATATGCTGAGATTTAGGTTTCCAGCCCACAGAGCCAAAACCAGAAGAGCTGGTAATGACCAGTACAATGGCAACTCTTCTGTGTGAGGGCTGCTGGGGGCAAGATGATCCCACTGTGCTGGGCAGTTCAGCCCTTGGGAAGGGCTCCTCAGGGCTATTTGAAGGAAGCAAATTTCACCAGCAATCTAGAGTCCAGAGATGAATGATGTAGCTCTTCAATTTAGTTTATTATTTTCTTCCATTTATATAACTCACTAATCAATACAGCTAGTTATGTTTGAAAATATAAAAGCATGCACATTAATAACACAGCCTATAAGGATACATGCTTAACGAACTGTATAACTCCATAAAAGAAATTAATGCTTTCCACCAACAACAATAAAGAAATAAACACACAGTCCTTTCATCGATACATTTGATACTGTCAAAACAAGAGTGTCCTGTCCAGCCCAAACAGATGGAAGAAGTAACCTCTCTTTCCCGATTTGTGGCATCACATCATGAAGTCCCTGATTCAGCGAAGCAGCAGGATTAGTTTACATTAAATGCCTGGGGCTATACATGGCCTAGAGATGGTGAGGAAGGCTCCAGACGGCCCTCTCCATCTTCATTCCCAGAGCTTGCCTCGCAAGATAGTCCACCTTTGCTGACAGTCTCCATGCATCCTGATCAAAACTAGGTGTATTGCCAGAAACTCTGATTCTGGATCTCTCCAGGGATTGTTGCTTCACTGCCCAAGCCAACCACGTACGACCTTCCCAGCCCTCCCACAGCCAGACAACGGACAGCACCGCACTGCAAGCACAGGGAGGCACTAGCACAGAAGAATCTCATTAAAATCAAAAGGCACGACATGTGGTACCCTCCAGAGTTCACACTTCTACCCAGAAGCAAGGCACCCTTATGTTGGTGTGGATGCCTCGGCACCACGGGGACAAGGACAGGCTGCTTCCTGACCCAAACTGGGCCTCCTGCAGTCCCTTGGGTGTCCCTTCAGTATGGGCCTTAGGACCTCCTAGGCAATGCAGTGCAATGTTCTCCATGATCTGTGTTAGAACAAGGGTCTTTTGGATGAATGGAGAACAAATTCAAGCTTCACAGACCCTCTAATGAAATTACACTGTATCCAATACAGAGTACAAATTCAGATCAGATAAGTTTGACAGTCTCTCCTTATCCAAAGTATATCTAAAACAGTGTTATGAATCCATTGAGTTCAATAACTGTACAAAAAACCCTTGCTATTTCATGAAATAAATTTTAAAAAATCATAGTTTGGGTTTAAGCTTCTTAACTCTTCAGATTTTTTTTCAGTCTCAGAAAAGCCAAAAGCTTTTTTTGGAAGAGAGAATGTGTGAGATACTATTGTATTCACATAACCTGAGGGAGTAAGGCATTAAGAAAAACAGAAAGGAGCATAAGACTAACAAAAATACCTTAATTGTATGTACAATCACACTACTTGTTAGGGGCTGCATCTCTGAAGAATACCTATGGTTGTATTTTTACACCAAGTATTAAAATTTTTAAGGCCAAATATTGAGGGAGGAGGGGAAAAGGAAATAACATGTTCAATAAATTGGCATATACAGTTGATAAAAGCTGCCAATGACATGAATAGTTATGCCATGATGTCCCAAAGACATCTTGCACTCTAATACATTAAGAGTGACTTTTGTATAGGAAAAAAACAACAGGTCACCATGCTCTAGACCATGGGCTAGCCCGGCAGCAGCCAACCACAGAAATTGAGAGCAAGGCAGAATCCTGTCATTCTTACATTTTCACTGAGAATTCTGTAATAAGGTGTGCAGCAGACCTGCTACCAGAAGCACCGTTGCTACATATTAAATAAGATGAAGAGCACAAAAATTCCTCCAGCAGACAGACTAAACTACACAGTGTGAATACCTGCTGGCCAGTTTTAAGTTCCTGACATTTCTCAACTTTTCAATAGCTGACTTTCCTGCTTCTATGTTCTTCTCCATCTGCCTGTCTCTGTACCAAGGGGAGTCCTGGAAATGAAGCTGAAGCACCTCTTTGATCCTCTTTTTGTGACCTCTAGCAGGCAAAAGATCAGCTGTGCAAAAATGGTTCCTAGTCTCTGCAACTATATGCTGGAGCAATGCTCAAAGGGATACAAGAGTTTTGTTGCTATAGTTTAACAAACCCCAAGAGATTATATGCAATCTACATCTATTGAATCTAATAATCTGGGATTTTATTTTTTTTATTATGGGTTTTTTTACATATATAAGAGCTTTCTGATCCTCAATAGCCTGCTGGGCAAATGTAAAGTACCATCTCCACCTCATGGTAGCACAATTGCTTTTCATATAGAGAGCTATAAGAGGTTTTAACATTGGCCTAATGTATTTTCTCCCTAACCTTGCTCTCAGAAATTATGGTGCTTTTTCTACAGAAACACGCATACAAAAATTTGCCTGGGGCCATGTCCAGGAATGGGAACATTTCAACACAAACAGTTAATAGTTCAGAAACAATTACAGGGTTAACAATCTAAACAATAGATGCTGCTGTCAGGTCCACCAGAATATACAGATATTTTTTAAAAACTTTTAATGCAGCCCAAGTATTTCCTCCTATAAGTTTCAGGATAATTTGTATTCTAATGTAACAACTTCAGGCATTGAGCATAATATCACTCTCTAAGGGTGCCCTATCCTGACAAATACATTTATTTGTGATGTCTCGCTTGCTTGCTTGAGATCTCTTTTCCCTCTTGGAAGGTGCTGGTATGACGAGGGAGGTGGATGGATAGACTCAGTGCTGAGTTATGTTATGGAGTAAATGCTGATATATACTTCCTGCACTCAGAGCTCATGTCTCAGGACACTCGATCTCTCATAATTCTACTCCGATCTATGGTGTTGTAAAAATGATACATGCAATTTTGCAGCTTCCTTGCTAGAAAGTTATAACATCTGCAAAAACTGTCAAACTTTAACCTGTACAAGATTATAAATATCATTTTGTGAATACAGCAAACTGCTTTAGAGGAACAAAAACCCGATGTTTTTACCCTCCTCTTGTTACACATGCTTCATTTTTGCCTTCTCAACTCTGAAGAGTCATGGCATATGAATAGAAAAGCATCTCCGCAGGTAGCTGAAAAGACTTAGGGACTGTGGATACTATACATTTCTCATTACTCATATTCAAAGCTTAGAGAGTGAACAAGGGTTTACATGCAGGGCACACATTCCAGTTTTAAAACTAGGATATGTGTCTGCAAGTCTGAGAAAAAGAGAAACAGAAAAATGTCTGAAACTTTTATTTAATATAGGTAGGACAAGTGTCCTGCAGTAGATTGGAAAGAAATATAAGCAAATGCTACCTAACTTCTGATACTGGGTGGTGTTCATATGGTATGTGCATGGCACCAGGTAGAACTTCTCTCTTAACTCACCAGCAATCAGCCATGGAGTGAGAGTCAAAGTGCTAGAGAAGAGGATCAAAGCCTCTGTCTACCCATAGTTATAACCATTTAAATGAGTCCTAAGACCAGGATTTTAAATCTTAGTGATGAGACTTTAATAAATGCCACCACTGATGCATAGTTACTACATTTAAGCTACCAGTTTGAGTATGAAATTGGCAGCATCAGGCTAATAATATCAGTTATGAGGATCTTGTACATTCTTTATATGTCTCGCTATTTGCCTTCCCTCTGCGTCTATCTCTTCTCTCTTATTATTCTCCCCGAGTAATATTCTTCTGTGCTGGTCTGACAGGGATAACAGGCCGATACTTTTTACTCAGAGAGTTTCTTTCTTGTTCTTCTTCTGGGATACAGTTTATTTTCCCATGACTGCCACAAAATGGAAGTTTGGCCTCCTAAATTACTGGATCTTACGACAGACTAGAAGGCCATTTACCTTCGCGTATCAGGGCCCCATCAAGCACTGTGCTGCCCTTGCCTTACTGCACTTTGACTGTCTATTAGGTTGCTTCTGTTAGATTTCTGAAAGATTTTCTCCTCTTCTCTTTCACCTTTCAGTCTTTGAGCATGAACCCGCAGGGCTGCATGGAAGGAATGCGCAGAGGGTCCCGAGGAAAAGCAGAATTATTCTGGGGAGAAGACTAAACACCACCCAACTGCTCTCTGCTGACGGAAGCGGAGATCAGTGCTCCTGTCTTGGCACTCTAGAAACCTTGGACCTAATTAAGTGATTGATTACACATACATTGTTGTACTTTAAATAAACATCAAGGTTTAAATATATATATATAAAAATAAACATCAGTAGAAGAAATACCAGTTACTGAGGTTTTAAGATTTATTCTGTATTAATTACAGCTGCTACCTTTTACAGAATGCTATGATTTAGGATACTCCCTGTTCACCTGTCTCAGGGTACCCATCACTAACAGGTTCTTTATGGAAACACATTTCAGAAATGGTCTCTCCCATTTAAGTACAAAGCACTGCCTTCTAAGAGGGTTGCAACCTGTGACACATAACAGCTTTTTACACAGACAAGTAGCACTGTGCAATAGGCTACAAAGTGAGAAACCCCATGGGTGTGTTTTCTTGCAATAGTAGAATCTAACCAATTCATCTGGGTTTGGCTAGGGTACAGGGCTCAGCATTCCTACTCCTGCTAAAACTAACCATATAATCTGTGGCGATTGTGATGAAACACAATCTTAGGTTTATATTTCATCCAAACAATAACTCAGCAACGCATAATGTCTCACAACTCCCTATGTAACACTGGTACTTTCTTAACATAATGAACTAATCATTTGCTAAATCACTTCCATAGCAGCGTATAGCATCTAGACTGTCCTTCTGTATGTCTCATGATCATAAAATACCTTTCATAAGTCCTGACAAGATCATAAAGTATGCATGACATGATAACACGGTATGCTATTTTATGCAGTCTGCAATAATATACATAGATGTATACAATTGCTTGCTAAGCACTGCTCAGGTGTAGTTCACTGGAATGCTCTGTTTTCACTCAGTTAAAATTTTAAGGAACAATCCAACAAGATATGGAGTATACTGGATTTAATCCAGCAACATTAAAACACAGGTGTAGTTACTTTGGTAACAGACATTTCCTTTAGTACCAGTAGACATTTAGAGTGGCATCTTCATAGAAAAAGCTGTGTTTAAAACATCGTGTTCTAGAATAGAAAGTGCCCAAGAAACCTTTTCTATGTTATAGGGATTGACCTTCCTTTTTCAAGATCTGCTGTAATACTTTGCCCAAAATGGCACATTTGTTTCAAAAATATTGCAGACTTTTGCTTACTAAAAAAAAAATGAAATTCACACTGAAAACCAAAACTGGATGAAATGAAGCTGCAAAAATAATTTTGATACAAGTATCAATTATTTTTCTGTACAACCGATATTTGATAAAATTTCAGAAGAGTTCAGAAGATATGAATTTTACAAAATATTTCCAAAACTTTTAAACAAATTGCTTATGTAAGCACATCTTAAGTCACTTGTCAAATGAAAGAATAGCAAACATTTTTGAAGACGCTCTGAAATCAAACTACAGTTCATGTTTGAATTAAAAAGACAAAATATATGCATGAAAACCATAAACTTATTAATAGATAGCAAATCACTAATAGTAATACAAATAAATACTCAACTAATAATAACACATAATGTTAGTTACATGCATATACCATGATGTTTATGCAATCTTACAGATATTTTAGTTTATATATCATTCTATTTTGAGGAAATATGTTTGCCATTTAATGAAGAACATCACTTCATGTTGATGAAAAAATTAAAATAATGCTTTTGGATGTTGTTATGGGTTTTGTTTGTTTTCTTTACTCAAAAAAGATTTTGACAGAAGACTGGTAGTTTAAACTCTGGTTACAGCAAACACATATATACTTTTTTTCCTAGATTATACCTATTTATTTTATGACTGTCTATAATTGTTGGTTTTTTTCAAAACTTACATCTTTAAGTATCAAAAAGCAGTTTTTAATTTTGTTTACGTCAGTGGAAATCTTGCAGTCAGTGAAGTTACTCATTGGATTTAATGGCATTTAATTCAGGAACATTCTGTAGTGTCTTGTTTTATGGCAGCTATATAAGTTTCCAAGAGCTGCCCACATTTGCTGTCAAAGGACCCTACAACACTTTTGCATTAGACAGAGAATCATTGATACTCTAATTATAAAAGCATACTTACTAGTAAAACTGCTCCAGGATTTCTACATCACAGCTTATCCACTGAATCAAAGATTCTTTTCTCCTATCATGTTGATTCGCAAAACTTACACTTGTCATTACTGCCTGTAGATGTAGTTTGGGATAATTGAAAGCAAAATTCAGAATTTCAGAATCTCCTTTTCCTTCCTTTCTCTTTTTTAACATTTACTTTTCAATGCTTTGCTTACAGTCCTGTAACAAATACTGCTACCATGCTGGCTAAAAACTCTATGCATAACAGCTAATTGGCTATCTAAGACATCTTCTTTCAGCAAGCAATGGTTATTGAATAGAATACAGTGGTATTCTTGGAAAGGAAAAAAAGAGAAGAATAATAGGCACTAGAATGACAATACAAGAAGAGGAGAAATCTCAGATTAGCCCAAACTCCCAGGCCCTAATCACTGACAGAAGAATCTGGTAAATCAAGGAAAAAGACATCAATCCATTCAAACAGGATTAAAGGTTTAAACTGAAAACCAACAAACTTGTTAGCCTTTGTGGGAAAAATTTGCATTGGGATATTTTTAGAGGTGAAACAGACAACTAATATATTTCCAAATGCCTATTTAGTACCTCATGTGAAAGAGAAGAAAATAAACCACAGAAAATAAAATCAGTGTAAATGCTTAAGTAAACTGATTCATGGGAGACTGCTGCAGGGTGCAGTGACCTGGTAATCATTGATATTTGAAGTTGTAAGATTAATGGCATAAAAATAAATATTTATTACTAAAATGTATTTGTCAATGAGAGCATGCCTTTGTTACAAATACCTACATGTTTCTTTTGTAGACTTTCAATATTAAAGTTAGAAGTACATACTTCAGATGGCAGACAGTTGCCAGTGCTCTTTACACCTGAAAAAAGACGAGTGAAACCACTATTATAGAGATTTCCCTTCTGATTACAGAAGACAGTTACCAAATTCATTTTCTCCCTTTATTTGGTGGAAAAGGAAGAGACAGGTGGCATACAGTATGGTTTATGTTATCCTTTCTTCTCTTAACATAATGTTTATAATTTAAAAGAATATGCAATAAAAGAATTACAATAGAATTTCTGTCATGAGCAATAGTCCATCTACACCAGCTTTGTATCATTGTTGCTGATGTTTTTCCAAATGAAATTTTATTACAACTATTCTAAAACCAAAAAGGGTTGGTTTTTAATACAACTCTTTCTATTTTAATGAATAGATAAGTCAATTTTTACTCAAATTATTAACTATAGCACCTGATTCATGAACATTATTTGACATACATTTGTATTCTTTCTTACTGTTAGAAACCTTTGAAAAAGAGGTTTAAAAATCATGATTTTGATACCTATTTCTTTCACAGGAGCACTTGTTTATCAGGAGTAAAAACCACTGTCAATTGCTAGTTACTGGCATTTTTATAATTATTGGCAATCCTGAAACCATTCCAGTTGTGAGATTTCTGCTAATGATGCCCATAACTTAGAATAATTATTTGATTTACCAGTATCTGCTCCCTGCTAATAGTCTCTCTAAATATCCTCAAGGAAGCTTTTTTCCAATAACTGCACTTTAGTATACATCTTATTTATTAAATTTACAGTGGACTTCTTCAATCCTGGTCAGCATATACGGTATGCCACAAATTTAAATAATGACATTCTATGTGGGACTTGTTATTGGGCCAGTGATATTTGACCTAGAATGCCATTAACTTAACTTATACATTTTAAAATCACATTTGAAATGCTACAAAACTAAGATTGTAGTGAATTTAATTTCAAAGTCATTTTGGGTGTCCTTTCAAACTGTATGTGGTAATCCTTGATTTTTGCACTGATGCTAAATGTTAATGAACAGAGCCACAGTGTACCATTTCACCTAGAGCAATGAAAACATTAAAATCTCTTTAGAAGACTGAATAAAACTTTATTTTATAAATATAATCCTTGTTGAAGCTCTACCATTTCACTGTACTTTTGAAATAAGGGCACATGGAAAATATGGAAGAGTTCCTTTGAGATAGCTAACTAAAGCTACAAAATGAGCACGGTACAGTATTTCCAAGGAACACGGTTCAAAAGTTGTACGATTACTACTAAGGTTGTTTTATTCTTTACCACATTTGGAACAGGAAGTCTGTGTTGTTCTTGAAGAATTCTGAAAAGCAATGTCACAGTCTGATGACCTCTTCTCCTCATTAAAACGTTCCCAAAGACAGCTCTCTGCATGATGTTTTGTAGCTTCAGCAGCCATGAACTAATTTGTACCTCTTATTTTGATCATGCACTGGTGAAAGAACCAAACAATATTTTTCTTTAAACACAGAGAGGTCTTTCAACAGCTCAGCATGCACTTCTACCCTCTTTTTAATCTTGGAGCACCTATTTATTTGCTCTTTTCACCACTAAATCTTCTTTGCTCCTTTCTGCCCCCCTGCAAAGCTGCTAGTTAAAATCTTCAGTGTTTTTTCTTCATAGGCTTAAACCATTAGAAGGGTATTACCATAAAAAGGGAGACAAGGACTTAGAGACATGGTGCACCAGAATTTGCATTTCTAATTTTTAATCCAATTAAACTAAAATAATATTTATTTAGCTACAACCTTTCTATAATGGGTATAAATTCACTAAAGCTAATGGAAAATTTTCTTCCTGGAGGAAATTAGTTAGAGGTTTTCACTGCAATAACTGATTGGTTCTGCATACTGAGTGACTCCAGATTTTGCTTATAGGTAATTAGTATTCAGCTAGTTGATGTGTTTATTTTGCATACCTTCTTTTTTGTGTGTGTGCAATTCATTATGCAAGTCATATTTTTTGCTCTACATAGTGGATTCAGTATATGCAAATTATTAGAAGGTACTGTAAGGGCATTAGCTTTTAATACATAAGGCATATACCTGGAAAGAAAGGCTGTATGGGTTGGCATATTTGCGTTACAACCGAGGGTGTAATTTTCAGACAGCTACTGAATAAAAAATTATGGTGTTATTACTTGTATTTCATTTTCAATCAATACATTTTAATCAGTAAATCCAATTTTGTAAATCCAAACCTATCTAAACCCACAGAAAGCCTGGTTCTGCTCCCATTGATTTTGGTCCAAGTAATGAAGTCAGTACTTCTTTTACCCTCTCTCAGGCTTTTTCTAGTAAGGAGAGAGGGCAAACAGGGACCTCTTGGAGACAAAGTACCAAATCTTGCCTTTTAAGAGGAGAAAAGCTCAGTGTTCTGACTCATGAGCCCAGGGATAGCTGCAAGATGGGAAATTCCTTGCCCAGCAGAATGCTCCCCTGCGCTCCTGTACCTTCTGTGGGCACACATCCAGCAGGGGCCACCCCACTCCTGAGCAGACCCCCTGTCCACAGGGACTGCCAGCATGCTGCTGCCGGAGCACTGCGTATGGGCATCTGAAAAGATATCCACCCTTCTTGAGGGAAGTCTGCTATAAGTCTCCATTCTTGCTCTCCCATCCTGGCTATCTCTGTTCCCAGAACTCTGCGGTCCAAACTATGCAGGGTAGTCATGGGCTCTGGGAATGATGGAAAGGACTGCAATGACACAGAAGCAGCATTCCCTGTATCCATAGCTCCCAGCAATGGCTATTCACCTGCAGAACCAGGTGGAAGAATCGAGGCTGAGGAATTATCTCACTCATTTGTTTAATATCTTACTGGATATTTCCCAGAAGTATGAACCACTCCATTATCTGGAGAAAATTCAGCCACAGCCAGTTAACCAATCCTGGTTGCTGCTGTATATTCTACAAAGCAAGGAAATTCCTGGATCTAGGATATAATGTTCCGATCTAGAAGATTCTTTTTTGAAATTTCATTCTGATTTATTGAGCTGCAGCAAGTTTCTTAAAAGGCCACAGTGAAAAAAAAAAAAAGTTGTCAGCCAACTTTTGCATTACCCTTGGTGTAAATTTTTCAAATCCAAATAATCTTAAATTCATAGGAAAACTTTCTACCTTGCATTCTAAGAGGAACAGACATGTAAATATCAATTATATTTTTCAGTATTCCAAACAAGTAGGCAGAATTATATTCACAACATCCTTACTTATGTTAAAATATCCTGTGTATGTGTATGGATCAGTGAATGGTCATCGAGTACTCTCTTGTTAATATGTCTTGTTCTGTATTTCTACACAAAGAACAATGTTTTATTCATTCCTGTTCAGAATGAAGTTAATTTTCTTCTATCATATTCCTCAGGAGACAATTTCATTTTATAATATGACTCCTCCTATCTTTATATGAATAAACAAGCTTTGTTAGAGGATATAATTTATGCATTTGACTTTGACTGGGCTTATGTTTTTCATAAGAAAGTTCATTGGACTGGATTTTATGGTGGGGTATTTCTGTTTGATTTTTAAAAATAAGGCTGAAATAAATAATATAGTTTATATTAAAGTGAACTCTAGCCAAAAAAACAGGCTGTTTTGTGAACACATCTCCAACTGAAAGTGGGCTGTATACCATTAGACTGGTCACCCCATCACACTCTGGCAACTCTTGTTATAACATTTTTCTGCAGAAACAAGACTTATCCTTGCTAGAGAAGGATCAGATTAGGGAACATTAAAAAAACTGGACATAAATAAGTGCATGTGACTTAATAGCATGTCATTGTGAGGCTACTCTTGATTATCTTTCCTGTAAGAAAGCAAATGTCAATACTACCTTCAAGAAGGGCGAGAAGGAGGATCAAGGGAAAAACAGACCAGTCAGCCTCACCTCAATCCCTGGGAAGCTGATGGAGCAAATCCTTCTGGAAGCCATTTACAAAGAAGTTAAGCACAGGAAGGTGACTGGGAGCAGTCATCATGGATTTACAAAGCAGAAATCATGTCTGACCAACCTGATAGCCTTCTACAGTGAAATGACTACCTTGGTGAACAAGGGGAGAACAGTGGATGCCTATCTCAACTTCAGTAAGGCTTTCAAAAGTGTCTGCCATAGCATACTCATAGACAAAAGGATGAAGTTCAGACTAGACAAGTACACAGTGAGGTGGACTAAAAACTGTCTGAAATGCTGGACTCAAAGGGGCACAAAGTCCAGCTGGAGGCCAGTCATTAGCAGTGTCCCCCAGGGGTCAATACTGGGTCCAATATGGTTTAACATCTTCATTAATGACTAGACAATGGGACAGGCTGCACCCTTAGCACGACTGAAGAAGATACAAAACTGGGAGGAGTGGTTGATACACTAGATGGTTGTGCTGCCTTTCAGAGGGACCACGGCAACCTGGAGAAATGGGCCGACAAGAATGTCAAGAAGTTCAAGTAAAGGTAAATAGTCCTGGGGAGAAAAACTGCATCCACTAGTGCAGGCTGGGGGGTGACTGGAGGGAAAGGAGTTTTGCAGAGAAGGCCCTGGGGGTCCTGGTAGACAGTGGGGCAGCAATGAGCCCTTACAGCAAGGAAGGCTAATAGTCTCTCCTGGGCTGCATCAGGAACAGCATCATACTGCCTGCAAGTCAAGGGTGTGATCTCCTCAACTCTGGGAAGGCCACAGCTGGAGTGCTAGGTCCAGTCCTGGGCTCCTCAGTGCAAGAGAGACACAGGTATACTGGAGGGAGTACAGCAGAAGACCATGAAGATAAAGAAGGGATTGGATCATGAGCTGTGTGAAGAGGCTGAGAGGGCTGGGACTGGCCAGCCTGGAGGAGATTAAATGCCTGATGGCGTGGAGTAAAGAAGATAGAACCAGACTCTTCTCAGTGCTGTCCAGGAACAGGCCCAAGAGACAGTGGGCACAAACTGAAATACAGGAAATTCCAATTAAACATAAGAAAAAACTTTTTTTTACTGTTCAAACACTGGAGCGGGTTGCCTGGGGAGGTTGTGGAGTCACCATCCTTGGAGATATTCAAAGGCCAACTGGACGTGGCCATGAGCAATGTGCTGTAGCTGACTCTGTTCTGAGCAGGGAAGGTGGACTAGGCGATCCCCAGAGGTCCTTCAAGTTCAACCATTGACTGATTCTGTGTTTTTTCAGTGCAGATGACTCAAAGACACCAGGAACAACTTCTGGGGCAATGATAAATGTTCTGAATTAGTTTTCACAATCATGGAATAATCCCAGAGGAGCTCTGTAGCTGGCATCACTTGCTGTTTGGATTAAAACCATTTACCAGACAGGGAGAGGCTGTATTTTCCATCATGAAAACATAAAAAACTCCTTCAGTGTTGGGAAGGGTGGTGTCAGTGGACTGGTGTGGCTTGTTCATAGCCCAGGTAATCCAAATAACCACTACTAGGTTAGAGGGGTACATCAATTTAATGAATATTTCTGTAGCTTTGCAAATAAATTTACTCACAACTAAAGAGAGCCTACTGCAGCAGGAATACACTGGAATTTTGAAAGGGGAAAAAAAACCCTGCTGCTCTGCTGGAAAATTACCCTGTCTCCCTCCCCTAAGATCTGGTGTTTATATTACAATCTCTGCTTATTATATGATCTTCTGGCCAGTTAATACCAGTTAGCTCTAGATTTAAGGTAGGAATTCTCACCATGATTGTGTATGGTGTACATCGCTAAAGGTATTTTGTTCAATAAACTAATCTTCCAACTTTACTAAGCCTCAAACTTGGTAAAACCTTTTATTCCGATGAAAAATCACAGATAACGGTATGACAAAACTGAGGAGGTTTCTGAAGTCTTCTGATTCCCTAGAACTAAGGTAGCTATTGAATGTGAGACAGAAACAGTCCCACTTGGACTAAGCCACTGCCTATGACTGCTGTGTAATGGTCATGTTTCCATGCTATTTCCTCTAACTGCTGGGATAAAGGAGTACACTTTGTTTATGAAAGACAGGCTCTGGGAAAAAAGAAGATGCCACACTGTACATCAAAAATGTAGATCCTTGCTCAACTGCCAGAAGAGGTGAGAGGTGCATTGAGCATCTCAAGGAAAAGGTAAAAAGGAAAAAAATAAAGGCAATGTCATAATAGGGACCTGCTAGAAATAACCTCATCAGAAGGACACAGAAGAGTGGGGTTTGGTGCTTTTTTGGGTGGTTTTTTTCGCAACTAATAGAAACATCCAAAGGGTGCCCTCTTACTTGTAGTAACAGGAGACTTGAATTATATACAGATATGTGCTGGAAAATAATGTCAGGATGAAGAAAGTCCAGTAGGCTTTCAGGACATGTTGAGGACAACTTTCTTTTAGGAAGATGGAAGAAGGTACTGAGAAGCTTGCAGCTGTTTTAGAACTGATTCTGACTAATAGGGAGGATCTGGTTGAGAAGCTGGAGGTAGAAGGTAATTTCGGTTAAAGTGATTACAAAACTATAGAGTTCACAAATCTAAAGAAAGGGAAGAATGAGAGCAGCAGAATAAGGACAATGGAGTTCAAAAAAGCAGACTTCATCAAACTGAGGGAACTGGAAGGTAGGGTCTCTTGGGAAGATATTCTAAGGAAAAAAGACTGCAAGACAGTTCGCAGTTACTGAAAGGGACTATATTAAAGATACAGTGGCAGACTGTCATGATGCAAAGGAAATATATGGAGCGTAGTAAGAGACCAATATGGCTCCATCAAAAACTCTTTAAGGGCCAGGAAAAGAAAGAGGAAAGCAGAAAAATGTAAATATAAATACAAAAGCAGGAACAAGTACCTACAGGTATAGATGTAAAAGAGACTATGAAGGAATAAGATGCAGCATAGATCAAAGTGAATATGAGTTTCATCTAACAAGAAACATAAAATGCAACAAGAAAAATATTTTAGAAATGGGAAGACGGCAAGGAAAAGAATGCCTATTGCTTAACAAGGAAAGAAAGAGAACAGCAGATAATAAAGGCTGGAAAGTTAGTATCATCTTTGCTTCAGCACTCACAAAGGGTGAGATTTGATCAGATATTTGATATACAGTGCACTTAGTAATGCTACTGACTGTGTTTTAAATATCATTCTTGCTGGAAAAATACACAAATACAGAGGACATATAGATAAACATCATGAAATAGGTGTGTAACTACCCAGGAAAAAGAAAGCAGCCACAAGGTAGTTGTCAAAAATTATCTGTCCGACTGTCAGAAGATATGAAGCGACAGGCTGCAGACATCCATTGTAGGCGGCATTCAGTGTGTTCCTCAAAGCCTTGGATGACTGACTAGAGAGCATATTTGTAACTTTTGCAGAGAATTTCAAACTGGAACAGGTTGCAAATGCTCAGCAGAATAGGTTTTAAATTTTAAGTAACGCTAATAAATGAAAGGCATGGCTTGAAATCAACGTGATGAAATTAAATAAAGGCTAAGTAAACTGCTTAGTAAGGAACATTCAAATGTGTAAATACAACAGCGGAATAGCTGACTAGTCAGCAATACTGAAAAAAAGGCTCTGGGCTTTCAGTGAATCAGACATTTAAGTCAAGAATGTGATACTATTTCAAAAGGATGTTCCAGGACGCATTTTGAGGAGCATCATCTACAAGACATGAGAGTTGTTCAGCATAGGAGGGATGTCACCTAGAGTGCAGTGTTCACTTTTGGGCACTGCAACATAATACAGAGATTACCTCTCCTTTGGGATAGAGCCCAGCAGATAATAAGAATGTAAGAGATTTAGAAAATATGATCTGCAAGGTACGTATGTAATTGTAGATTTTGCCATTCTGAAGAACTACCTCAAAACCTCTATGCTAAAATAAAAAGCCGTGGCACCATTTCCTTTATCCAAAGATCTCCTGATGCACTGAGAATACAGTATAGACTGAGCTGAATAGCTTGAACAATACCTCTGAGGAACTGCTGTTTCCTGGTTCTCTCAAGTTTCAGATTCAAAGTAAACCCAGTTCTTCCTTAAGGTGGCTGTTGCACAAGCTACACTTCTCTGCTTCTTTACAGAGGCACTACTTTATGTCCTTGTCTGAAACCGCTGCTGCTGTCGGCCCAAAAATGTAACTGTCTTTCACAAAAAAAAAAAGTAAATCAACAGGTATCGGTGGTGTCCTACTTCCCTACGGGGCCTTGGCATAGCTCCTTTTAGCTACACTCCAGCATTATGTCCCTGCCTGCACAGGGGAGTTGGAATTAGATGGCCTTTAAAGGTCCCTTCCAACCCAAACCATTCTGTGATTCTGTATTGTAACTGCCCTCCCATGCTTTCTAGTCTGAAGCCTTGCTCGGGACTAGGTGGTTCTCTTTGGCTTTAGCTCCTGAAGTCAGTCTCAGGCTGCTCTCATAAGCAATGATTTGGCATATGACAAGCCTGCATGTACATACCTGGGTGGATTTGTTTGTAAGTGAATTGGGTATGTAAGTGAAGTGAGACAGATGGGAAGATGGTTACTGTGTGTATTAAATATTATTTGGCACATCTGTAATCATAATGGCAGGTCAGTAATTGTTTTGATACTACTTCTAAGTAGTCTCTAAAACCTGCAGGCTCCTTCAATTGACCAATCTCAAGGTATACCAGTCTCACTGGAGCATGCAAGTCAATATGTCAGTTCCTGGAGATTTGAAAGTATTTCTGACAAGGACTCAGGATTCTGAATCTGTGGTGAGGGTAGTCAAAGTAAGCATTTTGCTCCCTAGTATGACCGTACAGCTCCAAAACCAAGTTGAGTTGAAAGGTCATATATAAAATGTCAAAGATGAAATGTAATAACACTGGTAATATTAGTGGTACAAATCAACTTAATTGACAGCTTTAATTCTGACAAGAAAGGAATATTTGAGCTACCTGTATGTACTGCTTTTAACATCTTCCACCCAAACATCTCAAAATTAATAAAATAGTTGGCAACTCTTATTTGGTAAGTATTATCGTTGTTTTATTGCAGGCAAGGAATCTGAAATAAATGTAAACAATTTACTTGCCAAATAAATAAAACTATAGAAAAAACGTGAAATAAACTCCCACATCCAAAATGAAATGAAATAAATTATAACGTATTATTTAAAGGCAAGTACAAAGGCATAGTTGGCTCTTCTAGAAATAGAAAACAGTTTTCTTTTGTCCAAAAACATTTAATTCAGGGTTTAAATAGAGTGAACCTTTGTTTAGTCGTGCGAGTCCTGATTTTATTTTACTGGAACAGCAGGCAACGTTCCTGCTTTGTATTTTTACTATTTTACTTTTTCTCCACTAGATGTCCCCAGCACGTCACGTTACGTTTTGCTTTCAGTGATGGTATCTTAGTAATCTGAAAGGGTAGATCCTTCTTTTGAAGCGTGTGTTATTAAGATATCATGATTAATGACTTTCACTCCAGAGTTCATTTTATCTGGAAGATTAGCAAGACACAGATCCTCAAGAAGAACACAATAATTTAATTCTCTGCTTAAGATAGAGCAGCTTCCCAATTTAGGAAGCAATTAAGAATCATGTATGCTTTCTTCTCTGAAAATATTTAAGCAATCAAAGCCTCAAAACAAACGAAAATCCTTGCAGTAAAAATCCTTCTGTATCAAAAGGGAAGCCTTAGCAGGTTTTTTTCCTGGTACTCCGTTACTTTCAAAGGATGTGTAACAGTTGCACAGACCCATTCACAGTTGACTGAGCTAACAGCAGGAGTCTTTCTTAATTTGAGCTTTAATGGATCTTTAAAGTAAGATGAGAGCAAAATCTGGAGTGATCACAAATATCATTTTAAGCCTTTCCCACCTCCCCGAAATGGCCCCTGCAACAAAGCATAGGAGGCTGGAAACAAAGCTGTCATATTAGAGTCTTAAAGCAGGTAAGCCGAGCTAGAACTAATCTTGCAATACTTTGGCTTTTCTGAAAATGCAGCAAGCTCTGTGAAGCTTTCGGGTTTTGCACTCGCTCAGCTGTGAGTGCTGCCACAGTGGAGCAGTGCAGTGGAGGGCTGTGTGGCTCTTGCTTTCAGGGACGCAATAATTTCTAAAAGGTGCCAGTGGGTCTCCAACTGGAAACTCTCTAGCAGCACATTTCTGACTCTCAGGGCATCAGGTAAAACGTTAGTGCTGTGTAGATGAGCAATTCCTGTCCTAGAGAGAAAAAAAAACCCAAGGCAAGAACTGTAAGTGACCTTTTACTCTGCAGCTCACACACATCCCTGGAACAATGGTAAACACTGACTGGGGGTCTGCAACCTGTTTCACGGCACATCAGCAGAGCCACCAGGACTTACTGTGACAATAAAAGGCATAATTCTGCCAATACTAACAAAGAATAGATGTAAGAAATGGTGAAACAAAGCCAGTGCTCTTGTTGCCACACATTTGCTACAGATACTTACGTATTTCAGTTTCCAGAACTCAAGTGAGATGCTATTTGCTACCAGAAACAGGCTTTTTTGTCTTTTTTTTTTTCTTTTGTGTAAAAGGCTCTAAAGAATTTTACAGTGGAAAACCAGCAGTCTTAAATGGGAGCTGGCTGAGAAGGCTGCTGAGAGGCTTTTCCTGCTTTTTTATGACAGGAATCTTGGAGGGTTTGTGCAGGGTTTGCTTTTGGAAAGACAATTAAGTGCCTAATTTTCAGCCTTTTCCTCTAAAAATAATTTCCTCTGTAGCCCAGATGATCAGTGCTGTCCGAAAAACTGGTGAAACAACAATATTACAGGATTTAGGGAAGCAAAAACTGAGCAGTCAAGAGTAAAAGAGAATAGAGTGAAATATTTTCAAAACTTTCTGTTGTTTGCTTTCTCTTCATTAACATATAAGCAACGAAGGGATTCCCCTATGCCAGGGAAAATCTTCATTGACCCCATTATGGCAGCTTTCCGGTCCCCTTATGCATCAGCGGGAGCTGAGCATCTGGCCCACGAGAAGTTCTCGATTGCTGTCATTTGCAGCAGCTTGTGCCCGCGGTTTGGTACAGCCTGAATTTTCACAGTCTTAAAACTTTTCCACACCTTCCCACTTATATAGCCCTGTCACTTGGCTGCTGGGCTGCCCGTGGGCCAGGCAGAGCTGAGGCCTAGGGGCTGGGATGTTTTCAGTGTCTTGGGGACCGCTCAGAGCTGCCCTGGCACTGAGGCAGGGCCACCATTGTGCGGCCGGCCTGGGCCGGGCCTGGGGAGGCTCCGGCTCCGCCGCCTGCCCTTGCCCCCACCTTGAGGGTGGTGTGGGGACCAAAACCCCACTTCGCCAGAAGCCTTTTCCCCAGGGGCCACCCGGGCACCCAGGGCAGTCTGTGCCTGCCGCCTCCAGCCATGTGGCGAGCAGCCTGAGGGGCGGCAGCGGCCCTGGGGAGGAGCGGCCGTGCTGCCGGACGCCCGCCTGCACTGGGGGCCGCACCGGGCGCCTGGGGGCTGTGGTGTCCTCTGTTCCCCTGCCATGGGGTGGGCCAGGCTCCGGTCCCCTTGCTGGGCTGGGGACAGCAGCCGGGGGAGGCTGTGCCGGCATGGGGCAGCCAGCACGGGGGAGACAAGAGTGGCAGATGACAGAAGGACAGCGAGAGCAGAGTGGCTTCTGCTCTGCTCGCCCTGTCTCTCTCCCACCCACAGCAACATGCAGCCCCAGTTGCCTCTTGCTTAGGCAGAGAAATGAAACAGAAGAACATCAATATCACAAATACCTTAAAAATAAGTAGCCATCCTGGCTAAACATAGGCCAGATGAGATCCATACTTCTTTTTTTTGTTTTTATCCTTTTTTAACTCAGCTGGCTGGAGCAGTGTGTATCCTCTTCTACATACAACTAGCTGGAGGCAGCACCTTGTGAAAGGTCTATGTGAAGTACAACTAGTTTGGGTCTTCTTCACTTAGATCTCAGGCAAATTAAGCCAAACAAATTGCAATAAGTGGGTAGGGCATCAGGCCAAAAGTCACAAGGGCTTACAGCGCAGTTTTACTGCTGGCTTGCTGTGTCACCTTCAAGTCCCTGAAGAGCTGCCTGTCTGAGCGTCCCCATCTGCAAAACAGAGATAATACTCAACCCTCCTAACTCTGTGAGAGTCTATGAGAGCGTATCAGCTTCTAGGAACTAATCTTTTTTATACATTCTGCATGTTCATTGCATCTTACAATGACTAACAAACTCTCACAGAGTGAGGTAAGTCACCACAGAATTAAGGTTTCCCTGAATAATATGCAGAAGTTTACTTTTACCTCCTCTGCACCCTAAAATTCTCAAAAGCATCCCAATACCTCCAAACTGAGAGCTGAGGGGGTTTGTGATTGGCTGGCTTTTCTCCAGAACTAGGACAGAGTACCTGAATTGATACAGTGCAAAATTTCTCTGAGTTTTTTGTGGCAGAAATAGTGTTCAGAGTGCTCAAAATGTAACTTGCTCACAAGCAATGTTTGGCAATGTAAAAGGAGAACATTTCCTCCCTAAAGTTCACGTGGTGGGCTGACTAAAGCTCTCTGGGGGTTCCCCTTCTGCAAGACTTCAAGCAGGGGAAATATCGCCAAATATATCAGATCATCTGTTTTCTTCTACTCTTTCCTGTCTGCAGGCTGTCTAAGGTCCTCTGAGGTTCCTCTGGGCTGGAACTCCCCTTTGATACCCCATAGAGTTCGTCTGGTGGACAAGGTTAAAAACCTCAGCTTTTCTTTTGTCATATGCTGCACTTACAAATTTTTCCCTCCCTGTCCCTGACTTCTCTGCTTTGTCCTGTCCCTATTAGAAAACCATATGCTTTCTCTGTGCCTCAAGTGTCCTGATGCCATAAAGCACGGAAAGTTCATTGACTACATAAGCCCACTCTTCTACAGAACTGAGCTCTGCCTTATTTATCCTTCTCATCTTTTTCCAGACTACATTCATCTTGCTGAAAGTTCATGTGTAGTCTAAGCTCGCCATCTAGTCTCCTTAATGGAGACATAGAAAATTATTCATTTCATCTCTGTTTTAAAACTTCAGAGGATAAAATTACTCACCTTGGGAGGAGTTTTTCTACCTCTTCCTTTCTCTCTCTCTCTAGAGGAAGTCTAGACAGCAAGTTTAGACTGAACACTTAACATTTCTTTGATGAAAATTAGATGGGATGACTTTCAGTCCCGCTTACCAAAAGCTTCCCCCTAAGTAGCTGCTCTGCCCCTCCACTCTCTAGTATTTTTGGAAATTGCAGAGGCTTCTCAAGGAGCCTCAAAAGGAAGGAGTCATGCCATGATTTATAAGGCTTGCTAAGCAGTTGATCCACTGAGCCAAAAAAGGACTGGAAACACTACACAGTCTTCTCTCCTGGAAAAGGTTAGTGTTGTCTACCATGTCTGTGCCTGAGCAAAATATGGGATGTTTGGAAAAAGGGGATACATTACTTCCAAGAACCTTCACCATCTCACCACTTCACTGATCAAAAGTTACAAATTAGAAACCAAGAAAACACTAAGTTAAGTTGCACTCTGAAAAAGAACATCCAAATTACCATAACTCAAGACTCCATGCACAGGCCAAACATCTAACACTATAATGAGTTTCAAGTTATGCACAGATTGACGTACCTATATAGCTCCAGGATCTTGTATGAGGAAACACCAACTTGAATACTATTTCGTATGCATATGTGACACCTACTTGCATACAGGCCTAAGATGTACTAACCCTTTCCTGTAGGAGACTCATAGAATGTTTTACCAGATCCAGACCTCAAATAGGAGCAGGTGGTCTTTCCTTACAATTTGCTGAACCAGAAGAATTTTTTTCTTCTATAAACGCAGTTGGAAATATCATTCACCCTTAGTGATTTTTTAATTTCCCATCTTTAAACCGCATAAACAATTGAGATAAAAATATGAATATGAAAATGCAAAAAAGACAGTAAATATTTTGTTATATGTCTTCTTTTGTGATAAAAAGTTGTGGTTTGTTCTGTATAAACACTCTTATAGAGGGTGTTTTGAAAATTCCCAACTATATTCATAAATTGTATATTATAAGAAAGCCTTCTAACTACACAAGACTAGTTTGTAGAATCTTTACTGCTCTTGTGGTTAAAAACAGTACACTTTCATGACATTATGAGGCATTAAAGTGTGTTATGACACAGAGTTCAGATGGGATTGGGTGATTTTCCCTCTGAACTCTACAGTTTTATCGTATCATTTTATGTTTTATAGCTCTTAGGTTCTTGAACTATAAAACTCAAAAAAACTTGCTGTGCCTAGGATTTTAATAAAGTGTTCAGAAAAGCTGTTATTAGCACAACCTGAGAGATGGTCTGAACCAACACTCTTTCTCCTGTCAAATGTAATACTTCTTCCAGAACAGACCGTGTTCCTATCATAGAAATAATAAGCCCAGATTCAGGAATATTCTTCATCAGTTGTCCAGAATAGACTTGGTAAAGTTATTGTGTTACTTGCACTTTCATTCTTAAGTATGTGTTTAAGTGTTAGGGAAGCTGAAGCATTCTGAATTTTAATTTCTGGATAAAATATTAATTTAAATTGGTTTAGCTTTAAAAAATTAAATTTCCCTTAAAAGTTCAATTTTTACAGCTCTGTTAGTTACCGTCCTAGGAGTTCCTTCTGAATGTAATTCTCTTTTCTAACATAAAAGCTGCCAAACTATTCGGATGTTCTGCTAGACCTCAGGCAGGTTTCAGACCCTGTATTAAATCATTACACTCTAGGAGCGCACCTTTAAAAGATGCTCGTTTTACACCTTTTTTTTCTTTTTTTGATGGAGACTAAAATATTCCCAAGAATTAATAGCAGTGAAGAGGAATTGCCAGTAATCCTCTGGGAGTCCGTAAAAGCAGTCCTCAAAGACAAAATAAATGCTTTTTTGAAAGGCATAGCACTGGGCAGAGAAAATCTTTATTATCCTTTAGGATCATAATTGCACTTTTTAAGGAATGAAACACAAAAAAATCCCACAAGAATACTGCTAAAATCTGCAAAGTGCAATAGAATAGAAGAAGAAAAAGAAGAATTGTAATAATAATAACTTAAAACTAACTTGAGAGATGTATAAAATCAAACTTGGGAAGGACGGTGCTGACATTTTAGCTGAAGGAGCAGCAGCCCTCCAACACAAGCCCACACAGTTTCTATTTGTTGTTGACTAAACCAGCAAAGGAGATAGAGCTTCAGGTTTTCCTAACTATCAAAGAACACAGAATAACAGCAATCTTATGTCTCAGCACCGAAATACAGATCTTCCTGATTACTATCACATAACATCAGCACCTCTTGGAGAATTGCTGGGAGAGTGGAATAGTAAAATACTCATCTTCAGGTCTTTTATCACGCACAGAATCCTACTCACTACTGGAAAATCTCTACTGACCTCTGAAGAATATAAAGTAGCCAGCATTACAATCATAAAATAAAATGTAAAAAACCAGCATTCATCTACTTTTACAGCAGACCATATAGATTAAAATGCACTGCTACAGAAGTACTTCAGGTAGTGACTGTTCAAAAACTGTCTATATCAAGGAGACTCTCTCCAGCTGAGGTTCAGCTCAAGATTAAGAGACATCAGTTTGGGTGCCTATATGTAGAAATCCTCACTGTGTTAGGTATCTAAGCTTCCATTACAGTCAGTGGATATCAAGGCAGCAATCAAGATATCAGTTCACCTTGGAGTAGCTGGTCAGTTGAATCACTCTCCAGGCAGCTCTGACCGTATTGACCAGATCTCCCTGGTCTTAACCAACCCTTAAACTCTCTTGAGTTTAAGGGAGTTTAGACAGCTAGCTCACAGGTAGACACACAGGTGTCTGAATCTTAAAACGAATCACATCTCTTTAAAGGACTTTAAAGCATGATATCATGGCACTTTCTGAGTACAGCAGAGTTTCATTCTGTTCCAACCTGTTTCCACTAAGATTCAGCCTGGTCCCTGGCTTGGCAGAACAACTTAAATGCTGCATGCCAATTAGGGTATGCAATTGCTGTTCTTCTACCCTTTGTGTATGTGACAGGATATATTATTTAATTACAAGATCATTTGCTGTTATTTTTTCTCTCAAGACCCTGTTTTATTCAGTGAGAAGCCTGATGGTACATGTGATAAAAGGAGAATTTCAGGCACAGAACAAGAGGACACTGCACACCTGTTTGAGATCTCCTTCCACAGTTCTCATATGATTTATGGAATCTTGTTCTGGAGTATTTATCATGTTCTTTGCCATTGTATTCCTCAATGATTACCTCTCTCTCTCTGCATCTCTCCCTCCACTTCTCATTACTTTTTGCAGGCAACTGATTTTTTTTTTTTTCCCTCTTTGATCCTAATTCAGATCATCCTGAGCAATACCTTACATGTAGAAGCTGGATACCACAGTCCAGCCAAAACTGGATCAGATAGGAAAGAACTGATCTGTGAGGCATTCTCAGACTACATCTAATGTGCTTAGAAATCACTGACTTCAATGAAAAATGACAGTAGTCACACTGAGAAGCACAAAGAAGGCTCTAGCAGTGATTTCTTATATTAAGAAATTATTACAGTGCTCCAAGAACTGTGAAACCAAGCTTTGGGGGACCTCCTCAGTCTGCTGAGGCTGAAACCTACAACCCACAACTTCCCAGGAAATTGCCCTAACCACACTACAGTTTTTCATCCCATGTCTTAAAACTAGGCCACAGGTCAGCCAGGAGTTCCTGGTACAGAGAGCAAGTAATGGGTAGTTTGATCTCATAGCCCACCGATGAACACCATGAGAAGGAGGGGTCAAGGTCTTGGGACCCTACTCAAGGGCCTGTTTATGCATCATGGATTAAAACATCAGTGGAGAAAATGTACAACTGACTTGGGTAGCAGGGACTAGATGCCACTGTTGCAGCCAGGAAAACAAACCAGATTTCTGAAGCCTGGCCCTGGCCACGGCCCTTCCATCATTTATAAATGCATTTGGCTCCTACTCTAAAGAACTGCAGTAGCTTCTGCTGTATTAGAATGATTTCATAGAGTTTTTTTAATCCCTTTTTCAAGTAAATGAACACAAAGACCTATAAATAAGTTTTAAATTACTGTCTCTATCATGCACAGTTGTGGAGGACATGAAATCTCCTGGGAGTTTGATCTGTGTTAATTAAATCCAAAAAAAATCTCCATAAGGTCTAAAGCATGCTTAATGAATTAACATGGAGGCCCCGTTGAGCAAAAGCCTTTTAAACTCCAGTGAAACAAATCAACTCACATTTTATTATTATCCACTTAACAAATTTAATCTGTCGTTTTATATCATGTGAAACCACAGTTTTTCATAAATGCTAATTAAAAGCATTAAAAATTGAAATCTTCTAAGGGGCTTATGCAAAGTGTGAATATTGATGCAAAGAGATAGGCTTGTTTGTCCTTATGAATGAAAGACAGTACTTCTGCTATAACAAACTGTACTTGAGAAATCTGCTGGGAGTAAGCATAGACGCCTAAATAAATTTTAGACAGGGAGGAGCTTCAAAAAGCACCACTTAAAGGAGACTGGTATTGCATTTCACTGACAGGGTACCCTCTGTTTTGAGGAATGCCATCACACCACAAAAAGCTGGAGAAAGGAAAATGAACTAAAACAAACAATAAAGCACCTCCTGATTTGAATCCTTAGAATCCATACATATTAAAGCCAATTTAGTGATCACCTATAACTTGATCTATGAGTTATTAATGTATGGGAATAGTGATGCTTAGAGCAAAACAGCGGAACTGAGTCTGGTAGGATGCTCAGAGCACCCAAGTGAGTAACCTTCCTAGCAAGTGTCAGGAAGTGAGGGAATTCACATGCACTACATCCCTTCTTTAGCAACGAGTTTTACTCTGCCAAATTTTTTCCAAGCATGCACTGAGGAGCACATGCACGTGACTGCTGCCAGATTTTCTGCTGTTAGATCCTAAACAGGATGGCAGATTAGTAGGAAGAAACATGAAAAGTTCACAGTTTAAAAATCTGCTTAAAGTCCATGTAAGCAGCCTTTAAATCTTGCTTTCTTTATACATTCATCTGACCTTTTCTGTTTGTCTTGCTTATACAGTCTTTTTTTTTACTTTTTCCTCAAGCTCTTCAGACTAATTCATTTCCCAACACTTCAACATAAGTCAGAAAAAACATTAGAGCCTCCTACACAAAATCATAGAAAAAAACAACTTGAAGGGTCATCAGGAAATCACCTCATCTGTTCCCCAGATCTACTGTGTGATAAACAGTACCCTTGTCATTCCCGGTACATGTTCATATAATATGATTTTTAAAAGCTCCAGTGGTAGAAATTCCTTCACAGAAAACCAGACACTTCTCAGTAGCAGCATGTGTAGGCCTTAGCATAAACTCAGTTTTCACTATTACCTGTTTACTACTATTTGCTAAATCAGAAATCACTTACTTTTACTTTATTTTTATATTTGTCATATTTATCTTATATGTTAAAGTATATGCATATACAAAAATATTATATATGTTACATAGTAGTATAGCTATGTTTATAAACTTTATATTTATAACATGAAAATTCTCCTGGCTATTTAATTTTATTAGACAAATGTGTCTCACTATTAGAAACTGTAAGTGTTTTTTAGAAGCTGCACATCATGGTTTTAACACAGTGACTATTTTCTTTTAATCTCAATTATCCTAATTATCAGGGCCTGCAGACCTCCAAACAATATTATTCATCTATTAATGACACTTGCTGTCTAACAAGGATTTACATTAACACATGCCACAACATAGAATAAATAAGCTAAGTTTACCAAAAAGGGCTGGCACCTATTACTGGTAAATGTGATGGTATTTTATTCAATTGAGGAAATTCAAGACAGCTCTGAGTCACTCTCACTCACATGATGTTCAAGTGCCCACACACGAAAAATAATATACACAACTTTTTACCCCAG
This sequence comes from Ciconia boyciana, assembly GCF_034638445.1. Lineage (NCBI taxonomy): Eukaryota > Metazoa > Chordata > Aves > Ciconiiformes > Ciconiidae > Ciconia > Ciconia boyciana. The sequence continues at coordinate 28,884,486 of NC_132934.1, read as the reverse complement.
AGACTTTATACCTCAAATGTCTTAGACCAGTGCTTTCACTCTAGTTTCACTTTTTGTCAACATAACACTCTGAAAATGAAATTTTGCCAACATGAGATCATATCCTCAGACCCGTTTCAGGAGACATTAAGTGGGCTCCGCCATTCCAACAGAGGTTTCTTCCTTCATCAGGGGATTCCTTACATACTTTTGAGCCAGGATATTGTCTTTACCCTTTTTCCTAAAACTTAGTCAGAATGGGAAAAGCAAAAAATGAAGGAGCACTACTGTGGTATCTGCAGTTACAAAAATAGCTTCCAATGAATGGGCCAGAACCAGGACACTGAAAAAGTGACAAAAAGCCACCCTTGACACCTGTCTCTGATTCTGTGTCACAAGCAGGTGAGAAACTTGAGGCGACAGAAAAAATCATAGCAGTAAAACAGATGTATTTAGGAGGGGAGAAAACTGAGTCATTTCTGAAAAGCCAGTAGTTGAGTTCTCTCTTATTTTCAGTAGGACTGTTCAGAAGAAGGGGAAAAAAATAAATAACTATAAATCAACATGTTGGGTGGCAACAGAAATAATGCGGTAAGAAGGAAAAAAAGGCCAGATAGTCAAGCTAGAGAAAACAATGGGGCATTTCCAAACTTAGAAACTTAACTGTGGGCATATTAATTTCAAAAAAGCCAATGGGAGTATTTAGGCAAGAACAAGATAGTGATTTCTAAAATGGCAGAATGATGTGAAAGTGGCAGACTGAAAAAAAGCCATGTTAGCGCGAACATAGACATTGCCTTTAGCTCTAGTGATAAACCAAAACTGGCATGCATGATTTCTCAGTTACTAACAAGAGAGTGATATCTGATCAGTAAACAGTTATTCTATTGGGGTGAGAGCATTCACAGCATTGAAAAATCACCATCAGTTTCCACATTGGGTAGGAGGCACATGCATCATGCTCAGGACCTAGCGAACAGAGTCTCTGAGAATTTTGAGAATGATTCAACAAAATATATAAAAACATAGAGAAGAAAGAAAAACTTGTATTCCATCAGAAAGGAGAATGACATGCAAGTGCCACGCTAAATGCTTTACATAAGGAAATTATTCATATCTATATTTATGAAAACTGAGTGTAAAATGAAACCAAAGCAAAACAGTAACATTAAAATCTACGACATATGATAAACCTGTTTTGTGTATATATTCATAGTTTATTGTGATATTACTTTATTGTGTAAGTCAGCAGCTTTGCATTCAATAAACACTTTTTTCTTCTAGCTATTATTACTCTTCATGTCTTTCACTTTTCTACCTTGTCTTTTTATTACCTTATCACCCAACAGCCTTAGTCTTATTAAGAACATGGCATCTTATTTTTGTACATATTCTCAGATAAGTAAGGCAAACGGAGGACCTTTCTGTGTTAGACAGCAGAAGTTAGAGGGAAAAGGGTCACAAAGATCCTGAAACTATAGTGAGTCATTTGGCCATGACATAGAGACGATCTTATGGAAAAAGCTACCGATAAAAACATGGCCAAGATACAAGAATTAGTCCAAACAATAATAGCGAGGAAAAAACACCATTTTGGAATTCAAATACATGAAATTAGAAGAGCTTCTTAAAGCTGCTGCAAATTTTATTTTTAAATTAGCTGTTTAGCATCCAGTCCTACCATAACCTCTTCTCCTACTAAGAGGACAGGTTTTTTCGCGTAAATGCGTAACCCTCCTTCCTTTTTAGGCCATGAGGAGAAAGCTCCTGATCATTGAGGGTAGCAGAGAAGAGAAAAAGAGTATTCATGGTACTTTCCACCCAAAGCTACTCTCAAAGTCATAGGGAGCTAGGCATCCTACATTGTATACACATATGTAGATGTGTGTATGTATTGTGAGCATGTACACCTATATATTGCCTATATGTGCCTACGCAGTTCCAGGTACTCAATCTACACGAGAAGTTGGGTGACACTGGACTCAGTGCTTACCCAATGTGCACACGCGCAAAACCAGTGCACGCAGCACAACCTCAGCGTAGGCTGCGCCTCTGGAGCCATGGCGTGCGCGTTTAGGGGTACCCCCTCCCTCCCTCCTCTCCTCCTTCTCCTCCCATCTCCTTCCTCCTTTCCCCGTGGGAAGGCTAAGCCCTTGGATGCAAGACAGACAATTCCTTTATGGAGGCCAAGTCCTCATTCTAGACTCCAAGACTCATTTCCACAGAAGGAACTGGTGAAGAAGCATTTAAGATCAATTTAAAAAGGGCATGCATCGTCTCCTGTTTAAACATCACATGTTTTGCAATATGTTGAAAGAATATAGATCCCCCTTTCTTTATATCTAAAAATACATAGTGACACTTAAAAGAAGGAAGTATGGTCCAAATATAGATGTGGGAGATTTCAGCATTGTCATCCTGTGCTGCTAAAAACTATAATAAAATAACTAAGCACCCATTGTTCCATGTCCACAGAGCCATTACCAGAAACTGAGCAATTATAGACACTGCGTATTTTCCATACATTCAGGGCATGATTTTGAAGTCTTTCCTCATGCTTAATAGTGCTTAACTTCTTGAGTAGCTCCACTTATGTCAGTGGTAGCACTCATGCAATATGGATAAACATACTCTAAAATTGTATTGTTTTTTAATATTCCTTTATTGTTCTTTTAAAATGTAAGCAAATATAAACACATCCTTCCATTTTTGTGGGTTTATTTTGAAATAAATTTTCTTTCAAGGATAAATGGTCCGAAACAATCACTGATGTATTTTTAACAGAGTAAAATAATAAAATGGTTACTTTGAACCTTAGGTATGTCATGAAAAGATAATGGTCTGCAGATGAATTGAGAAGCCAAGATTTTTTCTATTAATTAGGACTATTAATTGAAAAAAATGTTCTAAGTGCTTTGGAAAATATGAGGGAAGTGACCGTTATTAGGAAAGAAAAACATCTTGGATTTTTGAGAGTGATTCTAGCATTTTGTGATAAATTGCTGAACACACCTATTTTTATATGACATCCAGTTCTACAGATGCTTTGGGGGCAGTAACACATGAACAGGCTTCTTGCTTTTATCAAATTTGCAGAATCTGAATGCCAATAAAACATATGGGGTTTTTTTTCTTTTTTTTTTTTTTTTTATAACAGGCTTTAAATATAAATTGACCAAAGAAGAGATAGAAAAATCAGGACCTGGTTACCTCCTCAGTGTCAGAGGTTTTAAAGAACACACTGCCATTTTATTTTTTTCTCTCTTTTTCACCTAGCTTCCTTTTTCTTGGCTTGAGAAACCTTTGACAGTCTGTCAGAGAGGAGATTACTTTCCTACTACCTTGCACCCAGGCCAGCTATTCCAACCAGAAAATAAAGTTCTGGATCTGTCACTGTGCCATTCTAAAACTTCTGACCAAAACCAGCAACCATGATGCAACTTTATGTCCAGTGCCATTTATACCTACTTCTTGCAATCGAGAGGTGAGAGGAAGTCAGTGTGCGAGAGCCTAATTGAGTGTGAAATCATTAAGTTACACCAGATTCTACATCTTTCAAAATCCCACACCAGACTTGCTGCTCTGTCTTTCATCAAAAGCACAACAAAAAGCCAAGAGAAGAGGGATCAAGGCCGGTAAACTATTCTTTCGCCTCCACACACTGGGTTTTACATGCTGGAAATCTTTCCTCCAGAAAAGCTCGATTGGAGAAGCATGGCCCCAAGGAGGGCACCAGAGCTTGAAGAGGACCAGGCCATCAGCCTTGACCCAGCTGCGGGACGCACCAGGTGGCAGGAGAGGGACAGCCATGGCTCCCTGCCCTGTCGCTCTTCCCTTTGCCCTCCCCCAGCACTGCCAGGGATGCACAGCTGGAGCGCAGACAAGAAGCTGGCTCAGGCCAGGGCATCAGCCAGCACTAACAACCAGCGAGCACTGCACTTGCACACACTGCTGCAACAGTGATTTTTAGCAGCATGCATCGAAGAATATAATCCAGCCAAGAACACCAGACCTGTGTCTAAATGTCTTAGCGCTGACCTTGTGAAACACTACAATAGCCGTGTAATAACATCAATGTACCCAGTATATCACATGCAAAATTCTACACTTCATAATGAACTCCACAGCATCTTCATAAAACAGATAAACACACTGGTATTAGTGTCACTCTTTCCCTTAACACATTAGTTTTTTCATTTTGTTAGCCCTTTAAACTACGATACAAAGCATTTTATGGCAATGAAATGTGTTTTCCTGTTTGTCCAATACAATGACCCCCAACCTGTTCAGAACATCTCTGGGCATCACTGTAATACAAACACATAATTAAAAATATTTTAGTTCTCACAGCTTGCTGCAGTGAATTTATGTCTTTTGATTTTTTTTAAATAAGTAATATATTTCAATCAGTAGTATCTGCTGCTTTGTTTCTATTTCCTGAAGAAATATTCTGAAAAATGTTACCTTCAGTAATGCTGCAGGCACATGATTTGCTGTATGTATTTTCTGTATTGGCTTTTCAGACACAGAACATGTTCTCCTTCAGTTCTAAATGAGCGACTGTGTCTCCCCTTAGACAAGGTCATGCTATATAAACCAAAGTCGCTTCCTCTTTTTCACAGAAAACTCATTTCCCATTTATTAAACAGAAATGTTAAGCTGTGACTAATGTAAAACCATAACTATTTTGACTACTGTCAGCCTCTCAGAGAAATTTCAGGATATTACTTTAAAATTAGAAACAATAGGTATTTCTAAAATGCTGTTCCTCTAACACAGTTCTATAAAGAGGCCGTGAAAAATAGCACAGTATCTTTTAGCAAGTGTCCAACACCACATATGATAAAAAATCAAATACACATGTTTAGTCTAATGAATAACAATACTATTCAATTCCAAAAGCTAAACAAAAAAGAGTACAACTGATGACTATTTCCTTATAAGGTCAACTGCATTTAGAAAAAAATTAATATATGTAAATATTTTAACATTATCTTAAATTATGGGTACGATTTCTCTCCTTATTCACTTCTAGTGTTCCAGCAAATCAATACACAATTTGTGTTACATTTTGCAGACTATAATATTTTATAGATTTTTCAGTAAAATTGTGAGTGTACTTAACAAGCATTGTGATGGTTAGATTCAGAAAATAGCATGTGGCATTTCATTATTAACACTCAGGATACAAAACGTATTCCCTGCTCTGAAAATGGCTCTGAATCCAATTTTTCTTCTCTTGCATTTGGTGTTGAAATGTATTATTTGTCTATATGAGTTTTAGATGTTTTTCTGACCGATTTAGGAGCTTTCAGGAAATAAACTCTTTATGTCAAATCTCATTTCTTCATTAATGTTGCATTTACTGTACACAAAAATGGCATCTCTGAATGGAAAAAGTACTGTTCACTTCATGGAGATTTACAAACCATTTTTCTGAGTTTGAGGCAGTCTTTTCCAAAGTTGTCATGCATATTGTTTTGCCTTGGGCATGTTCTCTTTTTCCATATGAAACTTTTTTCCAGGCAAAATTTTCAGGACTTTTTTTGACTTTGTTTAGAATTTTAAGATGCACTTCAATGTATTCAAGATGCAGTCAACTCTGGATATTTCTGAAGTACATGGGCTTCTTAGAAACATCAGATGTAGTATGATCAGGGCTAATTCATATCTGTGAAATATGTCACCACATTAGAAAACTTCTGGATATGTAGGTGTAGGAGCCTACCATCTGCAGGTAATTCAGTGCTCTTCAGAACCTCTGGCTTTATAACTTCTGAGCTTCTTAGTGCATGCTGGTAAGAAGTGCCATGTCTGTCCAGGAAATCCTCTGCTCAAGTGCTCCTACTCTTCCCCTAAATAGGGATCAACATTTAGGTTTCGACATTCCTAACACCTACCAGCAACTTCCAAATCCGAAGGCCAAGAGTACATAACCACAAAGATTAGCAACTCTCTCCTCACATTTGCTTTCTAAATTATTTACTATAGCCAGTTTGCTTGCTATTTCTGAGTTTTGCCATTAAAATGCAAATGACCAATATACATACTGACAGTTTACAAAGTTTTCACGCTTCTGTCAGGCCAAAACCGCAGCCATTCCGCTGGCCACTGAGGAGCCAGGCTGGTACCCCACGAGTGTATGGGAACCACCTGGGTTCCTCCCACCCCTGCTGAGAGCACACTGAAGGCCACATTCCCATCTTAATGTTAGACATAACAAAATCTGATCAAATGTGGGTTATCGACCCTCAGGATGTTATTTTAGTTGATTTCCACCCATGCTACCCTTCTCTATACTCCCACGGTTTCATTATATTGCTTCACCTGAAATTCCCTGACTAGATACCCTGCTCCCCTCCCACGCATACAAATGCTGCTCCTCAACAGGCCATTTGGTTTGCACACTCCTGTGAAGGAACTTTAACAGAACATGTCCCCCCCCCAGAAAAAAAAATCTCCCTTTTCCATAGTTTAACCTGACTGCAAAGTAAATCCTCATGCCATAACAGCTATCCTGGGAAGCTGAAGAGTAGTAACAGCAAATGGCAGAAACTGACAAGTCACTCTTAATAGTGCTTAATAAATTTCTTCTTTGCAATGAATATATCCATTCTTTGTGTCCAGTCCCTCATTCAGCATCAGCAGCAAAATCTCCTAAGCCTTTAGAGATGAACCAGACCTTCTAGCCTGTAATATTACATAAAGTCTTCTGTGATAGGCCATTCTAAAGTATCTTCTAAGAGCCAAAGCTTCTGACCACTTTGTCTCTTTCTCCAGAATTTTTGATTGTGTCGACAGTCATGCTGAAGTAGGAAAAAGGAAATATTACTGGCATTTTTGTTATTATCTATTTTGTTATAGGAAGTTTTTCTATGTTTCCCTACTCTACTTACTGGTTACTTCTCCTTTATTCAATATGACTAATTTATAAACCGATAACAACCTAGTTCTTGTTAGAAACTCCCAGGAGGTGCTGTTGCAGCAGATGCTGGAGTTTAACTGCTGAGTCATTGTGTCATCTGATCATACCAAAAATGACTTCTAAATTTACAGGTTTATATCAAAATTAAATCAAAATCACTACATGGTCGTAAAATTCTTCGTTATGGATCTATATTTGTAGATAACTACTGTAAAGCACTCAGGATTAAGAAAATTTGCTGCAGACCTTTACAGTGGAGTGGCATGTTCAGTAGGATGGAGTGTCTGAGCTTCCTATCCACCACTCAGTAGGACCACAAGTCCCCGTCAACCTGGAAGAGTCCTTATTCTAGAAAACAGTGTTTCTTAAACTTAAGAAGAAAGAAAACTCTAGACATATAGCCTCAACTGACAGTCCTCGATATAGAGAACCAACATAGGTGTTGTAACATTTTTGACACTGATTTCATTAGCAATCTGTGGAGAGAGAGATTCATGTATTTTTAAAAGCTAAATCAAATGCATGATAATGACAGCAAATAGGAAGATGGAAATAAAGAAAAGAAAAATAATATGATTACCAAGACAAGGAGATGACCAGGGTATTGATGGCCTCCGTCCCTCTCAAAATATCTGTAGCAACACAGAAACTCAATACAGATATTGCAGGCTGGGTACCGCCACAGGCTGCGTCCTCAGGAGAGAGACAGGCAGAGGGAACCCGGGGGCGGGGAGGGGGGCACTGCCCCAGCACTTCCTAGTGATTCTCCAGCTAGGGAATAAGGAGAGGCAGGAATATAACCTGCGATAGCTGGGCACTGCCAGTAGTACCTACCAGTCCACACATTATATGCTTGCCTTAGGCAAACTAGCTGTCCTACTTTTTTCCCTCAAAGATGAAATCCTAATTTCAGCAATGAAATTCTAAGTCTGATGTCCCCTATAGGTTCCCTTGATTATATATGCCCCATATGTACCTCTTCTTAAAAAAGATGTCTATGTACTCTCCATTGATTGCCTGCTATCTGAATGCACATTTTTATCCAAATCTAGGAGAAGAAGGAACCAAGCTATAAGGGAAGAATTAGTAATTTTGTACTCAGGCAATTCTATCTTTGGTCATGTATTAACAAGGAAATGTTTAATGACAAATGATAAACTATGTCGCAAATAAAAAGTTTTTTCTTTGTGGTAAATAACTGCATGTCATGCTAGAACAGGAACAATAATTATTTCTTTAAAGTCAAAAGGAGAGATTGCTGGAGTGAGAGCTATATATGTTGTTCTACTCTGGCTTGCAATTTTATTCATGAGGCTTATCATATGACATACATACTTTTAAATTCCCTGAAAAAAAAACCCAAACTGATTCCTGCAATTAATACAACTGAAGTATAGCTGCAGACAAACCACCCACCCCACTGCACCTTCCTTTAAATGAGTAGCCAGGTAAAGACATGGAAGAGCATTAGATAGAAGAATATATTTCTCTAACTAGCATGAGGTTCATGCTTCTTTCATCTCTCTGAGTGTATTTAATATGGGCCTTACTCAGTGGGAGTTTGGCAGCTTTGCCCCAGAGACAGCAACCTCCACTGCTCCCTAACAGCCCTGTCCTCAACAGTGGCAATGAAGAAGACGGTAAAACCGCTGAGTGAAAAGGCTTAGCGTTCTGGCTTCAGTGGGGAGCCCACGCAGGGAGTGCGGTGTTAGGTACTGAAAGATATTGCGGAAGAAATCGCTGCTGCAGTGTGCATTGGTCCAAGCACCGTCAGTAGCCATCCCTAACCCGCAGTCAGCCACTAGAGGGAACACGTACATGCTAGAATTATCAACACAGGAAAATCAGATGTTTGCGTTTTCTTAATTGTTTATATTCCTTTTACAATTCCTTTATCAAAATTGTCACCTACATAATGTTTCTGAAATGTGCTCTACTGAGCCATTTCAAGTCAGAGGAAGTACAGCATTAAGGTTTAAGTGAAAGTGAAAGTGAAATTTTTTGAAGTGAAAAATTGTTACCTGCAATTCAACTTTTTGCAACCCAGTCTGCCCCATTTTCTTTTTGATTGCAGAAAAGCCCAATAATACTACTGAGCTGTTTGTGAGTAAATCTGAGTGAGAACTTTTCAAGGAAAATAGCCTAACAGAAAATGCTGACTCACTAAAGAATCCTCTTTTGCAGAAATGAAAACAATATTTAAAGTCAGTAAGTTCCCAATTTCAACTTCCATGGAATTTACAGGCAGAGCAAAAGTGTCAGTTGCAATATCGGAGAAGCAGTTCTGCCCTTCTTTCTGGCTTTCTTGCATCCCAGGTGAGAGACACAACCAAAGAGCTCTTGGATAACACTGAGCTGGTCTCTTTTCAGAAGCTGTTTCAGTTTGCATAAACACATGAGAAAACTTATTGAATAAGGATTTTTTTCCTTTCCTTATGAGGTGACTCTTTTAACTAGAGGCATATTTACTATTCTGGAACCTCTTTCTCCAAGAAATTTGTAAAGTTTCTGGTTTATTCTAAGTCAGCACAAGACTTTTTAAGGTCAGAAACTTCTGTATAACAGAAAATCTTTGCCCTACTCAGATCCACAGTTCCTCATAGTTGTCCCAAATAATATCATGTTTCGGTTTTTTCTTTGATGGGAAGCACGCTTACAGAAACACAAGAATTCAAATTCTGCTTGTAGTTGATCTTTCTTCCCTTGTACTTAAAAAGTCTGTAATTTTAAGTCTGAGCTTGTCTGACTTACGATTTGATCTGGATCAGTTACTTATATGTTAAAATGTATGGGAAACCATTATTATTTAATACGAGTATTTGCTTTTAAGATTAAAAAAGTTTTACATAGTCTTGACCCCTGGCCAGAGAGAAGGGCAATCCCTATGTATGGCACTCCAGAGTACATGGCAAGACCAGCATATCTTCAGTAGATATAGAAGGAAAATCCTTCAGCCATCAACAGGCAAGCCTATCAATGTAAAGCAGTATAGCATGTAGAGAGTTAAATGTCTGTCATGTGGACTGTTAATAGTGTTTTTAAAGTAGTAATTTAAGATCTTAAAAGAATTTCCACAAAATAATTAATAGACAACATAATAGACAAAAACTATACATAAGCTGCAATTAATAAAATATAAAAATGTGTATTTGAGTGGGGTGTTAATAAGTCCTGAGAAGACTGACCTTTAAAACATGAAATGAGGCAGTTAAATAAGGCAAAAAATATGGCAGTTCTTTTTTTATTAATATGCAATTAAAAATTAAAATAAAAAATTTAGGCTAGGAACAGGCTAGGCTCTCACAAGATCATCTATACATTAAGGAAAAGAATTTTAAGAACTATTCATAAGTGTTGCTTTACTTTTCGGAGAAAAATACTTCACAAAGCCATAAGGTGGCAGCAAACCCCTTTTTAGTTGAGAGCGGCAACTTTCCGCCCTTCCTTTTGCACAAAGGTGATGGTTTTGATGTGCTTCAGCACCGCCCCCCCATCGTCCAATTAACACCAAAACCATTAGTAAACCGGTAGCATATGTATTCCTCTAATTTAAAAAATATTATTTCTCACCAGGAACATCAGATGCTTTCAGAAAGTAAAACCAAACGCCAATTAGATCCTCAGGAAAAAAACCAAACCTCCCACAATGAAAGGACAGGACGTGCCCCACTGTGAACTGACCGGTAGCTCCTTTTCATGACAAATCCGCTGATCTCAGTGCTCTGGCTATTGAACGAGCATAACTAACAACACGGCTTTTGCAACAGTTCACTGTGGTAAAATCCCCTTCTCTAAGTGTTCACGTTACTGAGCCCCATGCCATTTTAATACTCAGTATCTCTGGAAAGCACGTATTTGCAAGCAGCATGGAAAATATGTTACTTTTCACAGTCATGTTTACAGCTAAGAAATCTCTCCATCTGTGCACTAGAGAGGTTCACTGTCAGAAATGAACAAGCTGTATTGTATATGAAATATTCCTATTGCTTCTACAACTCTACGGCTGCAACACAGTATCTGTGGTGCTGACAAGTCTGCAAGAGTCTCATCTACAAGCCCTGTCCTGTTTTTCAAATCTGCTTGATGCTGGAAACAAGTTACATATGTTTGGGTTTCCCCAGATATATTTAATCTTGTTGCACTGAAAATGTGTCCAGGCAGAGTGAGTGGTACTGTATGTACATCTGTCAAGGATTGCAAGGCTCGGAGTTATGGCTAGATGCCTGACCACGCAGAAATCCCAGACGCGGGTACTCTGCATACGCCTTCCTAACCTTGGTACACATACAGTTAGCCTGGTATTTCTGCAACGCATTTCATTCACTGAATCTATATTGCACAAACAATCCCACAATTTCATCGTATTTCCTGATTCTGTACAAATGCTAGCCTATAGCACCCACTGTACATAGGCCACACTAACAAACACACAGGCAAAAAATCACAGTTAAGTGTACATAGCAGCCATTTTAATTTTGATCATAATATACACAAGCCTAACCCCATTACTGGAGTCTATATTTAACAGTGAGAGCTTGTTTCTTCAGTTTTCAAACTAAGATGATTTTTATGCCTGCTACCCTGGCAATCTCAGGCTGGAGTTTTGCAAATCACGCTATGTTAAAAGCTGTTCATCTTGTAAAACATAGCAAGAATGAAGACTTGCATTTCTGAGTTATCAGAGCCTTCCTTGGCTTCATCATCAACCTAATGAATGAGCAACTTGTGGAGATCCGTAACAGTAAAACACAGCAGCCCGTGGAACTAGACCTGAACTAGATCACACTGCCTCATCGTCTGCAGGACTGACAGCTACAACTTCAACAGCTGTCACCTTTTCCTTGCCTGTGAAGGAGCGAGGAGGATTGAATTTGCTGTTTCCTGACTTTCTCACAGGTGTTTCCTTTCCTAGGCTTCTCCTAACTTAGTTCTTGTACTGTTCTGTAGACACTGTTTTCCCTGTTTCTGCTTCCATAAACCATCACTGAACATTGCATTTTGTCAGCTGAGACAAAAGAGGTCAGTGCACACTACGCTGATATAGAAATACCCAGCGTCAGGATATTCCTCTGACATTCAAAAATGACATCTTTTTTTATCTGCATTTCATGCATTAGTGTGAGCCATCTGTTTTTATGCTTTCCTGATTTCATAAGATCATATATTACTTTGTCATAATTAATGCACCAATATTAATGACTATACATTACTTTAAATCAAAAGAAGGAAAAAGAATGAAACAAGTCTCACATCTGGTCATTAAATTAATATTATATCAGCTGTGAGCTAAACTTGTTCAGAAAATTGAGCTGTTTTAGTCAAGAAAGTTTACCAATGGAGCTTTTACATGGAAGAACAATGACCTTTAGTTAGCACTATACTTTCTTCTTTGGACTTTGTTCAAAAGCTAAACTAACTTTGACTCTTGGGGCAGAGCAAAATAAGTAATAAAATGTCTTCTCTATGTAACAAAGAATAATTCTTCGGGCGGCTGGAAGACATTCCTGCTTCAACACATACATATTTTGGGAATGGTTTAATTAAACCATAAAAAACACAGTGGTCTGATTCTGAAATGTTTTATATATTGAATACATAAATATTTTTGCATGGAATAAAATCATGGCATGGGAAAGACATCTTCATTCAACACTTACTTAAAGATATATGAATCAATGATAGAAATAAATTTTCTGATGTCATACAGTTATTCGGTTCCTTCAGAGCTAGAAACAGCTCTTAGGATTGCCATCTTGGGCAATGGAAAACATGGGCCATTCATACTGCTACTTCTTACGTCAGTGGTTCTCTCATACCTCTCCCTTTTCTCCATGGGAGCTGTAACAATCTCAAGTTTATTTACATAAGCTGAACCCTTAGGAAAATTGAGCTTTTTAAGCAAGACACATCTTAGAGCTTTTATTTGTATGTAATTTCAACTGAAATGGTTGGTATGCTTTTAGAATAGAGAACAGCACTGCCAGAGCTGGATTTCTTACCATTGTAAGAAGTTATCAGCCTCTCACCCTTTCATTCCGTTTTGCTTTCTAAGATGCCTGCTGAGTTGTGCCAATTAAATTGTTTTCAGAGCCACATAATAAACGAGGCTGCTGTGATCCACCCACGCCAAAGTGGGCAAAGAAATGTGCACATGGGCACAGTTAAGAAGGAAGGGGATTGCTTCAGGGAAGTCAGTGGTGATTTAGATGTATCTCAAACTACAACCTGAGGATGCTGTTTTGACAGCTTCGGCCTATCATCTAAGTCAAAGGTGTCACAGTTCCTTCTGGTCACTTATTTCCTCCCATCCCTTGATGCCAACACTGGCAGAGTGAACTAATTCACACAGGTAAACTGGCAGAATATTTCTCTTGTCTAGGTTTCCTGCTGGCTTAGGAAGGTGAGAAAGTTCATTGCAGCATCAGACAAGCGGAAGAGAGTTGGTAAAACCCTGAAAATAGGAGCCAGAAGGTGCTGGGCAGCCTCCTGCCAACACCAAGTTTGATCAGCTCAAACTATGTGGAAAGGGAAGTGCAAAGGGGCAGCGTTTCACTGGAAACAAGTCTGTGGCTTTCAAAAGGAAGAAGGCGGCTGGGGGTGACGGGAACCATAAGTTGTTACTTTGCAAAACGGACTGATGAGCTGGGAAGCTCTGGAGACCAACGATTAATTGTAAATGACTAACTGATGTTTATGATATTATTTGGTTTTCTGCTTGACATAAAAGTAATCAAATCATAATTTTACTCCATTACTTTGTCAAAGTCAAATGCAACTGCAATCCCTTAGTATTATAAAAGGGCAAAAGACAGTAGTATTGCCATCATTAACTGATTCGAGCATTGATTAAAATTTGGCAGGGGAAGGGGTTAAGCAGGATGGATTGGAGGAAAAACAGGCAAAGAAACCAAAGTCATCCATGTAAGATGAAACCCGCTGTCTAAACTCCTTTGCATTATGCCCGCAGCTAGATAAATCAAAATACTACTGACTCAGCACCCAGATTATCTTTGGGTCCTATGAGTAATTTGGTTGAACTATTTGGTTGGGTATCTACAACCCAAAGGAGCTTTCAAGGTTACTTTCTTCTGAGTTTCTACAAATTGTCTTGCTTTTGATGAAAAACTCTAAGAGAAAGTTGTATACCTAATAATATCCGAGATAGCCAAACTAAGCAATATTTCTTGGAACCTTATTTAATGGTTACTCCCAGTTAAGATGTTAATTCATACAGTCCTCCTGCCACCTTTGCTTGGCTCTAACGGATGTCCAGAGGCCCTTCCAAGCTCAGCTGTTCTGTGATTCTGTGAAAATAAGTTAAACTACTCTGGCCTCAAGGCTGCAAAAACGCACGACAGCTAGAGGTGATCTGACAAAAAAGAGTGTGATTAACTAACCATCAAAGATAAAAAGAAACTGCTGTTTCTAAAGGATGAATCACATCACCCTAAGACTGGTGCCTAAGTAAGCCAGATGAATCACCCACTAGTAATACTTATTTCTTTCCATAGATGACTATAAAGGGAGCTTGGAGTGACTAGCTGTGACTCATACATTTAACTCCTACACATCTAAAATTGAATTATGAAAAGCTCTTGCTTAATAAAGAGAGACAACTGTATCTGTCTTCAGAGGAAATACAAGAAGTTGTAGATGATCTGCGTTTATACCTAGCAATAATGATGACTGGACAGATTTCTACTGAGCAATGATCTGTGGTAAAAGTAGGTACTGTTATCAGCAGCACTGCTGTTACACCACATATAGCCCCCATTGGTAGCTCTTTTCTCCCCAGTAGCTGGGGTTTGTTCTTTTATTTGCTTATTCTGGTTTGGGGTTCGTTCTGTTTATTATTCTTCTTCAGCTTGCTACTTCTTGTCGCTTCTAGGAACATCCACAGATAACAGCATCTGGGTGACTGAGGCTTTTTTAGGCTGGTTCATGATTAAAAATCACCTGCCTCTTTAGTCGTTAGCTTCCTACTGATTAGGGAGCAATCTGCTGTTCATCCATGGTGGGGACACCTATTTAACTGCTAAATAGGAATGCAGCAGACTTTCGTAGTTAGTAGGGCAGCTTGTTTAGAGAAGGCTTAAAAAAAACCTGCTCCAGGTGATGTGGGACTGCGCAGCAATGGTGGTGATGTGCTGTGTGGCACAGTCTCTGTCACCAGCTGGAGAAAGCACCCTGGCAGGTAAGAGACCTCAGACCCTGATGGCAGTCTGGAGAGGATATGTTGCGGCCAGGTGACAGGCTGCAGGGAGTCTCTGGGACAGGGTTAATGGTGGCCTCATCTGTGGGAGATGTGCTCTGTTGAGGCTGACAGGTAAAGGGGTTGCGGGGTGAGGTGACGGACTGCACACCATCATGGAGGAAGAAGAGGAGACTGCAGGGACTTCCCAGACACCTTACAGAGGCAAGAGCCTCAGCTACACAATGAAGTGAGTAAGCATGGCATGAGGCTATGCTTGAACCTATGGTGGATGGAGACTCCCACAGTGGGGGAAACTGGAAGCTTATGACTTCTGGCACCAACAGAATGGGTCCTCGTCCGCCTTCAGATCTGAGATAACAGTGTCCTAAGAGCCAACAAAGTGGCACAGCCTCCACTGGGGAGACTCTGGAGTCCAAAATGCGCATTAGCACCAAGACAACACGGTGGCTGATAATGGTTGGAGATCCCCTTATGTAGGGGATGGAGCTGCTGTCATGGGAGTTTGCTGTTGGCTGTGGACCTGGTCCAGGACATTGGGGAGAAACTGCTGGAGATCATGATGCCCTCAGACTATGATTTCTGATTGTTGATCCACACAGGCACCAAAGGAGACCTGCAGTAAATCTAGGGGGTTTACAGAGCTCAAGAGGCAAAGGTGAAGGACATGGGAATCCGAGGGGAATTTTCCTCAGTCCTACAGGTGAATGGGAAGGGTCTGGTAGGATTGAACATCCTCTGGCTGCTGTTACCAGCTGGCTGCGTGGCTGGTGTCACAAGCAGTACTTTGACTTTTATGACCATGCTGTAAATCCTTTTTCCCTGATAGGGGATCAAGTCAGAGGGATATGCAGGTCACAGCCAATATTTATTAGAGCACCTTTTACTAATTAAGCTGTTGTTATTAATAGCAGATAACTATTCACACAGTACGTTTCCCTCACACGGTTCATTTAAACACACATACACAGTTCCCAGTTGGAGCAACAGTTAAAAGGCCAACCCCAGCTGCTTACTCAGAAGCAGAGGGTCATATTGATGCATCAGTGGCTTGTACATAGGTGTTGAGAATAGTACCTCCAACGATCCTTTGTTTCACTAGCTGTATATGCAATCCTGTAGTATTCATCTGCATACAGCAGCCACCACTGCTTCTTGAGGTGGTCTGAGCTACACAACCCATTGTTGATACTAGTGTAACCTAGTGGCCAACTACAGGTTCAGCAAACTCTTCATGTCCTGAGTTTATCAGTTCTTCTAGATTCAAAAGGACCACTAGTCTGTGGAGATCCTGGAAGACCTTCTTCACATGCTACTTCTCAGCATGTACTTTTCCTCTCTTCAGACTGCTGTTTTCTGGTTACTATTTCTCCATCCACACCCATAGATACCTATAGAGCCCATCCACAGAAATTCACACAGAAAGGGCTCTTACGAAAACCGCGAGTCCCTGTTTCAGGAATGAGGACTGCTGGCAAAAGATGGGATGCATTTGGAAAAGGTGGCCAACTTGGCAATGCACCTCACTAAAGTGGTGTAAGAGTTTGCAGTTAAGTGAGTGAACAGAGGCTAGTAATTGTTAGCACAAGAGGCAAGGTGGTGAGAACAAGAGAGCCCTCAGGAAGGATTAAAGAGGTCAAGAGTTCCTACCCGTACACAGTTGCACACAGCTTGGGAGGTGTAAGAGCTCTGCGTGCAGATGCAGAACTATGACATCACTGGAACTGTTGCCAAGTGGTGGGACAACTCGAATAACAGGACGTCACTGATGGGTGGACACAAGCTCTGCAGAAAAGACAGGCAGAGCAGAAGAGGAGGGGGCATTGCCTTTTATGTGAAGGAGCAGTTTGAGTGTGTGGAGCTCTTCTCTGGAATAGGCAACAGACTGGGTGAGGATGCTTTGCACCATATCTGAAAGACTGTCGAAATCAGGAGAGGTCCTGATGACTGGAGAAAGGGTAATGTTGCATTCATCTTGTTGGTCTGAGGAAACAGCAATCTGGTCAGCCACAATTTAGTCCCTGGGAAACTCACAGAACATGTCCTCTTGAAAGCTATTTATGGGCACAAGAAGGCAAAGAATGTGACTGGGAATAGCCAGCATGGATGTATCAAGAGTATGCCATCATTAACAAATCCAATGCCAAATGCCTTCTATGATGAAATGACTACATCTGTGGATGTGGGGAGGACAGTGGATGTCATCTACCTTGACTGTGGCAAGGCCTTGAGAAGATCTCCCACAGTGTTTTTTTATCCATGTTGGGATGTTACAGTTTAGGTAGATGAACTACTAGATGGGTATACTGGTTTTGGCTGGGATAGAGTTAAATTCCTTCATAGTAGCTTGTATGGGACTGTGTTTTGGATTTGTGCTGAAAATAAGGTTAACACACTGATGTTTTAGTTATTGCCGAGCAGTGCTTACACAGCATCAAGGCTTCTTCCACTCCTCACACTGGCTGGAGGTGCACAAGAAGCTGGGAGGGGACACAGCTGGGACAGCTGACCCCAGCTGGCCAAAGGGATATTCCATACCATATGACGTCATGCTCAGCAAAAAAACGGGGGGGGCTGGAGGTTGGTGGGCACTGCCATTGCTCGGGGCCTGGCTGGGCATCAGTCGGTTGGTGGTGAGCAATTGTTTTCTTTTGCATTGTTTGTTTTTCTTGGGTTTTGTTTTCCTTTCTCTTTGTTTTTTTTTTTCTTCTTACAATTTTTTTTTAAATTTCTTTTTAATTATTAAACTGTCTTTATCTCAGCCTACAAGTTTTTCTCACTTTTACCCTTTCAAATCTCACTTCCATCCCACCAAGGGGGAGTGAGTGAGCAGCTGTGTGGTGCTTAGTTGCTGCCCAGGGTTCAGCCACGACAATGGGTAAAAAAATGTCTGGTTCTTCAGGCTAACTGTGTACTGGGCTGTAAAAAAAAAAAAAAAGACTGCAGACACTAAGTCAAGGGAAATTATTAATCCCCTCAACTTGGCACTCATTAAACCACTTCCAGTGGGGTCCCCCACTGTGTGGAGCCCCACACTCAGTTTGGGGCCCCTCAGTCCTTTAAAGACATTGATCAAGTGGAGAGTTCAGCAAAGAGCTGCCAAGATAGTCAGTGGCTGGTGCATCTGCTTTGTGAGGAGAGGCTGAGGGAGCTGAGCTTGTTCAGTTTGTTCAGAAAAGGCAGCTTCAGGGGACCTTAAGGACCACCAAGAGGACAGAGCCAGGCTCTTTACTAAGGTGCAGTGGGACAATGAGACAGTGCCCATAAATTGACTTGACCTGACAAGGAAAACATTCTTCACTATGAGTATAATTAAGCACCGTAGCAGGTTGCCCAGAGAGGTTGCATAGACTATACTTGGAGGTTTTCAAGACCCAAGAGGACAAAGCTCTGAGCAATACAGTCTGAGTGTTGGTCTTGCTCTGACCAGGAGGTTGGAGTAGACGAGCACTCTTCCAATCTGAATGATTCTGTGAAATATTCTTTTTCCCTTCCATCATTTGTATACAGTGACAAATCATGGGTAACTCTGTGAATGAGAGTGGACATAACTGAGAATGGTGAGGCTCCCACTCCCATCCATGCAGCAGCTACTCTAGAAATCCCATCTGGCTTTCCAAATTCAATTATTGCTTTTCTTTATAGCTGGGAACCTCAAAAATACTTACAAAATATAATATTTTGAGAACAGTATCACCTTCCCTTCACTGACCCCTGAAGTATGCCAAGATTACAATCTGTGGTATTCTAAGATCTCACTGTAGTTCGATGATCTGCTTCTCACCAGATATACCTTCCCTTCAAAAGATAAAAGAAAATAACAAATTATTTTTCCCACAAAAAAAATTCATACCAAAATTGTGATGGCAGCCATGGTAGAATTTCATCCTTAGTTATATCAGAATTTCAAAGTAGAAGGTATACTTGTACTATACCATACTAAAATGGGTTTTACAATTTAAATCATAATTATTTCTGAAAGCTAATTCAAAATCACTGGCATTTATAATGATCATCCAAAGATGTGAAAGTCTGTAAAGCAACTAGAGCATTCTCAGACTTCACAACAAGACTACTTTTAATGTAATTATAGCAATTAAGACCCTTCTATTAATAACTTTCTTTTCAGATTAACAAGCCACTTATGTAGTACAATATAAAGAGACTTCTAATTACAGTGACAACATTGTGATTTTTGAAAACTGTTTAATAATGCGTGATAAGTGACTGCCAACTTGCATTAAGATGTTTTAGGAATCCTGCATAGACCTGATGTTTGATAATCCTGTTTTGAAGACATTATTTGAATTGCAAATTGAATTCAAAGGAAAATGTAGCATTCTTCTGCCAGAAAGAGTAGAATCTTTATTTGCAGTGCTGAGCAGACCTCTAAAAGCACAGCAGCACTTGGTAAAACAAGTCTGTAATTTGTTGTTATTTGATGTAGCTGGCCATCTGATGCAAAGCAGATCAATGACAGAAAAACTTCTCTTAATAATCTGAGTGGACCAAAATTGTAAGTGAATTATCTGGTTTAAACAAGGCATCTTCTCAACAGGAAAGATAAGCTAGTCCAGAAGAAATAAACAGATGCATGTTATTTGACTTACCTAATATCAGGAAATTGTAAAATGTTGGTACTGAGTCTCTATTTGATTGCTCCAGAGTAATGTATCTATTTTAGGTATTTATGAAGTTACTCCCTTACTGCACATTAAGCTCTTGGATTCTTGAATATATTTTTTTTTTCAAGTGTCATATGGGTTTAAGGAAGAGTTATTACTCATATTTTATACATGAATACTGAGATACATAAACATCAGATTTTTCAAAAGATAAATCAGTAAGATTTAAAGAATGTTAGCTGAGATTTGTCTGAAATTTTTATCTCCAATACATTGTTTGGAGTCATGTAACCGTTTCAGTTTACTGAGCCTAGGGTGAACGATTGCTGAGCTACATGGTATTGACAGGTTTCAAACTGAGCTACCAAATTGTGACAAGTTTTTGTGAACACAATTTTTCAGAAGTTTATAATATGGCAAAGTTAGAATCAAATTCACCTATTCTTTACAAAACATGAAAAGAGAAAACGCAGGCTTACTTTCTGCAAAAATTCAAGTATTCATTGCACAGATTAGAAATATTAGACTTACAGTTGGATGCATTTTTGGAGGGAATAATCAACTTAACAAAAAGGCAGTTTTACTTCATCTGATGACATTTGTGAAACTGGGCTGAACTTGACAAATAGGTTTTTGACAACAAAAGGGGGGGATATTTACAGGGGACATTTACAAAACCAGGAAAGAAGGCTATATTTTCTTCCCAAACCTTATCTTCTAGTGCATAATAAGTTGCCAGGGATTATAGAAATTTCCCAGTTTATATATTCTAAGTGTGACTACACTTGCAACTATCCCACATTACATGGAAGGGATAATTATCCAGAAGCAGGGGTTGCTCCTTCACAGCAGGGATTCTGCACAAAAAGGAATGTATCAGAAAAAGAACATTTCTTATGAAAGCTGTTCTGCTTAGTACAAAATATTTTAAGTACATACTTGGTGAGACAGAATGTTTCCTTACCTTATAGGTTACAGGATTCATGTGGGAGATTCAGTATAAAAAGACAAAGTACTAGAGAGGATCTCCCATACTTCTGCAGTTAAAGGCCCTAACCACAAGACTATCCAAGAGGAGATCAGTACATCCACTTAGCTTGTTTGCTGAATGTAGCCATTAACTTCTATTCAAAATGCCTCCAAAATAAGCTTCTAGCTGTCAGTAAAATCTTCAGTGAAACAGACACAAGAATTTTTAACTCTGACAAAAGAAGGCAAAATATTCTCCACAATTCATGTTCTAGGAAACACCTTAATTATCTGGCATTAACAATAAATCAACTTCTTTCTCTCCTCTATTGTTCCACCTCCACAAGCAAATAAAACAAAAAAGAAACAACAATAAACAAATTTTTTAAAAAGAAGTATGCTGGGTAGGATGTGAGACAGGGAAGCTTTCATCTAAAATGGTTGACATTTGACAAAGTTATAACAAACTGAAAATAGACCCTGTGCTGGGAAGTGTTGGATGGCCTTGGCTGTTGGTACTATATTTTGTCATTCATGGAAAAATGAGCAAAGAAAGAAAGAAAAAAGCATTGAGAGGTAGACACATATGTGGGCACACTGACTGCTGACTTTCTTTTCTTGTGTACCTTTTTGTATATATCCCCTTAGTAACAGATAAATACAAGATGCTATCAAGCTGTATTAAAATACTTTTTTTGAGAAAGGAAAGCAAAACATGGATGAGAAAAGTAAACTAAGACTTCAGTCACTCCGTATAAGGGGGTGGGAAGAAGATGGAAACCAAATAAAAGCGCAGCAAAGGGTAAGAGAATGCATACAGAGAAAAAAACAAGGAAAATATATGAAAAGCTCTAATCTGATGAACCATATTGTTCATACTGTTTCTTTTTATTAATGTCTTGTGAATCCTTTAGTCTTTACCAATAAAGGAGTACAGCTGGTGCATATATAAAACAGCTGTCAGAAATTCTGCTGTAAGTTTTCATGCCTAATACATACAGAGACAAGAAGAAATACACCATATGGGCAATGAAGAAGTGAAAACACAAAATGAGGTATAATTTCAACAGCTTCTGCTTTCTTCAGCATTCACGCATCATATTCTATCCAACAGCTTTGAGACAGCAATACACCCATTGTTCATTAGAACTAGATGCTTGACCAGTGAATGATCTGGTTTTCAGTCCTTAGCTTATATACTGTAATTATTTTACTGCTGCCCAGTGAACAAGCCAGAACCTAGACAGTACTGTACTTCAAGGTGTGCAAACATACTGATAATGTTTGTGACTCACAGATTTGTTTCTTGCTCTGTGGTATGTACAACAGCCAGTTTGCCAGTGATACAGTATGGAAGACATGAATTCTAGAGTGTCTCCTGAATAACCAGCCACTCATGCTTGCCTCTGCCTGTCCCATCTTCAAGGCCCAATCCCTAATCTCCTCTGGACATCATTTTGTAGTAAAGCTGTCTCACGGCTGTATTAATAGTCCTACCACTTCTGCTTCTCCAGTGACTTCTCCCTTTATCTGGGAGAAGTCCAGATTGTGGAGTTCCATGAGAACTTCTCTGCTCCCAGCTACACCATCCTGTCCCTCTTCTCTGCCATCTCTGGTGTTTGATTTCATCCACAACCAGTTCAGCTCAACTAAGCTGATGGGAACCTAATCAGTCAAAAGATGAATACATTTCTTCTGGTCTACTGAGTTGAACTGGCTACTCAAGGAATCAGAGAAGCACCAGAGGTGACAGAAGGAAGGTCATGAGACTGCACAAAGGGCAGCAGGGAGGGAAGGAGGAAGAAACAGAACTGCTTCTTTAGTCAGAAATGCCTGTTAGATATGATCAGTTGTCTTCTCTAATTGGTCCTCAGCTACGTAGGTACCTTTACTGAATTATTTTTTTAAGCACGTGAAAACCTTTTTATTTCTCCCCAAAACACACTTGTTAATTGTATGCAAGCCAATACACCATTTGAAGTCACTGGCACTATGTGGCTGTGTAAAGCTAAACACATAGGCAAACTACTTGTAGGACAAGGCCTAACAAAGACCAAATGCAGTAAGTGTATGTAAGCATCAACCTGTGGCTGAACTCACGCCTTTGTAGGCTCTTTGTCACAGGAAAAGGAATTAAGTTTCCTGAAAGCTTTTGAAAATTCTTTTTCATTTGAACTGAATTTGAAAATGCAGTTTGCTCTGATTCTTGATCTGTTCTTGAGACAATGTCACCTTTTTTGTAGTGAATACCACTCCTGCAGATCAGTCCTCTTGAGCCATGCTTTTCATCTGTTTCAGAGCTGGAAAATCTCTACACTAAAGGCCTCCAAGTCAAACATCAGAGTACAATGGCCAAAGTGAATTGCATGTGACAGACTCCACAGCTGCCACAGATATAAACGACGCCTTTTCAATTTAAATGAAGGCACAAATGTAGGGAAATGCTCTCCATGGATGATTTAGGAATATTTCCATCTGCTGGATTAGGGCCTAAACTTGTATTTAAATGGAGCTAGCAAGTGCTAGACTCATAGCAAAGTCATATTATTATATGACACCACTTAAGTCTGAAGAAGGATTAGAGTGCAGTAGAAAATCTTCCGGGACTGAAAAAAAGAGAAGTAGCAAGCCCAAGCAGGGTGTTTACTTACTCTAGTTTAGATAATTGTCCTAATTTTAATTTTTCTTACTGTATACTATACATAACACCAGAAACTATAAATCATTCCCACTGAGTCTAGTCCTTTGACAAGCTGTAAGTTACTGGGTAAGATCTCAAATGGGTACCTTTTTAGCTTGGGCTAAGAGTGGGTTTGATCAGTGATAGAAAAACCAAGAGCGTCTGATCTATTGAAGCGGCAGCTTGGAGACGTATGACCCTAATGACAGCCTCAATCCACTTGAGAGAAAAATTTCTGCTTGCAGAGCTGAGCCAGAAGATTTTTCAATGGCTATAAAAGGAGCCTGGTACGCAGGAAAGCTGATGATCAGTGCCTGTTTCCTAAGACTTAACAGACTTGCTTTTCTCAGATGTGGGTGGCAAGTATTGCAAGAGTCTGTAATTATGAACGTACACATAAGGAATTCAATTACCTATTAATGTTCCTTGGCATTTGTAGTCATAAAAGCATGATCTCATATACTGTAACTACTTTATTTCAATAGTGTTAGACATCATCTCTGCAAGCCTAGGCTGAAGTTATTAAATATACATTATAGCAAAAATTCGCTATGTTTCTATCCAGCTGGTACTTATGTTATCCCTTTTTAGACATTATATACAATCTCTATGTAAATTATTACTAATGGAAAATCTGAGAACTGCAGAGAATTTGCTGGAGCTCTCTTGCATGGGAAAGAAGCCAAACAAGTGCTCATAACATTATATTGTTAGCAGAGCTGTACAGGAAATTATTTCCCATCCCATAGTTTTTTGAGAGATCAAAAACTGTCTTTCATTGCATTGGAATGAAATGAAGAATGTTCAAAGTGAGAAACCTGACAGAAACACCCTTTGCCCTTTACTGAACTAACTACCCTTGTAGTGAAAGCATTCACCATGGTTCCATTTTTCTAGCCTGAGCCAGGCAGAGCAGGATCAGATAATGGTCTTCTGTAACTCATGTAAATACCTTAATCCTAGGTGAGATAGAAATCTTTTTCCTGTGTTCTCTCACTGTGATCACAAATTCCACTTCTAGTGTTTGAATTCCTGCACAAAGTTTTGATTTCAAAGAACTGGCCTGTTCTCATGACCAAAAAAAAAAAAAAAATTAAAACTCTTTAGCATAAAATTTCCAAATAATTCTAGTTTCAAAATTTTGCTACTGGACATTGAGAGACCTCTGACATCATTTTTAACAACAAAAAAGAGTTAAACTCATTGACTTAGATAAAGTCAATGCAGCTAATAGATAAACATCAAAATTTTTGGCTCTCTCTTCAGATGGAAAATACAAGTGTCTAGATAGCTGTTCCAAATAAAAGTAAAATATTAGAATCCAACAGAAATTATAGTAAGGAAAAACTGCCACAACAGAATTCCTAAAAAAAAAAAATCATATTTGCCTTTTGCTATTTTTTCACATCTTTAGGTGAGACAGCACCTCCCAGTACTGTCAAAAATGAAATCACAGAATGGTTGAGGTTGGCAGGGACCTCTGGAGGTCGTCTGGTTCAACTCCTCTACTCAAGCAGGGCCACCTACAGCGTATTGCACAGGACAATGTCCAGATGGCTTTTTAATATCTCCAAGGAGGGAGACTCCACAAACTCCCTGGACAACTTGTGCCAATGCTTGATCATCCTCACAGCCTCACACACCCTCACAAAAAAGTGTTTCCTGATGTTCAGACGGAGCCTCCTGTGTTTCAGTTTGTGCCCAGTGCCTCTGGTCCTGTCACTGGGCACTACTGGAAAGAGCCTGGTTCCGTCCTCTTTGCACTCTCCCTTTAGATATTTACAAACATTGATGAGATTCCCCCCTGAGCCTTCTCCAGGCTAAACAGTCCCAGTTCTCTCAGCCTTTCCTCATATAAGAGATGCTCAAGTTCCTTAATCATACATGCTGGCCTTCACTGGACTCTCTCCAGTGTCTCTTGTGTCTCTCTTGTACCAGGGAGCCCAGAACTGGACATAGCACTCCAGGTATGGCCTTACTAGTGCTGGGTAGAGGGAAAAGATCACCTCCCTCGACCTGCTGGCAACACTCCTAATGCAGCTCAGGATACCATTCGCCGCCTTTGCTGCAAGGGCAGATTCCTGGCTCATGGTCAACGTGGTGTCCACTAAAACCCCCAGGTCCTTTTCTGCAAAGCTGCTTTCCAGCTGGTCAGCCCCCAGTATGTACTGGTGCATGGGGTTGTTTCTCCCCAGGTGCAGGACTTTGCAATTCCCCTTGTTGAACTTCATGAGATTCCTGTTGCCCCATTTCTCCAGTCTGTTAAGATCCCTCCAGATGGCTGCATGACCCTCTGGTGTATCAGTCATACCTACCAGTTTTGTGTCATCAGCAAGCTTGCTGTGGATGCACCCTGCTCCATCATCCATTAATGAAGATGCTGCTTTCATCTGCCAAGCCAGTCATCTCATCATAAAAGGTTATCAGGTTGGTCAAGCATGACTTCCCCATGGTGAATCCATGCTGACTATCTTTTTGTCCTTTATGTGCCTGGAAATGGTTTCCAGGATTAGCTGGTCCATCACCTTCACAGAGATCAAGGTGAGGCTGACTGGTCTGTAGTTCCCTCGGTCCTCCTCCTTGCTTTTTCTGAAGATAGGAGTGACATTTGCTTTCCTCCAGTCTTTAGGCACTTCTCCCAGTCACCATGATTGATCAAAAATTATCAATTGGCCTTACAATGGCATCATCCAGCTTCCTTGGCAGTCATGGGTACCTCCCATCAGGGCCCATAGACTTACATATGTCCAGTTTGTTTGTGTATGTCCTGACCTGATCCTCTTCCGCCAAAGGTACGTCTTCCTTGCTCCAACCTTTCCCCCTGGTCTCTGGGATTTCTGAAGGCCGATATCACTAGTAAAGACTGAGGTGAAGACAGCTTTCAGTACCTCAGCCTTTTGCATGTCCTGTGTCACCAGGGCCCCCGCCCCATTCAGCAGCAGGCCCACATTTCCCCTACTCTTCCTTTTGCTACTTGTGTACTTAAGAACCCCTTCTTGTTGCTTTTGACATCACTTGTCAGGTTCAGCTCCAGGTGGGCTTTTGCTTTCACAAACGCATCTTTGCATGCTTGGACAGTGCCTCCATATTCCTCCCAGGTTACCTGACCCTGCTTCCACCTTCTGTACACACCCTTTTTATGTTTGAGTTTTGCCAGGAGCTTCTTGTTCATCTATGAATGAAATATTTATGGACACCTACTATACAATAAGCTTTTCAAAGAACAATAAGTGTTTGTCTGGCTTTACTTAGTATTTTTCTGATACCATATTTATAATTTTTTGATAATATAATTTATGATACATTTTAAGTAAGTGTTGGGGTTTTTTCGGTCTAATTTACCTCAATTAGAGATTTAATAATGCAGGAACCTTCTTCAGGTTGGCATGTTTCTAACTATTGATTTTGTGACTGGGACTGAAAAGTAGAGATGAATTAAAGAATTAGCTCCATTCTCCACTACATAATTTCTGAGTTATATCCAGTAAAGGACTTAAAAGCCTAAAAGTTACACACTATAATGCTTGGTTTCTATGCTAGGGCACCTAGAGCACATAGAGTTCATGGAGCAGTTCCATAATCCAGAACAGACTCCAAGCCATGAAGTACACTGAGCAAGAAAGGAACCACAGTCAGCAAGCAGCTGCCTCCCAACTTCTCCGAATCACCCACACTTGATAGAAAACATCTCTGCCTGTTGGGAAACAGAGCGTCCTCCTATCGCAGTTCTTTCAAAGAACAATGCACAGCTCATTGTTTCCTTTTGGAAGAGGTTTTTCTTTTATTGTTTTCTCCCCTACCCTCCCCTTCTCTTTCTGCCTCTAATACTGTCCACAAGGTGGAAGATACAGGTTCAAGTTCCTCTTCTGATTGAAGGAAGCTCTGATTTTCCCAGCAAGTGCCATAATCATGAAGCTACAGCACATCTTTCCACCATTTTGCTTTGCCACTGTTTCAAGAACTGAATACTCACAGGGACAGACAGGGAGAACAAGAAAGGCCATGGCTGTAGCCTGTGTTAAGGGTTCTTTGGATAACAAGTCCTCCTCACTTGTAAAACTGTAGGTTTACCCAATATCTGGTTAATGTAGGTCTTGGGACTGCATACCCACTAACTTAGATAGACATACTACGCTCTCACTCTTTCAGTAGACCTCTTTTTCTCTTCTGTACAGTGGCACTACTTCAAAAGCGTAGTCAAAACACCTCATTTAACTATGTAGCCAAAGTCTAGTAGCTAGGCCACAGTCCTAACAGATGGAAGATGCAGCTTGAATCCCCATCAGGCTGGGGAAAGCTTACAACTTCATACTCCGACTTGGGGGCAAGTTCACTATCTGCTAGGGCATTACAAAAAAAGTGGGGCAGAGCCCCTTCTTAGTATATTCTTTTAAAAAAGCAATAGCTATTACTGAATTTTGTAAGGATCTTAAATCTGTCTCTATTTCATGCATGGCCTGAAACTTCCTAACACATTAAGCCTCTGTGAAGAGTCCAATACAAGGAAGTTTAGTCTCTAGATCTTGAATAGACGAAGCATGAGACAGTTATCAAATTATTTTATCAATACTAACATTCAGACAACCTCAAATCTAAGTAAGCAAAAAGTAAAACAACTACCGTACAATGGAGAACTAAGTATATGCTTAGCTGGGAAGCAGATAATCAGTAATGCAGTAAGATTTGCAACTTTTGATTTAGGCACCCAAGTTCCCTTCTGTTGTTGTTTTTTTTTTTTAATTGGACCTGCCCCACAACATTCCATGTAACTTTCCTTTGTTTTATTCAGATGGGTACAAAAAGGCAAATGTTACTCCTTTCTCAAACTGAAATGTTTTGTGAAAACTAAATTAGTGTATTAAGCCACTTTGAGGCAAGACAGACTCCTATATTTATATTACACTTAAGATTATACTTACAAAAAAAAAATCTTAAAAGCACACAGTGTCATTAGTTATAGCATATGAAGCACTGAGTAAACAGCGCAACTAGAAGAATTTAGCTGGAAGCTAGTCTGAAGTATTTGCTTCAAAGTTTAAACAAAAGAACTGTTTATTAAATAACAGCTTTACTAGAAACAAATTTTCCGCATTGCTAAGCCATTATGATACTATCCTTTCTCTCATTTGAGGATGGACTTATAAATTATCTATATAATCTACATATCTAATGTTTGGAGATATACAGTTACTCCAAATGCATTCATCGTCATGGTATCTGAGCGCAAAGAAAATTGTAAAACCAGGAAGAAAATCTGACAGATTGTCCATTCTTCATTGTCTATGTTCCCAGAAGTGTGTATGGTAGAACTATTAGCTTTTTCCCACCTTCTGCCTGTTGTCTCCATGAAGGTTATTGTGGGAAAATTAATGCTGGGATGCGCCTTGCTCTTTCTTCAAAAAGTAGTTAATATTTGAAACAGGCATTTGATATTTCCTAGACAGTTATGAAAAAGCCCAGCTCTGTGCCCTCGCACATTTCAATGCTGTGTGCCTGGCAATTTCAGAATCCTTAAGGGGAAGAGCTATACAGGATCACATTTACAGAATAGGAAGTTATTTCTGCCAGACTAATTAAAGTCATAGAAAACACAGAAAAGAGTTAGAATCTTAAAATGCATTCTTTATTGATCCAGGTCTCAGAGGAAGTGTGTTCCAACAGCAATCTGCTGGTTTGCAAAACAGAAGTCTTATATTACTGTCTGCATTTTCCATTACATACATGAATTTGTAGGCTTCATATACAAATTCATAGGTAGGAAGGCTGTTAGAGTTTACTGTATTTTGGCACTAAATTACACAATTGAAAGATGCACAAATCACAACCAGAGCATCTCCAGCTCAAGAGGTTCAAGAAAAATATAAGCAAAATAAATTATTATTAACCCAGCAGTGTCATAGCTTCGTAGGGGAAAAAAAAAAAAGAAAAATTTAATGATCAAAACTATGATTATGCTATTATTCTCAGGGAGATAAGAATAAGCAAAATAGACTTAAATCATACAAGATTTTGTTTTACTTTTTTTAGCTTCCTAAAATGAAATAGGCTTCTACATCCATTCCCGTATGAAAAGCATATAATGAGGACTATGATACTTTCATTTCTTTGCTTAGCACAGTCAAAGGTACCTAACAAGTCTTTGCAGTTACTGGCATTTTTCACTATTACATTATATCATTTGACAGCACATTCACGGAACAGAAAAAATCTCCTGCTTAGTCCTTTGATCTTAGTCTGAGGAAGTTATGGTATTCAAACTATATTGGTCCCAGGCATACCGACATTTCAGGCCCTCTAACTTCCCCTTGTCTTTCACCCCCAAAACCAGCAGGAAGGAACCACTAAACTAAAGCAAGCAGAATGAGAAAAAGAAATTATAAACAAAATTTCAAAGCCAAACAAACAAAATTCAAGCAATAGCCCTTATTATTCACCTCTCTTTGGAACAGACACACAGTGAGCACAGGAGCATTACCTGATGGTCTATGTTCTCTCATTTTTTCTAATGTTACGGCTTGAGACCATCCTCTCTTAGTTTTGTATTGAACTTCTTGGTCAAGGTCTGCTGTATAGATTAATTGGTAGGAGCGGTTGGCCCATGCCATACACCGTGATGCCTGTTCCAGCAGAAAAGTCAAACAGAATTTTGCTTTTACCTGTTAACAGACAACAAACAGACCTAGACTCATTTTCACTTTGTTGCAAACATCTTCCAACAAGTGATGGCAGACAAAAAAATTAAACACTGAAAGAGAAGTATATTTGGCCTCTGGGAAAGAAACAAAATGACCTAAGACTTACTTGAGAAAAGTTGGTCTGTGTGGAGAGAAAAGATTAGATTCTGCAGACAAATGACAAAATAATCTACCAAATTATTCACCACCGCTGCCTAGGGTAGCTATAAAGTCTGTATGAATGTTTGTTGCTTTTTCCAAAGATCAGAAGAAATACAAAAGAAGAAAATATTTATGGAAGTATTCAATCCTGCAACAATTATTGTGTCATTTTATATTACATATACATTATATATAAAAAATATTTTATATTATCAGTGACATCCCAGGACTGATCATGTGCAATAAGACTGGGATCAAAGTCTGAATTTTTTTCACAATACTCATCCAGTGCCAACAGGAGAAAAAATTTTTGTTCGGTTCAATGAATAGACAAAAATCACTACTGTGAAATGCGGTAACACATGATGAGGTCAGGTTCTGGACTGTCAAAACCTCCTGAGTGAATTCAGGTGGAAGCAAATCCACCCGGGCAAAACGAGTAATTTCCTCCTGATGTAGCGGAGGCGAGAGGGAGCAGAATGGGCCCACGGAACTCGCACGGAAGAGCAGTTCTACACAACCTCGCGGGACCGGGCCGGGCAGGTCAGCAGCGGGGCCCTGCCCCAACCGCCGCAGCCCCTGCCCCTGCCGCCACGTCCGCCGGGGCCGGCCCAGAGCCCGACCCCTGCACAGCAGCCCCTCTCCCCACCACCCCCTTTGCAAACGGGCACAACCCACGCTCCTCCGCCGCCTCAGCGAGAGCCCAGCCCCAGCGGGGTGGCATTTTAACTGTTTTTACACAGACGTGCCCAGCCTCTCCCCAGCACAGCCCCAGCACCAGGCAGCCTCCTGGGCCGCCAGCAGGACGGCGGAGGCTGGGACCCGGCCCCTGCGGGCACGGCACTGTCTACAAGTCGCTGAGGGAACCGCCCCGGCAAGGCGAGGACTCGCCCGCTCTCGCCTCCGCCTCCCACTCATGTCGATAAATCATTAGCGGCCGAGATTTTATTTTTTTTCCCTCCTCCGGGAGGCACGGCGTTTCCAGGCGTCTGTACTCGAAGGTAAACCGCCGCGCCAGCAAATGCCTTCCCCATGACCGTATCCCCGCCAGGGACGGCTCCGAAGCCCTGCCCGCCGGCAGGCCCCCTCCCCTCCCCTGCGCTGCCGGCACCGGGCCGGGCCGGGCAGGGCAGGCGGGGCGGGCAGGGCGGCGCGGCGGCGGCGGGCGATTGGCTGGCGGGCGGCGGGCGGCCGGGCGGGGATTGGCTGCCGCCCTGCCTTTGTTCGGCGGCAGCCACTGCCGCAGGGCAGCGGAAGTTTGAGCGCGGCGGCGGCGGCTGCTGCTACTACCACCGCCACCTCCACCTCCTCCACCACCTTGGCTCTGCGCACCGCAGCCCGGCGTCGCCGGCCGGGAGCTGCCTCACGCCCCGCTCCGGAGCACGGCCCGGCCCGGCCCGGCCCGGCGGCAGCATGGACCTGGAGAGTAAAGTGAAAAAGGTAAGGTGGGGGCTGCCCGCTGAGTAACCTGCCCCGCCGGCCGGCGGCGTCCGCCTGCCCAGGGAGTGGCGGCCGCGGACTGGCCTCGCCGCTGCCGCCCGCGGCGGGGACTCCGCTGGAGCCGCGCCCCGAGCGCTGGGGTCGGCCGCGGAGCGGTGCGACCTCCCGGCGCCCTGCTCCTCCCGCTCGGGCTCCATCGCCCCCTCTCAGAGGGTGAGGGGGCAAGGTGAGAGGCAGGCAGAGCCGCCTGCCAAGGGACCGCCTGCTGCCTCGCCCTCGAGCGGAGCAAAAAACTTCTCCCCTGCTCCCGGCGCTGATTAAGAGGCTGCGGCTCTTTCTCCGGGTAGCCAGGCGGGTACCCCCGTCCTGTGTGCAAGCACTGCTGTCTTTTAAGTAAAAGCATGTGTCCCCCGAAGGAGCTGTGGTCTAATTGCGTTCAGGTGTGTGCTCTGTGTGTGTAGGTATGTGCGAAACCTAAATTACATGCAACCAGAATGCTGTTCGTGGGTATGCTGAAGATCAATTTCTGACCTTTGATGTGACTAGCCCATTACAAATGTGCTGTCAGCGTTTGTATGGATTACCCTCCTGAGACAGAAACTTAGGGTTTGGGGTTTTTTAAGGCATATTGACTAGTTAGTTTCGAGTCAAACTGGCAAGCAGTGAAGGATAAGTAACAGAAAGTGATAAGTAATCCAATTGTATTAGTTCTCTTTCCAAAACTCGCTATTTAAAACTTCATATGTAAAACTGATTTCATGTGGGACGCACCTCTGAATCTTTGCTTCTAGTGCTTCTGCAAATTAAATTCAGCACTTAAGCAATGACTCTTTTAATAAGAACATCTTTATAGTACATGTTAGGAGGCTACTTGATAAAGGCAGAAGGAGCTTTGCATATGAACATGGGTTAAATCTGTATGTAACCCTCTTTGGTATATCAAAACTAGTCTTTTGAAATGTACATTGTATGGACATGTGTGGTATGTATTCCTGAATTGTTATATTTAAGGGTAGTAACTTGTTTTAAAGTATGCGTATGTGCTTTTGTATACCTGTATGCTTTTCCAACTTGCAAGCTAGTAACTGACCCAGATATGGAAGTAGTTGTGCAGCGTGGAAGGCTACCCATTAAGTCAAGGCTGAATCCTATTGAAGCAGGTTAGCCTTGAGTTACAGCTTTCTCTGAGTGATATCACCATGTGATGATGTCACCTGGATGAGGGTCCTGGTTTGGAGAAACTACATGTCTCATTCCTCAGTCAATGTTAGGCTATCAGTGTATAGATGGGTGTAGCTAAGTACTGTCACTATCTTCAGAAGCTAGTCATGTGCACAGGGTTGTCCCCTTTGTGTGACTTCTTGTATGTAATGAAAACAAGCTTCTTGAGTAGATTTGTTTATATTTTCTAAGCATGTTTTAAAACTTAAACTTGACTGCGTCACAGAGCTTGTTCACTGAAAGGTTTTTTTGAACTCCAGGAGGGGAGAGATGCATATTTGTGCAAGATAGAGCATTCCTATTCAGAATTTCTTCATTTAAAGAGAAAATAAATATTTGCTGTGAAATACTGATAACTGATAGTGGAGGCTTGGTTTGAGTGAACTTGTAGTTGCTGAACATCCACTTTAAATTGCACTGTAATTACTGGGTAGTTGTGTGTGTTGTAAGTTTTATCTGACTATTTTTGTCATGCTTTTCTTTGGTCATCTTTTCTCCTTCATCAACTTCAAAGATTCCTGAAGACTTTTCTGAACCTGCTCAAAGAGATGCAGAAGCTGGTGCCACAAAAGAAACCAGCAAAGCTCTGTTTGTAGAAAGTAATTTGTATTTTCTATTCTGTTCAGCTTTATTAATACAGTGAAGAGATGTTTATGATGTGAAGAACTTCACGTTTTCTCTGTTTCTACTATATGTATGTTCAGGAAACTACTTCTGTTCTTCCTCTGTCTCCCCTCCCTTGTTCATATCTCCTCATCACCTTCTTTCTCTTTATAACTTGGGTGAAGCTCACTTCCCAAGAGAACAGACAAGGATCTGTGACAAGTCAATGCAGGGAGAACTGGGAAGCTTTGCTATGTACCAGTGTGTTTGGTACTAAATCCTTTTCTTTTTTGACTATTGATATTTACTTAATCAAAACTTCTTCAGATCTTGTATACCGCAATGAATGAATAACAGTTCACATCAACTCTGCAAAGGTTGCAGGTCTTCAATCTCTCCATCCTTTCATTCCTATTCTCAACCTGTTTGTTTCCTTATCTTTTACTTCTGTCTCTTTGCCAACTTCCCCCTTTCTTGAAAGGTGGAAGAACATTCTGGGAAGTTTCCAGTCAAGTTTACCAAAACCAGTAAACCACTTGGCCATTAAGAGAAGCTTGCCTTTAGGTGGAGATGGCCCTATCAGATTTTTAGTCCATCAGCAGTAATGGATTACTTAACCACACATTGTGGTTCTCACCCTGTCTTTGTCCTGCACCCTGGGTCAAAGTAATGTGAATCATTTCACAAAATCTGCTTGCTACCTTATGTTAACTTTTTCTTTTCTAGTGACTTGTACCTATTTACTGCCTGGCAAATGAAGGTAAATGTTAGGGACTAATGAGTGGCTGACCTGCCTGTTGGGTAGAAGTTTCAAGAAGACTGAGCAGAAGAAAGCAGGAATTGCCACGTTGTCCCCAAATAAGTTGCCATTCCCTTACTCCTCTGAACTCAAAGTCTGAGTTTAGAAGTTGGCTGTTCTGTAAGCCTAGTATTCCATAGAGCAGAGGGAAATGAATGCCCAGTGGAGCAGGGTGTGGTGTGGGGGCTCAGATACCCAGCTGATACTGTAAAAGAACAACTTTTTCCCCCACCCACAACTGCTAATGTATAACTGCACAGGGTAAAATAATGGGGCTGTTTTCTGCTTCTAGAAAACTCAAGAGATAAAGTTTCCCAGGTGACATTTCTAAGACTTCTCCAAGTGTCAGTAGTCCATGAGTCTGTTCTTCAGTTGTGAGCTTCTGCATTGTCTCTCTGGAAAGCTGCCCTTGGCTTTCAAGGGGCTGGTACTGTACTGGAGAAAAACATGCACATATACATGAATAGTGCATTTATATCTATGTGTCTGGGTTTGTATGAAGAGAAAGGACACTTCTGAACTGGCTCAGGAAAGACTGTTTTCAGTGTTGATATCTTTTTTTTTTTTTCCCCCAACATTTAACAGTTCTAGCACAGTTCATGTGACAGGAATTGCCTCCCCTCTGGTACAAGCCCACTAGGACTGAAACAGCCTACCTGTCCTTCAGCAGGAAGCACTATTGTCCCACCTGCCACAATTTCAAGCCCATCCTTTTAGCAGCCAATAGCTTATATATTTGCTGTCTTGTAAGAGAAAACCAGTTTGCAAGAAACACAAATTTCACACTGCATTTTCAGCACTGAGAATATATGTGCAACATGTACATATATACGGAATAACGTGTAACTTTTTTGCAGTCAGGTCACTGTGCTTCTTAAAAATGTAAAATAACTCTGGCATATATTCTGGCAGTGAATAGTGTGGGAAAATATAGTTGCACCACAGTCTTTTTAGCTACAATGTAAACCCCAAGTCCAATTCCTTACTGTCTGTTACACTCTCCCTCTAAAGGAGATGAGGAGTTCAAGGCTGACTGTACAGTTTTCTCCTTTTTCTTGGGAG
Source organism: Ciconia boyciana (assembly GCF_034638445.1). Lineage (NCBI taxonomy): Eukaryota > Metazoa > Chordata > Aves > Ciconiiformes > Ciconiidae > Ciconia > Ciconia boyciana. The sequence continues at coordinate 28,849,135 of NC_132934.1, read as the reverse complement.
GAATTGGATTTGCTGTTGCATTTGAGGATCACTAAGATAGCTTTGTATATAAAAAGAGATTGCATAACAGAGCTGAAGCCTAAAAACAGTAGCTCCAGCTTGAAAAGCACTTGTGCAACAAACCGACCACTATTTCTCCCAAATACAATATATGCTGTGTTCTCCAACCTTGCTTTGAGGGTATAGGAAAAATGAAGATTTAGTGCTTTTTGTTGAAGACCCTGTTGGAACAAAGTTCTGCTAGTCTGGATTCCTGCCCTGTCTGTCACCTCCCTGAACTTTGTAAAATGAATCAGCAGGTCATGGTCCTGCTTTGCAGTCCTGCTGGCAGCATCGTCTTGTGCTTCACTAGAGAAAAGAATCTGGCAGCGAGTCTGCTGGGTATAAGCTTTCACAGTATAATACTTCCTTTATGAAAGGAACTTTGATTGCAGTGGTGAAGGGGCAGGGGAGTGTTTTGGGGGGAAGAGGTGCAACTTCTTGAATGTGGAACATCTGCCTAGTTTTTCTATGGGCGTGAGACTCGGTTGTTCTGTTACAGTGGAAAACCAAACATGGAGTGCTTTAGACATCATTAAGTCAACAACTGTAATGCTCTTTGATAAATGCATGGTGAGTAAAGTATGTATAGGGGCAAAGTCAACTTTTTCGTGTTTTGCAAAGCATGATTTAGTACTATCTGCTGGGCTACGCTTCCTGTTGATGTCACTGTTTGTTTTGGTGTTCCTGCCATGGAAACCCAGGATAGTAGAGCGCTTTTGCTGTTCCTTATGTATAGTACAATCAAGGAAATACAAATCTATTCATGGGTGAGTTTTGCCTGCAAGAAGTATGAAAACAAGCATGGAGATGAGAGGTACTACTTGAGTTTTGTTAACAAGGAAACTGAGTAACTGCTTCCTGCATATGTTGTGGTGGGATTTTTCCTCTCAAAATATTGATGTGAATAGTTTTCTGGAACACCTGTCTGAAGGCACACCCCTAGTTACTTTTTGTCTGTCATTCCTGGATATCAGCTTGGCAAAGATGGCAAGGCTAAATTAAACTTTTTCGACTTTTTTTTCTGGTGAAAGTACTCCCCAGGTGTTTGACCTTAAAATATCATTAAATGCCTGAATAGCAAACCAAGAATCTCCATGGATACAGGGCTGCATGACTTCTAAGATTAGGTGAAACTTTCCTTAATAAGCATAATTTATATGTCAAGTATTAAACAGTGAGATGGAAAACTAACTTTAACTTAAAAGTATTCTGTCATTAAAGGCACAAATGTCTGTTTCTGCAAGTGTTCCTGGAAATAGAAGAAATTTTCTTCCTTTTCTCTAAGTAAAATAATAATAATGGTGAGTAGCAATTGTGAAGGAAACTTTATTTGTAAAAATTGTTTGAAACCACTTTTTTTTCTACCTCAAGCAGGTATACGGAACAATTCTTGCAAATGAATGGCTTCCTCCTAGCAGATACCGAGTTTACAGATGTAATGGGATGGATGTAAATATATATATTGTACTGTAGTTAATTGTATTTTTATAATCTCTTAAATAGATATACATGTTTGGAGTGTATATATAATATACATGCACACATACATTTGTTTTATATAGGGTGTATATGTAAAAAACCCCTAATACATACTTTCCACTAATGTGAAGAGTTGGTGAGGTTCTTCTAGGTGCTGGAGACCTGCGGGAATAGTAGGGCTGTGAAGATGAGATCTTGTCACGCCTGTTATCTAGGATCTTGGACTTGGTCAAATGAATAGGGTCAAGAGTCAAGGGAGTAAGGAGGCCTCTGTCATGACAATTCCAGATTACATCAGATGTAACTGTACTCTGGTACTGCCGTACGTGTGTTTCTGGTCTTTTTGTTTTTTAAAGTCTGCCTAATCCTCCTTTTGTATCTTGTTTTCAGTCTGAGGCTGTCTAGCTGCAGCTTCTAAAAGCACTGGCTGAAAAAAAACATGCACTTTCCTGCATGACTAAAGTTCCTAATAAGTGAATATGTAGATTTCCATGTCTGCTTCTGAAAACCTAATATTAGAAGATGCAACTGTTGCTGATGTCAAAACAAAATACACAAGTATTGTGAAAATGCCTCTGCAGCATTGGGTGATGGATAGTGCTGTATTGGAGGTTTACAGACAGTGTTATAGCATGTGTCAACTGCATTCAAACTTAGGTAGCATAATACTGGACTTTGTGAATAAACACCACTTGTTTTCTGTCCAGCTGAGATCTTTAATAGCTGTTAGTCTTTTGGTAGTAGACTGTATAGCAGTGTCTTGAATATTTATATTTTAAGCTGTCTGATGTTTAGTTGAAGACATCACAATAAAATAAATTCTTAGTACTTCTGTACTATCATAGACTGCTGCAGCTCCTTGGTTTATTCTTCTGCCCAGATCGTCTTTCAAATATTTTTCTTGGGTGCAACCACTTTTTGGCATCCTTCTTTCTGTGCAAATGGACTTCCTTACCCAAGCTTCTACATCTTAATCCCAGTCAACTTTTCCCTAGATCTAAATGCATATTTAAAAAAAGCTAGGACAGACTTGCCATCAATTTTAATGGACATGTTAAATAATAACAAATATAGAGTGGTCTGTGGGATAGTGCTTTTCACTACAGATGAAACTTTTTTCTCTCTCCTCATACAGTGTCTCTAGTCTTATAAGAGCATTGTCTAGATATAATCATGTCTTGTGTTTGGTGTTTTTTCATTCTGGAATCATAAGAAATAACATAACTGTTCTGTTTTTAAAGTTTAAATGCTGTAACCTATTTTAATTTCCAGTTTGTTGTGTTTCCCTACTGGAGAAGACTTCTGCTGGTACAGACAGTGATACAAGATCAGGTCTCAGCAATAAAGCATGCACAGCACATGAGATTTCTGGTGTGTCTTGTTCTCACGTTTTTTGGGGTTGTTTTTTTTTGCACACTTGGCTTTACCTTGACTTCTTTGGCAGTTCCTAAGATACATTAGGATATGCCAGAAATCCATTCTGTTGTGCTGTGCTGGTCTTTTTCTCAAGCCTACATTGGAAATGGGAAACAGTATCACTTGATGTGGCCCCTGAAATATCTAAATGGATCAATAGTTAGGTAATCATCAAACCAGAAGATCCCTGGGATTTCATGCTAAATCCAAGAACAGCTTTAGCATCACTTCTGCCCTTGAAGCACTCAAGGGCACAGGAGAAAAATCTGCAAAAAGGACAGTGAAGAGGATTTAAGTCTGTTCTGGGACTCACTGTTAATTATCGCAGCCCACTAATGACAATTTTCTCACTGTATAGCCACAACTCTTCAAATTCTGGAGAGGTCTCAAACAATGGAATGACTTCTGGTCTTCTGCAGGGACTAAGTACTGGTTTTGTGTCTTACTGTCTGGGGCAAGGTGAAAGAATAACGCAGCTCACCTGTCTGGTGGTACAGGAGTCCCCTCAGGGGGAGGAAGGAAAAGGAGCCAAGACCCGAGTTAGCTCTAGTCTTTTGGTGGGACAAGAGGTAAAAGAAATCTTGTGGGAGGCAGACCTAGAAATGCCAAGTGGAGCTTCTGCAGTGGTTTTCTTACCACTGCACCCCAGGGGCTCCTTTGTAAAGGGACAGGAAGATCGGAGCAGCTAGTTTTATTTGAGGGCTGTATTTCTGCTGGGTGTGATGACTATTAAATGGTAACTATTAAAATAATTAAAGACTTCCAGTGGAACTCTGTCAGGATAGTCTTAATATTGTTTGTGTCCAGCTGCTTAGTGGGAAGGAATAGAAAAGAGAATCGGACTCTAGTCATGGTACAGTGATAATATGAGAGACAGCAGGCAGAAGCTGCAATGTGAGAAATTCTGCTTAAACATATAGATTTTCTTTCCTCTGTGTGGTCCGATGTTGTAATGGGCTGTTGAATCTGCATCTGGACAAGGCCCTGGGCAAATCTGATTTCATTGCACTTGTTCTTCATGGGCATTTGGGTGACCTCCAGAGAGCCCTTTCAACTTAAAATAATATATGCTTATTAAAAGCAAGTAGAGGCAAGCTTTAAAAACTACTGCTCTGTCTTATGCTTTAATTCATCTAAGATTTCTTAGGGCTTATCTTTGTTTTTCCTGTAACCATCAACAATAATCTTGTTCTGTGAGATTACACTTTAACTATTAAAAAGCTAATCCTCCATTCATCACAACATTATTTTTTTTACCAGCGCTGTGAACTGTAGCACAGTTCATTCCACATAGGAACTAACTTGTTAAACTTATCCATATTTTACCACATAAGAGAAACTGTAGCTGACAAAATATAATTGCGTTTATATTGGCCTGCAGACTAAACTGGCCATCTACCTCTACATGCATAATCTATTTGTCCACGATTTATTTTTTTAATAGCATCCCATGTGGGGAGGTGTTTTGTCTGATGGTCTGTGAAATCTGCTGTATTTACAGAATACAAATTCTGAAATTAGTATTCTAAAATTGCAACAAAGCAGGACTTCAACATTTGCTGGCAGGTTTAAATTAAGAGGAGGGAGACACAGGATTTGTTGTACTTTCATTCTTGGTCATGTTCAATAAATTTAACAATAAACCCTTCTGATAAGCCTATTTCTAGCAACTGCTGTGTTTCTCTTGCCCATCTGAACAAACTATTAGACACTTGAATTGGACCATTTGGGTTTTTAAGATGACATAAGCTTCTACAGATGGCTCTTTAATGTAATGATAAACAACTTTTGACACCGGATTCCAGTCTGAACTGAAATGGGGCAGTCTTTCAGTAATTCTCACGTAGCTGTAACCATTTAAAATTATTTGCCCTTGAGGACTATTTAATCTTGAAAGCAGCATGTGATGGAAGATCTCAGTCATTTATATCATCTTCCGTACTCAGACTATTTAAATCTGTATTGCGTATGTTTGTAATACCAGATGGTTTTGGATAGCTTTTCCTGTAAAATGAAAATTAATGGCAGTAGGAAGGCAGGAACCTTCTTCTGGCAGTATTTCAGCTGACCTATCTGTGCCACTTCTCCCATAACTCCATTTATGGGGAACACGGATTCCCTCCTGTTCTGAGACATGCGTTCCTGCTCCAGTGTGTGCTCGGCCTGCTCCGTATCTCCGGGTGCTCCAACACGGAGACGGCTGTGTCCTTTGGAGTGCTTAAACATAGGCGACAGCAGTGAAGAAGCACACTGCAGCTTTAGGCTCTCTGAATTTCCCAAATTACAGCAGAATTTGCTGCTGATGAGGAAACAGTCACTTCTGAGGCTTCCTTACCGCTGAAACGGGTCCTGCTACAGTGCTGCGGAGGAATATATGACATGCACTGACTGTTAGATAGCACACAGTGCTTTTGAGTTTGACTATTGTTATTTTATATCTTTATTTTTGGCAAGCAGCCACATAGCTTCTCTGTTAGAACAAAGGTAGGGCTGTGTGCGCATCTGGAATCGTGTCTAATTCGGTTCTCAGTGTGTCCCTTAGTTTTGAGCTAAACCTTTTCCATAAGGTGACCAGACCTTGCATATAGAAAGGTCATGCCCCTCTTTCTTTTTTTGCAGCAAACCAAGAAATACATTTCAAAACAAGTCTATCTTGTTTGCTAATTCAGTTTATTTGCCTCAAGCTGCATAAGCATTTACTTAATGATGTGCTCTTTATTACTGGGGAGGGAATATGGAATCCTGTATTTCCAAAGAAATCTGCACTGAGACTTCTGGTTGTGAAGATGAAGTAGGCTGGCTGGTTGTTGTCCACTTAGTCTGGAGAGGGAGTATGTTTTGGATGGAATGTTTAGACAGCAGATATTTCCTCTCCTTAATTTGCTTCTGGAGATGTATTTTTAGCTTTAAAAAGCCCTTAAATCTTAGGAGGTTTGGAAACTATACATTAAAAAATTGCAAAAAACATTTTCATCTTCTTACTTGCATTTCAGATTTTGTTTTGGGAATTCTTGAAATGTTAAGGCTATTTCTCTGTGTACTGTACAACAGCACTCTATACACAAGTGATCCTAGATTTCTAAGCCTTCTAATTACAACACTAATACAATTATCATTATTCCCCTTTCTCCCCCTTCCCCTCTCTGTAAAGGAGGGGAGAGCCCAAGCATAAAGAAGTAATGCCAGTTTGTAGCTGAAGTAGCAGCTAGAGAGAATGGGTTAATGTTGGCTTTACTTTTTCTTTGGGGGGGGTGGTGGGAAGGAGGCAGTAGGGCAGTGCAAGCATGTTTTAAGTTTAACAGCTTTTTAGGGAGGATGATTTTAAAAACCAACCAAAAAAAGCTAAACAACCAACCCCAAACAAAAACCAACCTGTGCTGAAAAAGCAATTGTTTTGTGTTGCTTTAGCTTCCTCTTTCTCTTTAGAGAGCATCCTGACCAACACTTTGTTCTCTTCCTGTATGACTCGACAAGAGGCCTCAGTTGTTTTCTGATATACGGTGTGTGTGCATGAGGTACAGTGTACGTATGGCAGAGCTCTGGATTCCAGATGAGAAGACCCCTGTAAACACCCATCTTCAGTGGAGATGAACTTTTATTAACCCGTTAGCTTTATATATCCAACATAGACAAAAATGTAGTTGATGAAAGAGAACTTAATCTTTAAAGTTATGTTTATTTTAGATGTTTGCTGGTCTGGCTTCAGGTTCACGCCTATAGCATGTGAACTTCTTAAGCCGTTAGGCTGATAAAGATGTCGCCACGATCACAGCAGGCTTGTATTTCTTCTTCCAGATAAGGAAGGAAGAAATAATTTCGTGTCCCTCTGTCCGTCCCTGCAGTTGCAAGCAGTAGCTTAATAGCTGCCAAAGTATCTCTTCTCCCTAAATAGACCATAATCTGCAGGAAAGTTTTGTAATTTCCTCAGGGATGTCTAATGACTGTAGAGGCAGTGATCCTTCAAATTATAAAATAACTGAAAACATGGTATTCCCTGCATCTTATAATGTGTTCTGTGTTGAGCAAGTGGTTTGTGAATAATCTGTTCCTTCATTTTGGACAGAAACAAGTTGGAAGTTGAGCTATTTATATCCTTGTACATACGGCAGCAGCAGTATGACTTCTCAGAGTAAATCGCAAACTTCTTAAGTAATAATTAGATGTGGCGCTACAGTTTTAACCCTGGTATTGTATTGTTCTTGCCAGAACTAAGATTAATACCAGAACTTGTCAGCTCTAGCTCACTTTCCATTCATGGTAAAAGCGAAACTGGAGGTGAGCTGTCTCCTTTGCAATGGCCATCCCTCCCACTGCATCTGCCTACAGCTAACCGGGAGTGCTCCTCACGCTGCTGGGGTGGTGGGTGGGAGCGTGGGATGGGTTCCCCTCTGCATGGTGGGCATGAGCCTGCACACCCAACCGTGGCCACAGTTCCATGGTCCTTCATCCGTCTGATGCAAGAGCAATGTTCCCCAGAGGTTTACAGAGCTGGAGTGGGGCATTTTAAATTTACTGTGTTATATGAATGCATAAGTGATGGTGCTTGGTGTCTATTTTTCACCTTGAACTTCCAGTGGCTGTTACTCAGTTAACTGCTGATGTGTTGATATGTTGTGTGAATACCTGGCCTTTACTCTGTGCTGGTTTATATATCTTCTCATATTTCCTCTGCATTATGAATTGGTCATCTGTCCTTTTAATCTTTTCACAGTGAAAACCCTTTGCATATCATTTATGGTCATTGCTTTCATAAACTGTGCTGTTTCTTTCTCCTTGGAAAGTAAGCCAGTGTTAGTCCAGCTGAAACATAATTGTAAAGGGTATGTTCTGCTCTCTATCACTATCAGAGTAGTCTCAAATATACTTGGGAATTAGACAAATCACTTAGATGTTTTCTTTATTCCTATCAGATGCCCAGGTTAGTGCATATAAATGTGGGATCTGTTTATTTCTTGATCTCCTGTATTTTGCCAAGTCATATACTGCAAATTACTTTGTCCTGACAGCTGGATTAAATGTCCTTTGAGGTCTTATGGCCTCACTTGCTGTGGTTTCACAGCCACAGACCTAAGGAAGGGCTGCAAAGAATCTGCTGCTTCCCTTGTGTGAAGCTTGCAGAGCAAGCTGGGCTAGGGAGACAAGTCACCAGAAAAATACTTGGTTTTGGCTAAGGCTGACTTTCTGCCTGCTAGCTCAACCCTATGAACAAGCTTGTGCGAACACTGTCACTTATGTACCTACAGTAGAAAGGTGAGTGGACCCCAGAATACTGTCCTGATGTCGGCCTAGTCAAATGCTTAATCTTTTGCTTTAGTTGTGGATTGTAGATTATAAATGCAGCAGTAAGATCGTTCATGCAGCGTATTTCTTGAAGCTGACTGTAGTCATCTTGCTCTGTACACAGATGGGCTTGGGCCATGAGCAAGGATTTGGTGCCCCCTGCTTAAAATGCAAGGATAAGTGTGAAGGATTTGAGCTTCATTTCTGGAGGTAAGTGACACCAGATGTCTCTTAAGCTGTGACTTGGCACTGCAGATCTTGACACATGTATACTGCTTTTGTTCTCCCTTTCAATTAAACTATTCAGGTGCTTTAAAGAAGCTGTGTCTAAGTTCAGGGCCAGGGCTTCTCAGATGCATTACAACAGTGTTTAAGTATGTAATCACTTACGAACATACATTTCATCTGCACTGAAGTCAATGGTAGTACTTCTACTGAAGCATTTGCTTAATAAACAGTTGAAGTAAGTTTGTAAAAACATCTCTATCCCTACAGTAAGAGAGATGACAGGGAAGAAGTGTGCTTTATCTGAGTAACAAAATGCTTTCTCAGCTCCTGACCAAATACATAAGCTTTGATCTGAGATTTTAGGTAAAATTATCTTATCTATGTTGAAAAGATGCTGAACTTTGTATACATCTACAAATGACTTAGAGAGGGAAGAAGTGTCATAATTCAAGTAAGTTAGATAGTACTTGGCCTTGGATGATGCACTGTTCCTAAACTAGTAAGAGCTGATGAGCTGATAATAGCTGCAGTAAATAGGCTATGCTATAGTCTATGCCATTACTTCTGCAGAAATGTTGTATTCCTTTAAGACGTTTCTTGTCTTACTGAAACCTTAAAGTATATGTCTAGCTAGCTCAGTTCACTGATTATACTGGGTGTGCTTTAAGATATAGCTTAGTGATTCTGATTTATAAAAATCCCTCTTAAAGGGAACAGCCTGCAAAGGACATAAAAATAAACAATTGTTAGCAGCACTAGCACATGCTAGCAGTGACAACGATTACATTTCACCAATGCTGTTTAGCTACAGTCATAACTGTACCTGAAGTAGGGTTTTATTTTGTGGGGCTTTTTAAGGTAGTCTTTACATCCCAGCCAGAGTGGCATCAGGTGCGGATAAGGCCTGGAGATTTTACATCTTTACCTAAGTAAGCATTTGACTGCAGCTGAGACTCAATTTAGAAAATAACCAGAGAAACAGACCATAGCAAAAACTTGCTATAAGTTGATGAGGATCTAGCTTCTCAGTTATGTATCTGTAATATGTAACTATAGAAACAACTTACAAATAATGACATGGAGCAAGAAGTGGTAATACACTAGTAAACAAACATGATCCTCTAAAGATAGAGGAAATTATTAATTTATGGAAAGACTTTTTCAATATGCCCTCAGTCGCTGAGGGGACTCATGTAGAGGTACTAGAAAAATAGAACACAGTTAATGTGTAGGTAATTCAATAAAACATAATAAAAATTTTTGCAGGAGTAAGTAGTGTTGTTTATCCATGGTTAGATGAGAAATTATGTCACTTCCTACTTGAGAGAAAGATCTTTGTTTAGAGCCAGTGTGTGGAAATCACAAGTCACGGAGAAAAAAGGACTAGGCCATTTAACTTTTTCTCAACTCTTCCTTTTTGCCCTCTTTTTCTTAGTTCCTATTATTAAGAGACCTTGTAATTCCTAGCTTATTCTTAAACAGGGAAGAATTTGGGATAAAAAGATACAAAATGTCTAAAGTTATTTAGTCATGTAATAGCATGTTTACCGAGCTAGAATGTGTCTGCTTCTGTGTGTGTATTTGGAGGTTTTTGTGTGTGGTTTTCTTTATATGCATTTCACTATGTTCTTGTGGTTAGGGCTTATTGTGCCAGGTCCTGAATATGTAGCTTGTCAGAGCACTGTCTGTCCTAGAAAGCAAGAGCCTGTAGACAGCAGTGGATTAAAAAGCAAGAAAGAAAAAGACATAAAAACAGTGGATCTCTAGTTAAGGTTTAATTTGGAAATCTAATCTATATAGGATAGGCCAGGTAGATAGGGTTGCTGGAAGTAGTCTAAGAAGCATCTTCTTGGTGTCAGACAAATGTGGCACGTACCTCCAAAGTAGTTGAAAAGTTAGCCATTGAGGCAATTCAAGAATGGGTTAGAAAATAGCTGTTTCTCCAGCGGAGCCGCTACTGCAGACAGGAAGGGTGTGAATCTGAAGTCTGAAATCAGTCTTGTGTCAACAGTTTTCAAAGGAAAAAAAATATATTAATATATGTTTTGCATGATACAGAGATTTTGGGATTCCACCACTTGAACAGAAAGGGATGGATCCCTAATACCTGTTCACTTAGTCATGTCATCCTTAAAATCTGAAACTCTCTTCTAAGTAGAAGCAAACTATAGCAGAAGTGGACAGAATATAGTCTCTATAACATGAATGATCGGGAGCAGTTCAAGGTTAATCACTAATTTCACTATTGTGTCTCTGTAAAAGATAGGTGTTGAAGTAGGGATTGTAGTTAAAGAAACTGTTACAAGTTGGGAAGAGTAACTGTGGTGGGTTGACTCCAGCCAGCAGCCAAGCACCCACACAGCTGCTCACTCCCTGACCCTCACAGCAGGGTGGGGGAGAGAAAAGGGAGAATAAAAGTGAGAACTCCTGGGTCGAAATAAAGTCAGTTTAACAGGTGGAGGAAAGAGGAGGAAAAAGCCCAAGTGATGCAAAGGCAGTCCCTCACCATGTCCCACCAGCAGACTGATGCCCAGCCAGTCTCCAAGCAATGGCTACTTTGGAAGTCAGAAACCCTGCCTTCTTCATCCTCTACCCCCGTCTTATTGCTTAGCATGACATGACATGGTATGGAGTATCTCTGTGGCCAATTTGAGTCAGCTGTGCCCCCTCCCAGCTTCTTGGCCACCCCCAGCTTACTTGCCGAGGTGGGGATAGAGTCCAAAAAAGAGTAAGCCCTGACACGGTGCAAGCACTGCTCAGCAAAAGGAAGTGCTATCAACGCTGTTTTAGCCACGCATCCAAGACACAGCACCCAACGGGCACTGAAGAAAGGTACGTGCATGCCAGCTGGACCCAGTACAGTAAGTGAGGCAGTAGTTGTGTTTGCAGCATGGGCAAGCTGCAGTCCTTGCTGTGGTCTGTGTAAGGGTGACACTGCCCTCTCCTGGGTGGAGCTGAGGAGCTTCAGCAGATCCCGTAATTCTTGTTCCCTGGTCAGATACATGAGAACTGTGCTGTACCTCAAAGAGCTAGGTGTAATTTCTCTGTGTGTTTCTGCACAAAAGAACCTCAATTCTGCCTTTGGGGAGTCAGATTGGAAAGTGCGCAAAAAAATTCCAAGTATACCTATCTGGTAGCAGGGTATTACATGGAGTTGGTATACCATTCTTCCTCTATACCGCGAGCATTTGGAAGATATCTTTTCTGGGGTGGCAAGTGCTCTTTAGGTGCTTTGTGCTATAATTCTTGGCACAGTGCGTGGGATGGTTATACAGGTGCCAAACTATTAATTTGGGCTAGTACAGAAATGGTGGTAAACAAAGCCCTTAGTAAAACTTGTTCCTAAATTTTGAAGTTCTGAAAGCCTCAGGGTTGTGAGCCGAACACAAAATGAATACAATGAGAGCCACAGTCTACAACGGTAGCTGAACGCTGAACAACTACCTGCCTTAAGTGTGTTAATAGCTTTTGCTTTTAAAGTTGTCCTCAGAATCATGCTTCTGTCCAAGTGTAACAGCAGCAGTGGGCAGGGTCTTCTCAGTTCACATGTTAGACTTCTTTCAGACTGCAAAACTGCCCCTGCAAAATTAGCAGGGTAGGCAGGCTGTAAGAGACTGCTACTCTGATAAATGTTTGCTCTTAGGAAATGTGTTTCCCACCAGGGGGAGGTGGGGACAGGAGTCGGAAGTTGCTAAAAGCAGGAGGGAATGGGTAACTGTCTCCAGTACAGCTTGCCAAGATATTAAAAAGCTTTTGGAGACAAGAATCTTAAGCTTGGGAATGACCACTTTCAGCATCTGGCTTCTTTGCGTGGATACAATCCCTGGAAGGCAGAGAGCCATTTAAGTTGGCTTTAACATTTTCTGGTACTAAGGCTGTCAGGCAAGTACTGAGGCACAGTTCAAAGCATTTGCAATTACTATAGCTGCATTAATAGCAAGAAAACATAACAGAAGGAATCGTGGGGAGAGGTTAGTCTTTCTGTGTAGAGGACACAAGGCTTAGGACTTGCTGGATATTTGTTGAGGGTTCCTCTGTGCTTGCAGCTGCCTCCTTCTGTCACTAGGAGCCACTGCAAAGCCAGTGTAAGAAGAGTCATGATCTGAATTATTCTTCCTCTCTCTATGCCAAAACATAGAAGAGTAGGAGGATTGACATTTGGTTTTGGAGAAGGAACTTTAAGTCTTTGATCCTTGCTGTCAGTAGAAATTCAGGACATGGGAATTTGCCAGCCTGGGAAAGAGGATGGAATCTGCTTGCCTTCCTTCTCCCTCTTTCTACCCACCCAAGACCTGGAAGCAAGACACAATCTACTAAATCTGTCTTTTACAGTGATATGCAACTTTTAATTCCATGAATTTTGGAGCTTTCTCCATATCTTCCATTTTTTGAATGGGAAAAGCTTCCCAAACTGCTGAGATTTGACTGGAGGAACATTTCTCTCCTTTGTTGAAGTCCTGAGAGCTGTGAACACATAAGCAGAAGTCTCTAATGCCTCCTTCAGTAGGGATCCTGCTGAGTGTCCTCAAGTGAAGGGAAAATCTTTTTGACAATGCAGATGGAGAGAACAAGAAATTCTCACTGCCTGTCTTCTAGGTAGAGACAGAAGAGATAAATCTAATATACATATACACACACATGTATATAATGCTATCTGGTTTTCCTAGGACATGTGAGATGTTTGCTTTAACACCAAAAGTAAAAATTAAGCATCAGTTATCAGACTGACTTGTGAAGTGTATGTTTGAGGTAATCGGACAGGGTCACTTCAGTAAGATAACTGTATCGGAGCCAAAGAAATGACCAGCGGATGTATTCTGAGTAGAAGTAATTGGCCATATCCCTTCTGCAGAAGTGACTAATGAACAGGACTCTGTGCTACTGATGAAGGTATGACTAAATTGTAAACAGCACTCTACAGGAAGAGTTATGTGTGTAAATGTAAATTGGATATCTTTTAGGACTGGAAATTATTCAAGAAAAGGGATTATAAATCAGAAGAGGAAACCTTTTTTTGGCTGTTAGCAGTGTACAGACATCTTCATGTGGCTGCAATCCAGTGGAGCCCTGAGGAGCAGGGGAAGTGGCAGCAGCCTTGGGGATTTTCCTGTGAATTACTGAGCTATGTGGACATCAGTTGTGACTCAGCATTCTCCACATTCTTTCTGGATTGTTTTCTGATGCGTTTGGACACTTAATTATCCACAAGCTCTAATGCCAGGGCCACCACAAGTGTAACTTTGTAACATAGCCCCTGTAACAGCTTCTTGCAAACTGCATGTAGGCAAAGAGTCATTCACTTAATCTTGAAAGAGCAAGGAGATAACATTAGACTGAAATGTACAGACTCAAATTCTTAATTTAAGGAAGTCCAGAGTGGGGGGAGGTTAGTGAGTATCTAAATCTTTTCAATGCAAGTATAAAGCACAGTAGTTTTATGCAAGCTTTCACAGTGGGACCCAGGAAGGACCTGAGGAAAAGTTGTATGCTTTCACTTCTCTGCAATTATCTGTTCATCCATTTATCAGGACAACAGAAAATTTCTCACCGGTACTGAAATTGGTGAAACATGTTAAGCCTTCAAGGTGGAACTGAGGATAAAAGCAGTTCAGTCAGGGTGCTTTCCTACTTAGAAACAGGATCTCAAAGCTGTTCTGCATTCTGAGAGACGCCTCTACTAGAAAATAGATATGCAATTTCATGATGTAGCGTGAACAAAAATAAGGTGCCCTTGTGGCTTTTCCAGCACATGTGAAAGTCTCGGGGGAAGAATTCCACGGTAGCTTGTTGGGGATGGTCTCGTCTCTGCAGGCTGTCGATGCTGCTTCACTGCAGTTCGATGCTGTACAGAGTGGGGAAAGCGGCACAAACTGTCACGCTGCTGTTGTGACCACACAGGCAGTACGACAATAGGAATTGTTCTTACTGAGGTCTGTTTTGCAAGCAGAGCAGCTCTGCACAGCAAGACTATACTTTATTTGCATGAGTCTGTGCAGGTTACCTGAGAATGATCTAATGACATTGGTGAACGAACAGAGACACATCATGTCAAGAGGCAAGACTAAAACTGGGGCTTACTATTGCTAACTTGAAAAAGTGAAGAAAAATCTGATAAACTATTGTTCAAATGGACTAACTGCTTGAATTCCAGTTACATGTGTGCTGTGAGGCATATAGGTGCACTTTAGTCACTGATGTAAGAATGAGCTAAACCTGCAAAAAGTAAGGTCTGATATGGTCACCTAGTATTAGATCTCAAAGACACAATTGCAAGTTGTTAACAAGGTGTACATATGATTATACCTTAAAATATGAGCAAGATGAATATAAATTGCTGTATTAGTATAATAAATAGTCTCTAAGTATTAGCTAGGTAAAGGACTCATGTAGACTGTTGCTGAAGATCTTACACAATTTCCTGCTGCGAGTGCTTGAGATGCACAGTACAGCATTTAGGCTTAACAGGCAATGCTAGTTCATGCTTGAATGTTTTGGTAAGCTAGGAGATTGCAAAGTGCTTAGCGTTTACTAGGTATCCAGATAAGTATCAACTCTGATATTCTGTGCATCTTTCCTGTTGTGGAAATGAGCTGGAAATCGTACAAGCCATCAGACTGCCTATTCTTCTACTTTAATTATTGATATCTTAAGGTTTTTTGTGTTGCGAAGTGAGTCTGTTCTGCTTACGCTCTTATTTTGCTAGTTGCTTTTAGAATGGAGTGACTTATTTGTATTGCAGAGTTAGCTATTTTTATTTGGAGTGGGCTTCATAACTTAGGTTACCATAACTTATGGTTGCTGTATAATTACATGACCAGGGCAGCATCCCTCACACACTGAAATGATAGTACCCCACATCATAAATGGGGGTACATATGTAGTGCATATCTTTGGGGCTGGCTGTGCATCACTTCACATGATCAATTATATGCAGGTCCTGCTTATTCCTTCCTTTCCCATCACCTAAGGGGTCTGCTGCAGTCATGGAGTGTTCTTGTCATGTACCTGTTAGATGCCTTAAGATAAGGTGTGTATCTTGCCTTCAAGACTTTAGAGAGCAAGATGCAGAACAATGTTAGAGTTCAATGGGTTTTGGCAAGCAGGGTTGAGAAGCATTTTATAGGTAGTAGTTTTATGCTATTCGCTATGTGAAGAATAAATAATGGGGTAAAATATTACTCATTCCCCTTCAAACTCTAGGGATCCAGAAGGTTGATCTGTTTTCTTAGGCTATAAGAAGAACCTTTAGTTAACATCCAGCTTCACTAATTTCCATATACTGTGGCTGACTGCTTTGAACTGAAGCTCTGGGGAAGCCATTAATAAATACTAAAGTAGCTTGTCTAATCCAAGGTTCTGTTTATTATATGTGAATTGTTTAATTATGCTTAAGGTAATAAATTGCTATCTAATATCCCTTAATCAAAGGAGTTCAAATGTGTTGTATATGAAAGGATACCATTTATATCTAAGTAAAGCCTTCTACCTTTTAAGGATGTTATCTGTGAAAATTCTCTGTACAGTGCGTGCCAGAGTACCTCTGACTTGGTTCAGAGCCCTTTGAAAGGCTTTGTCCATATAAGCCTTTCACTTTTCTTTCATCTTCTCTTTTAAATGCTGAACTTTGAACAGAACTTGATGCAATGACACTGTATATATGGCTGTATGCATTTTTTCATTTCTAGGAAATATTTGTTTCCACTTGATAGCAACCCTGTGATAATCAAATATCATGCATACAGTGAAATGTATATGAAGAAAGTAGTATAGTGTGTGTAATTTTGAGTGTTATAAAAAGAACCTGAAAAACTAAAAGTCCAAATAAATGACTGCTGGGGGGATCATGTTGATGCATTTAAGTTAACTCATGGGTGACTACCCATAATAAATCTGGTAGGTGGGTGATAATGGACATGTATGTATGTGATCAGTACCGAGATGTAACTAAAGGAATGGTATAGCATCATATTCAAAATGCGTTAGTGTATTTGACTGATACCTATCTGATCATAATCTCTGTGAACAAAGAATGTAAGTAATACAACAGGAGAAATAAAGAATGTCCTCAAGAGATGTTCGACGTATTGCAGAATAACTTGTGTATTCCCTAATCAAAGCACTGAAAACAAGGGTTTGGGTTCCCAGTGATGTTACTACACATGCAGCTGGTGTCAAGTGTAGTTTTCAGCTGAGACTAACTTTGTTGCTGTTTCCATAAATTTCAGAAAAATATGCCGCAACTGCAAATGTGGCCAGGAAGAGCATGATGTCCTCACAAGCAATGAGGAAGATCGGAAAGTGGGAAAACTCTTTGAAGATACAAAATACACAACCCTTATTGCAAAGCTGAAGAATGATGGCATTCCCATGTATAAACGCAATGTAATGATACTGACTAATCCAGTGCCAGCCAAGAAGAACATATCCATCAATACTGTGACTTATGAGTGGGCTCCTCCTGTTCAGAATCAGACACTTGTAAGTCCAACCCACTTTTTCTTCATGTTCAAGGCAGGAGTTGATGGGAGGTAGAGAAGTAGAGCTTACTGGAAGGATAAACTTGCCTCTTGTCATCATTCTGTGTGTACCTCTTCTTTTCTTCCTCCTCAAAACTGAAAATACGGTGCCTGTTTAACGAGTCTTGCCTGTGTCATCTTGCAGATATGGATGCTTGTCTAGGGAACTTCTTGAGAACTGGGAAGTTGAGGTGGTTTTTAATAGATAGGATTAAGTGTTATCTGCTAAGTCCCTGGAGTCCAGTTTCTCTAACCTGCCTTTTTCAGTACACTTGAAAAATGTGCATGGAGTGTGGGCTTAAAAGCAAAAAAAAAAAAGAAAACCAACCCCACAACAACTTATGTCGTTGTTTAAAGTTAAGGGGAACACTCAGTCTTGGATATAGCTTTTACTGTATATGGTAAGAACAAGGTCAGTGTTGACAGAGCAACTCTCTTCCAGTATGTTTTCAGCTGAAGTAAATGAGATGGTAGATAGCCTTCGGAGGATTTTGCTTCACTTTTCAAACTTTGATTGCTAATTTACTGTACTGCAGTGTTGTGTGATCTGTGCCGGAATCATGTTATGTCTGACCTACATCTCAAAATATCCTTTTTCAGTGAATTAATCAAACCTTGTGCATCTAAATCGACTGTTACTTAACATTCAGTTACCACATTGATTTTTAGGCTTGTTCTTGCTTTATTAAAACTAGAGCTTTTTTCTTCATTTAGCTAGAATTATTTCTGCAATGGGCTGTGTGCCCCAGAAAAGTATTTCGGCTTCCACTTTTTAAAGCTATACTGATGATCAGTAGTTTTAGATAGGTTTGACAAGACAAGGTGCTGCGTAAATATTAATTACTGTTTACTCTGAGAAGTAATAACTATATTCTGTAAAAAGCTTAAAAGAAAGCCTGCCTCTTACTCTGGGGAGAAGCGAATTAATGCATCTGCTGTATTTTGTCTCCATCTACTGTGTTTTGGGAGCTTAATCTTTATGGAAAGAACCTTGGTTTTGACAAATTTGACTGTCGCTAACAACAGTAGAGATTATTTTAGTCGCCTGTCTGCTTAAAAGGATGGGTCTATAGTTGAAGTGGCATCTGATATCTAATTCCTCCTGGTTCAGGCTAGACAGTACATGCAGATGCTACCCAAGGAGAAGCAGCCTGTTGCTGGCTCGGAAGGTGCGCAGTACAGGAAGAAGCAGTTGGCTAAGCAGCTGCCTGCTCATGATCAGGATCCTTCAAAATGCCACGAGCTCTCCCCCAATGAAGTTAAGCAGATGGAACAATTTGTGAAGAAGTACAAAAACGAGGCGCTTGGCGTAGGAGATGTCAAGCTCCCTGGTGAGGTGGAAACGAGAGCTGAGAAGAACGTGAACGATGGTGACAGAGGCACCTCAGCTGCTGTAGGAGTGATGGAGGACAAGTCCGCAGATCAGAAGGCATCTCAGTATGTAAGTATAAGAAAGGAAAGATAAAATAAGAAGGTATATTACTATCCGAGTGTTCTCTTTGGTCATTTTAACCCAATTAACTTGTTTGTTAACTTGGAATAGTGAAAATCTGGGGAGGGAACGAAAAGAAGGGGAACTGGAAAATATTGTGAATGTCTGCACAGCGCCCTGGGTTTTGACTGTATTTAATGCATTGCAGCAAATATCTTCCAAAGTGACCTCTTCATCCTTGTTGCAAAAACATGTTGGCTTGGAGATATAGCATTGCAGGGTGGCTTTTACAGAATAATAATCAAGAAACTTGTGTAGTCTTACAGACTAATTGCTACACTTTTCTCCTCAAGAGTTTAGTTTAATTTTAGAAGCCTGTTTTCTCCTCTTTCTTGGAAGAGCACCGAAATTACCCACTTGACAAATCTTGTTTAAAATTAAATGAATCTAAGAAATAATAAAGTAACACCTCTCCCTCCCATGTCCAACAAGCCAAGCTGTATAATGGCTGTTTTGACTAGCCTTCTTTTCATATTCAGATCTATCTCTTTTTTATCTATTATTTTCTTTGGCATCTGACTTCTGCCTTGTAATAGCTCAACAAAAAATAAGGTATGTAAAATTACCCAGTTTTCATTTATATTTCTAAAACTATAGCCTTAATAAAGTATTTCTGACATAACTTGCTGACTTCTGATGTGCATGTCTGCTACCAATTATGAATACAAAATAGGGGTAGGATTACTGATGTAACTTTAATTTAATTTAGTGAAGTTAGACATTCACTTCAGAGTGGCAAAAGCTCCTATAACTTGATTTCCAGAAATGTTGCTATTTTGTGTGAATCCCAAAAATTATTTGTTTCCAGGTTACTTACAGAAAATGAATATATAATTTCTAGATGGAGATAAAAGTTTGTTGTTTGACACGGTTGTAGAATATGGCTTTCTGTCTTATTGGGGGGTGTTGTGTGCTGCTTTTGATGTGGTTTTGTTTGTTTTTAAACTGCCACAGTATATTACTTCTGGTGTAATTCATATGGAAAACTAACACTTAAGTGGGCATGTTCAAAGCTAAAACTTACCTTAATCAGTCATATGCTGTGCCATTTGGTTACCTGTAGCTACTTTCTAAAATTAATTATTCAGTTATTTTTGCCATTATCTTCTTGTGGAGATTCTAAGATACTAAAAAGTTATTTGATTGTGCCTTGAGTAGGCTGCTGTCATTTTGTGTAACCCAGCCTCTCCTGCTGTGTTACTTCAGTTTCACAGCAATTCTTCACTTACCTCCTTGAGAAAGACCTACAGAAATACATACCTTGCATTGTACCCTGCTGGCCAACTGGCTTGGACTACGTTAAGTCAGGCGCAGGAGGCTCTCTGTCCTCTTGAGTAATTGTATCAAAAGGTGCTTTGTTTTTACATTCCACCTATTTATCACTTCCAAAGTTTTCTTTACTCAAGCACTTGAGTATACCTCCTGCTGTTTAGGCCAGGCATATCTCATCACTATGCACAGTGATTTAGAAAAGCTTAGCAGTGTTTAATAGTGTAAGTAAACATTCATGTTGCTTGTCTATTGTTAGGTACTGAGTTTACCCTGGGCTAAATAATAAGGATTTAGATATATTATTTTTAAGTATTTTTTGTCTGATTTCTGCAATGTGACTTAATCTCAGCTATATGCTGTAGCACTATCTGAACTTCTTTTTTTTAACAGTTCAAAATAAACTGATACAGAGAAGAGCGCTTAAATACCTTGTAGAAAAATTGCCATCCTTGTCTACACTTTTTTCTGTCCATTAGTGCTGCATCTTTGTTCTCCAAATTTTCTTGTACGTTGTCTTTCAGACTGAGTCTGAAAGCATGTATTCCTCTAGCTGTGGTAAATAGAATCTCTTGAAGAAATAACTTTCTTACAGAAATGGATTGCAATTCTTTTAAACGTGTTTTTTTTAAAAAAAACAACAACAAAACAAAAGCAAACAGGTCTCCACTATTAGTGTAAACATACTAATAATAATTGCCTCTGTTTTAAAAAAAAAAAATCTTTCACCATGATTGAAAGCTGAATAACAGAAAAAATGGATATTCAGTATATTTTCATCTTGTTAAGAAGCAGTTCTCTATGCACCTTTTAATCACCTAGGCTGGGGATGTTGCAAATGGTAGGTAAACTGTCTTGCCTTGATCGGGGTCCATACAACTACTAAACCTTCCAACTTACTCCTCTTGGAATATGAGGTCTAAAGTAGAAAGAAGAGTCAAAAAGCTTTATATACATATATATTTACATTTCCCCTTTCATTAGTTTCCCTTTCATTCTGTTCCCAGTTCTTCTTCCTCCCCTTGTGATGTCTTTCCATGTATATTTTGAAATTGCTTGTCTGAAACAAGTGTGGGGATCCGATCAATATGCCTTACAACTGAGAGAAAAAAAAATTAAAATACAGAGATAGATATAGAGACATAGATATGTGTACACAGAATTGAAAACTGAGGCCATTTGTGGCTGGGCTTGTAGTGATGTGAATCACAGAAAACCTTCCCAGGGTGTTCAGCCCAGTCCACGCACCAACTGGAGTGCAGGAAATGCCAAACTGGTGATTAAACTGTAGATTAAAATGTTTGTTTCAGTAACATAAACCACCTGTGTTTTTTGAATTGATGACAAAACCCTCTCTGTAAGCAGGTGTAGGGCAGAAGACTGACTATGAACATTTTGGAACTATTTATAGTGTAGCTGTGTTCATAAACTTTGTAGTCCCTTTTCCATAATCACTCTCCCCATCCTAAGGTCATTAATCACAGACTGTTGGATAACAGCCATGAGTGACTAGCATATCCCTAGAACACAGCTTTAAACAGAATGAGTTTGAAATACTCACAAATTTTTGTCTCACTACTGATGCAGATATGGCTTGATCTTCTCATGACCTGTAAGTACAGCCACTTTCTTGTCATGTGTTCTAGTCATAGTCTAGTCAGTTAGCTTTGGAGGCTTCTTATTATTCTTTCCTTATTCTTGAGTATGCAAGTCTCATAGAACATAACATGAATTTTAATTGCGTGGTGTTGTTTTCCTAAGAACTGGACTGTGGTTGCAAGAATGTCAATATGGCAAAATACAATAATCCATTTAAGTAGAGCTAGTGCTATGTCAGTAGAATGTACATCATCTTGAATTGCTTAGTTAAACCTGTACTGTGGCATCATGTCACACTACTATCGGATCATGAGAATAAACTAATGCTTTAATCTCAGTCTGGGAAGGTGGGATTTATTTAATATGTCAGAAATATGTAATTGCTATAAATGTACCTCTTCAAAGACTTATTTAACTTGGTAATAACTTCTCTCCAGTCCTGCTATCGCTGCAAACTGAACATGAAAGAAGGTGACCCAGCTGTCTATGCAGAACGTGCTGGATATGACAAATTGTGGCACCCAGCTTGTTTTGTCTGTTGCACCTGCAGTGAACTTCTAGTAGACATGATCTATTTCTGGAAGAATGGTAACCTGTACTGTGGAAGACATTATTGTGATAGCGAAAAACCCCGCTGTGCTGGATGTGATGAGGTAGGAAATATCCTAGTCCTTTGTTTTTAGCGCACAGGTTTGTTCCCCTGAGAAGTGAATATGACTTTTAGTGAAATATTTCAGTGCAGGGAGATGATGTGACTTTACCAGTTTTAGCTGATCGTAGTTGCAAGGACCTGAAACTGATACGGACACTCCACACTCAGGAAGATCCATAGTTTGCTTTGGATTTGGTGGGGATTTTGTGCGGTCTACAGGGACGTCGGATGTAATACATGAGTGCAAATTCTTCTCCGAAGTCCCAATTATGCAGTTGTTCCCTCATGAAGGGCACTAGGGGGAGCACCTTACTAAATTACGCCTTGTGGAGCATACAGAGAACAGCCTGCCTGGTGTCTCTGGCATCTATGGGCTCTTGATAAACGAAATGGAGGCTTTTGGAAAACAGTCAAACAAGTGAATGCATTCGTTTTGTTGAAATAATTTGAAGCAGTGGAATCACCAGGAGTTCCTTGAAATTATGAAACATCCTGAGGCTAGCTTTATTAAAAGAAATACTATTCAAATGCATATATTAATATTTGTTTGTATCTTCCTCATAGCTAATATTCAGCAATGAATATACTCAAGCGGAAGGTCAAAACTGGCATCTGAAACACTTCTGCTGTTTTGACTGTGACTGCGTGTTAGCTGGGGAAATCTATGTAATGGTGAATGACAAGCCAGTCTGCAAACCTTGCTACGTGAAGAACCATGCTGCGGTAAGATCCTTCCACACGTGTTGGTGCTGTGAAGGAAGGGAATGTACATTTATGGAGCTTGAAACTCATACTTTCTCCCAGTGTTGGGAGTATCGGAAGAGTATAAATTGCATGCAAGTTTAGGCTCAAGTCAGTCATCTTTTTCTGCTTTAAGTTTTTTTTTTCCAAAAGCAGACAAGTATTTTGTCAATTCATAAACTTGAACAAAAGCCACTGGTGGGGGGGGAGGCTGTTCTGAAAATACCTTTAACTTTGCCAGTGGTGAAGCAGGATTTTTTAACATGAGGAGTAAAGTAGGTGAAGATGAGTAATGCTGCTAAACATTTAGTTCGTGTCAATCATAGCTCATTATGACTAGTGGGATTCAACTTCAGCTGGTGCTAAAAGTCTGTAGTGGCAACTGCAATCTAGGTACTTTGTTTCTTTGTATTTCTAACCACATGAGTTATAAAGGAGAGCGACTGACAGGGTAAAGCTAGAAGTTTGTGAAAGGATGGTAGTTCTCTATTCCTAGGTAGGCTAGGAACTCTGATCTGAGATGATGGTCCATTCGTATCTACCAATTAACTAGCTATTAGTTGGGAGTTCAGTCTAATGTGCATCTAGACTATTTATATAGTTAATGGAGGGGAAAACTATTATCTCAAGCTGGCAATTAATAATATTCTGAGGTAGGAATTATCTTTTGGAGAGGCTTTTTTTCCTCTTAAGACACTAACTTTCTTAATCTAAATGATAATTTTTGACAACTGGATTTTAAGATGAATTGCATACAAGACTTTCTAGAAACCCCTAACTCTTTGGCATTGCCAATACACAACAAGATTTGTAACTAATCTCTTCAAATGTATGGGTTCATATATGAAGATCTGTGCTGTTTGGCATGACAAGATTTTACTATTATTTGGGCATTGGGAAATCCTAACCATCATAACTGTCTAAGTCTAGTCCCAGCAGCAACTAACTTAGGTGCATTTTATTATCGTTTTGTGTCCTCAGCTGCATTTTGATTGGGAACTCTGCTTTAAAAATAAAGGAAAATCAAAAGCTGCAGACTTATTTCAAAGGCTTCTTTTAACACCTGTCTCTCTTCTCCAAAAACACCTAAGAATTCCAGCTTTTATTGGACTTGTAGAGAGGATGTGTATGCCTCTAAAGTGTCATTTTGTTTCTAAACAGATCTGCCAAGGCTGTCATAATGCTATAGATCCAGAAGTTCAGCGTGTGACATACAACAACTTCAACTGGCACGCTACGCAGGAATGCTTCTTGTGTTCCTGTTGCAGCAAGTGTCTAATTGGCCAGAAGTTCATGCCGGTGGAAGGGATGGTCTTTTGCTCAGTGGAATGTAAGAAAAAGATGATGTCTTAAGAGAAGACGTGCACAGAACCAAGCATTGCTGCATTCCAAAGGCTCTTGCATTTCTACTGTAAAATATACAGTATCGGGGCATTTAAAATTATTGAAAGTATTAAATAGCATTTTTCCAAAGATTTTTTTTTAATGACTAAAACTTGCTATGTAATCTTCATTTCTTAGCTGTAATACTTTCTTTTTTGGAATATTGTTCCTGAGTCTTATGTCAAATGACTTTATCTCAGAAATGTCAGAAAAAATGTATTGTGAACTATATACACTTTAAGGGAGCTCTTCACCATGGAGGATCTTTTTGCTGTGTCTTGTCTATTGGAAGAAGAGAATGTGAAAATGCTCCAGTTTTTCTTGTTTTGTATGATAAATGTAACTCTTCCACTTTTGGTTTCACTAATTTAT